>NW_015505211.1:3951065-4050221 GCF_001515645.1 Sinocyclocheilus grahami
TGAACAAATCAACATATTAGAATGATTTCTGAAGGATCAAGGGACACTGAAGGCTGATGTAATGATGCTGAAAATTCAGCTTTGCTATCACATGGATAAATCAAATTTTTTAAAAATAGAAAACAGTTATTTTAAATTGTCTTGATATTTCACAATATTACTGTTTTTACTGTCTTTTTGATAAAAAAATGCAATCTTGATTTTCAAAAACATTAAAAGATCTTAGCAGCCTTTTAAAAAGTAGTGTATCTAAATTATACATTTAAATTCTGTACGTTTTAAGTTACAATTTTTACTGAATAATTCATTTTACAAATATAAGCTTCACATTTCTGCCCTCTACCCTCCATATGGTTTCCCATAGCCTTCCACTGTAAGGGCATAAATGTTTTTGTTTTGTACAAACTGAGAGAGTTATTATCTCAAATTATCTGAGCATATTGTCTGTGGAAATCAACGCTATGCCACAAATGCTGTTAATGGAGTGCAAATTGTGGTATTAACCACTGTACCGAGGTCAAATTTGAACAAAATGGTCAGTTGATTATATATGAGCTTGTTCTGCAAATGTTGCTCGTGTGATTCTGCAAATGTGCAACTGCTAATTTCCTTGTGTTTTGCCCCCCCGGCAGGCCATTGCTTTGCCGCCCATTGCTAAGTGGCCTTACCAGAACGGATTCACTCTCAACACTTGGTTCCGAATGGACCCACTCAATAATATCAATGTAGACAAGGATAAACCATACTTATACTGGTGAGTATAATGTGTGTGACGCATTAAGGAAGTGCAAGGTAATGCTATGGCTTAATGCTGACCAGTCGTCAGTCGTTAAAATGTAAATGCCAGGACTGATTTCAGAGCACAAGCTCTGAGCGACCTAGACCAGCACCTGTGAGCCTCAAGCTTCTCAGCGTGGTGGAAACACGGGAGATCTGTGCATATGAAATATTGTATTACCATTTCTGTTTGAAGTGGCAAGTGTCTCTACAGGGCTGGCCCACAAGAAGAGACTGCTAATTTAGGAGTGATGAGCCCTGCCCTATTTTCCAGTTACCAAGAAAAGCCTATACCAGAGGGCAAACTAGATAAATTCACAAAATTCCTAAATGTCATAGGAGATTCTTTATAGAACCTCTGGTTGTTTTTGAAAATAAACCAGTGTTGTAAACAGGAGATGCCTTGCAGAGTAGCCTTGAGGATCCTTGCTAGTATTGACCTTTAATTTAATTTCAGTGCTACACTTTAATGCCGTATTCTACACTTCTGTAGCATTTCATTCTTTAATCTGGTTTTTATGTTAGTCGGGGTTTCTTGCACAAAAACACTCATAATCCCCTTCAAAAGACCCTGAAGGACCTACAGTACTTGTGGTGTGCAGTTCCTATTATGCTCGCTGTCGAGAGAACAGATAGGATGATTTGTTAATTTACTGTGTTAAAGGTTGCAGACAAGTCCAGTAGAATGAGTTATTAGTATACATAGATGTAATTTAATTTTACACGCCCATTTCCTGTAGCTCAACATGCAGCTAATTGTGCCCAGGAAAGAGACATACTGTAAATGTATGACTTGAATATATTGAATATATTTGCCTTAAGGACACACTGAATGATTACATGTAATAAGTCATATGCTTATAATAAAATTAATAACTGCATGGCTGTAGCAGCAGTTCTTCAAAAGGAATTAATTTGCACACACACATATTTATGTGCGTACATGTGTGTAATTTTTTGTTAATTACCATTTTTGTTCTACATGAATATCACAGAATGGGTGATCTTTAAAGATTTACTGATTTTTGTACTTATTATTATTACATTATATATATATATATATATATATATATGATCGGAAGCATCACTTCTACTCACTTCTGCTAATTTCAACTCGGTTCCCATTTTTCCAGACCTCAGCAGTGCACCTCAAGTGATAACGTTGATTTTGAATGGTTCTAAAACATCACCGTGGCAACGGCGTTATCACCAGGAGGTCTTTTTGAATATTTGTAACAGCAAATAATGGATATCCTCCTTATTTGGGTAGCAGCGTTTGCACAGTATTGAGGGAGGAGACACTGAAGGTACAGATTACCACTTGAGAAGTCTGAGGGCCACTGACCTCGCTTAAATCAGCATGTAATCCTGTTTCCCGTTTCTATGTTACCGTGATGAGCTCAGCATAGCATTATGTAGCCGTGTAGGCGCAGAGCGAGAGAAACAGCACTGCTTTGAGGCCGAATGATAGCCAGTCACCTTATCGACAGCAGCCAGCCCTCCCAGCAATCTCTGCTGCCAATGACTCAGTCAGCCATGTTTGTTTTCCCGCCAAGAATAAAGCCTGACATTCTCCCTCCATATTTTCACTGAGTTTTCACATCTGACTTATAAGAGTGCTATGCTTTTTTTATTTATTTTTTTTGCGAAAAACGTTGAAATCAGATTGTTCTGTAGCATGGCCTGAATAACAAAGTGCTTGAGTTGTTTGAGGCAGGGGAAATGTTGTAAATAGAATTTGAAAAGTCTGTGAAGTTATGATTAAAAATGTTAAAATATTGTTTTATGTTGCCTTTTCTTACAATTTATTGTTTTGTAAAGCCATTGTTAACTTTTTTTCCCATAAAATCAGTGCTTTTTCAAATCAAGTCACCCTTATTTATGTAGCGCTTTATACAATACAGATTGTGTCAAAGCAGCTTTACAGTGTCAAACAGGAAAATAGTTTGTCAATAATGCAAGATGACAATAACAAACAGTAAATTCTTCAGTTAAAGTCAGTTTATTGATGATTCAGTGATGTCCTCATCCAGTTCAGCTCTCTTCCAGTAGTGTCTGTGCAATCAAGCTGTCAATATTGCCAGAAATTAAGTGTCCCCAACTAAGCAAACCAAAGGCGACAGTGGCAAAGAGCCAAAACTCCATCGGTGTCTTTCTCTTTTGTTTGTCCCCTAGTTTTCGAACCAGCAAAGGGATTGGCTACTCAGCGCACTTTGTGGGGAACTGTTTAATTGTGACATCACTGAAGTCGAAGGGGAAAGGCTTTCAACACTGTGTGAAGTATGACTTCCAGCCCAGGAAGGTGAGTTTTGACCTGTCTAAACACACAGATGTAACTAGAGTTCAGTGGAGGGTTCTGTAATGTGAATAAATGGTCTTTTCCTTTATAAGTGACATCAAAATGACAATTTTTCGAAATTAAGGGGGTTTGATTTTGAACTTCTGATCTAAATTTTGATGAGGCAACCTAGCAGTCACATAGCACATAGCAACTGCATAGCAATCTAGAAATCTATATATCTTTTCTTGGATAATTTTGGGTAATTGTGTAATCTTACTTGTGCATACCCATACATGATATGGAAATCCGCATTATTTAAATGCATGTATTACTAACTATTCATCCTTGCAGAAGTTTCTTCTTTTTTTATTAACCTTGTAAATTTTTTATTATTTGTTTGTTTATTTTTATCAAAACGTCATAACTCGTTCTTCTAGTGAAATGACAGACTTCTCTCTGATGATATGGTAATATGATCAAATAGATACTAGGGTGAAGAAAAACATGAAATCAAAGTGTAACTGCCTCAGATTGTATATATAAGGCATTACAAGGAAAACAATATAAGGGAGAAGGACTTTTTCTCTTAAAATGGTAATTCAATATGAATCTCTGAGAAGTGAATGAACAGGCTAAGTGCACAGATACAGTGGGTACGGAAAGTATTCAGACCCCCTTAAATTTTTCACTCTTTGTTATATTGCAGCCATTTGCTAAAATCATTTGTTAATTTTTTTCCTCATTAATGTACACACAGCACCCCATATTGACAGAAAAACACAGAATTGTTGACATTTTTGCAGATTTATTAAAAAAGAAAAACTGAAATATCACATGGTCCTAAGTATTCAGACCCTTTGCTGTGACACTCATATATTTAACTCAGGGGCTGTCCATTTCTTCTGATCAGCCTTGAGATGGTTCTACACCTTAAGTTGAGTCCAGCTGTGTTTGATTATACTGATTGAACTTGATTAGGAAAGCCACACACCTGTCTATACAAGACCTTACAGCTCACAGTGCATGTCAGAGAAAATGAGAATCATGAGGTCAAAGGAACCGCCTGAAGAGCTCAGACTAAAAGATCCATCCAGAACTTAAATGGTGTAATTGTAATTGGTCAATGGAGTCCAACAGCTCAGAAGAAAATTTTGGAAGTGGAGGACTACTCTGTGTTTCAAATAGTGTTTTTGGGAAATCCAAAGCACCGTCTAGACGAAGATGAGCCATTCTTGCATTTATGTAAAATCTTAACTGGCATTAAAAGCTATGAAATCTCGGTTGCGGGATGGATTTTCAGTCTAGCAGATTTTGGCTTATCCTGTCACCCCAGCTAATATCGCCTTACGCTTTAATAAGATGCTGCAAAGGTGGAGAGGATATTTGGGAAATTAGGTCTTTTGAGGAAGTTCACACTAAATCTCCCAATTTCTGACGGGCCACACTAATTTCCAGAGCTCATCCATATGGACTCCACCCTGTGAGAGTTCAGTTATTTGCTTGAATTATGGATACATGGTTAACACTTTTACGTGATCTGTGTTGTCGTCACTGGAGCGCTTTCAAACGTCAGGCTCTGATCTTTAATTCATATGCAAAAACAGCTTTTAGCATTGCTGCCATCAAACAGAATGAGTCTGTTTCAGTAAATTTAGCTCTTGGTTTAGAAGCATGTAATGAGATTATGTTTTATGTGCTTGATCTAAAAATTGAACCATTTTAATTTTGGGGCCGGGTCGTTTCCGCTGACTTTTCTTGGTCCAAAGCTTGAAAGATTGGTTCAGTATAATTTAAGCTCTATATGTAGCATGCCATCAGTTACCACAGAAAATAAATTATCTTGTTCCATTGCGTTAACAATAATTAAGTGGACATCAACAAGACAAGGCATTACTGAGAGTTTGTCTTTTGTTAAAGTGCTTTGTATTTAATTTACTTATTTCTGCAAATAATTTAATTTTGTGGTAATTGATGCTGTCAAGTCAAGACTAGTGGATAATTTATTATCAATTTAATACATTGAATACATTTAGAAAATTGAATTTTTGAAAATCGAATTTAGAAATCACTTGGTTGCTTCAGGCAGGCAATAACATTAATAATAAAAAAAATAAAATAAGTTGGGCAGAAGGCCAATGAGTTGCTAGTCCAATGGGATTTTCCCCAATACTCCTGATAACCAATCTGAACCTAGTGACCTGCATAATTTTGTGGACGAAATGGTCTGTCTGGATAATGAAATACATGATTTTGTGTATTTATATGCATATAAAATGAAACGTGCCAAAACAGGAGTTTTTCATGATGCAGACTGACCCTTTCATCCATGAAATTCTGAGGATAAAATGTCCAAATTACGTGATGTTTATTCAAAATTGTGAAATATAAACTCGTAATTATGAGAAATAATATGAGAATTGTGTGCTATAAATTCACAATTCTGAGAAAAAAAAGTCTGAATTGCAAGATGTTAACTTACATTTGCAAGATATAATCTCATAATTACAAGAAATACATTTAGAATCGTGTGCTATAAATTTGCAATTTTGAGAAACATTTCCAAATTATAAGGTGGTAACTCGAAATTGTGAAATAAACTCATAATTGCAAAAATAAAGTCAGAATTGTGAGATATAGACTCAGAATTGTGAGATTAAAAAGTCACAATTAACTTTATTTTTTTATTTTTTTATTCTGTGGTAGAAATGGGCTTCCATAAAGAACTGTGTGTTTGCTACTGCATCTTTAAGACTTTTACATATGCTTGGCTGAGTGAGCGGTGTGAATATTGAATGCCTATTTCTACTTCCTGTCCTCTTCTACAGTGGTACATGATCAGCATAGTCCACATCTACAACCGTTGGAGGAATAGTGAGATCCGTTGCTATGTCAATGGCCAGCTGGTTTCCTACGGTGACATGGCATGGCACGTCAACACCAATGATGTAAGTGTTTGGGCTTTCCCATCTTTCCAGTGCTTTTACATTCTCATTCTTTTTCACACACAGCCTCAAGAAGCACATGATCATCTGAGCATTGTCAAAATCAACTTTTTTTCTTCAGCTTTGAAAAAACATCGCACCTGTTGGGTCCAAATGATATGCAATTAGATAAGCACTTCTCTCTGTAGATCAAAGGGATATAGATTAGCCTTAGTACACCTTTTTCCCTTAGGCAAACCTTTATAGTACATTGCGTATAAACTAGCTAAAATAATTCAGAACAAGGTGACCAGAAGATAGCAAGTAAACAGCTCCAAAGGGCCTCTTCAGAAAACCCTCAAGCCATTGAACTGATTAAAAAGCCCCACTTTGGGTATCTTGTTTTTTTTTCTTTTTCTGTCTTTATCTTGATTATCTCCTATTCCTCTCTCCCTTCCTGCAGAGTTATGATAAATGTTTCCTGGGCTCTTCAGAGACTGCGGATGCTAACCGGGTGTTCTGTGGGCAACTCGGCGCCATCTACGTCTTCAGTGAGGCGCTGAACCCCGCACAGATCTTTGCCATTCATCAGCTCGGGCCTGGGTATAAGGTATAAAACCTGAGATCACTGTTGAGAGAGTCTGAATGGTCATTAATTGTACAGGTTGGGTGCTGTGCAGCTGTGGGATATTCCTCCACCTTTGCTGCTCGATTGTTGAAGTACAAAGTTGGCATTTTGTGTTTTGACTGAATAAGTACACTCTGTGCTGAGAACATTCAGATGGATTAGTTCTGAAACATAAAAACTCTCTTCCTAAACTCTACCTCACTGTCTGCCGTCTACACAGACACTTACTCTCTACGGTAGTGTGCATATTAAATTTAAACCTCTTAAGTGATTTGAATACACCACTTGAATGTGGCGTCTCAGATGAAGACAGAGGATGATTTAGGGTTGTTATTGATAACTGCAACTAAAATGATTAAAACTGGTTTTGTTACCTTAAGTAAAGCTGAAATAAAACAAAACATAAATATTAGACGAAAAACTTGCTAGAAATGTTGCCTTGGCAATGAACTGAAATAAAATAAGTTGAAGTTGAAGTACCAAAATGACTAAATTTAAAACTTAAATAAAAATAATTTTAAGCTAAATAGAAATATAAAAAAAATAGTAATAATAAAACTGACAGAAGCACATAACAAAATTACTAAAACTAAAAATATATGTAAAACAATAATGGCAAATTTAAAAATATTAATAAATACTATTATATTAAATGTAATAATACTAAAATAAAACTGGGATGATTCAGTAGAGTTTGGCATTTGCCCATATTGCTAAACTAATGATGCAATATGCTGCAAAAACTAATAAAAATGTAAAAAAACAAAAACAAATGATGGAGCTATTATATACTGTTACTTGTCAGTATTGAATGCAGTATGAAGGTTAATATAAATATAGTACTTTGACTTTGTTCCCTATCTTGGATGTTTTGTTTGACGCAGTGCATTCTGGGACTGCTTTATCTGCAAAGGATACATGCAATGCTAATTTCAGGATTTCATAAACTCTAAGAATATGACATTTCAAAAGTGTGATTTCCATGCCTAGAAAGTACTGGAAATTTGTCAAATTTTCAAAGGCCATGGAAACTTCATGAACGTTTTTCTAGTTATACTCATATTTTTATTTCTTTGAATAGAAATGACTCTTTGAGACTGTTATCTGTTGCCAAACCTTTAGAAAAGCTGTCATGAGTATGAACTAGAGAGCGAATGACTGTTGACTGTTGTGTTGCTTTCCAGTTCTCTGTGAGTATTTGCATGAACGGACATTGGATGGTCCGTGACTAAGGCTGAGACAACCCTTCCTGAAACATGGGCCATGATAAAGTACTTTCTCATTACACCGGTTCTACATTTCCCTGACAGATCTGTTAGTAATACCTGTTGTTCTTCTCTCTTTCTCGTTCATTAACCGGACTCTCACCTCTCAGACAGGCCTGTCTCTCAGGTCTGTATGCATGTGGAGCTGATTTGCTGCTTCATGGGCTAAAGTGTTTATGCCAAAGCAGCACTTGACATAAATGAACCCTTGTTTTTAGCTTCCAGGTGGACTGATAAAAAGCTGTACACGCTGACTGTTGTGTTGCTTTCCAGTTCTCTGTGAGTATTTGCATGAACGGACATTGGATGGTCCGTGACTAAGGCTGAGACAACCCTTCCTGAAACATGGGCCATGATAAAGTACTTTCTCATTACACCGGTTCTACATTTCCCTGACAGATCTGTTAGTAATACCTGTTGTTCTTCTCTCTTTCTCGTTCATTAACCGGACTCTCACCTCTCAGACAGGCCTGTCTCTCAGGTCTGTATGCATGTGGAGCTGATTTGCTGCTTCATGGGCTAAAGTGTTTATGCCAAAGCAGCACTTGACATAAATGAACCCTTAAAAAAATCCCTTCTCAGTACAAATCTAGTAGAGGATAGGATAGATGGGGGATGTTAATCGCTGTCTTGTCTTTCTGGTTGACCAATTAATAGCTATTTCAGAGAGGAGCATTGAGGGGAAATCCAAGCCGTCAAGTTTGATTTTTCTCCCTTAACTAAAAAAAATCAGCCGCAGAATTTTTCTCTCCAGCCAAGCGCGAGACTCCCTAATTTAAGCTAAAGCTCTCAGGAAGCATGTGGACAGGGCTTGTTTACCCAGGTCAGATGATCTGATGATTATAAGCAGCTTTTGTGTACTTGAGTCAGATGATGTTGGCGTACATTACAGCTAAATACACAGATGATTAACCCCAACTCTCAGTGCTGATCTCTGTGTTGTTTTTGCATCAGGCAAAGCACAGCTTGTTTAGGCTGCTGCTTTATAAGACTGGACTATATATCTAATATTCATAATGTATTTATCATGATTTTGCTGTTGATTTAAAATTAAGCAACATGATATGGTAGATGTATGATTTGGTAAAGTGTATTAATTTAATGTAAAGTACGTTTTCTAAAGGCTAGTTATTAGACTTATTTCACAATATTTGCTTGACTTGCAGGAATGAGTGTTTTATTTGAGATGTTTTAATAGCCTGATTTAAATGTCAGTAGCAGAAACTATGTTGGTCATTTTGACTCATTTCATGAAACAGTTGAAAAAGTCCATCACAATGAATCGATTCAAAACGTTTAAACTTCATTTAAATCCTCAATCAAAAATGTACACGTCTCTGTGTGACACTTTTTTTATATATCTAAATATTTTAGTAAAAACAACTTAGCAAAAATCATTTTCTTTATTTTTGCTTAGTAATATTTATTTAATTTTCTTTTTAAATGAATGAATAATATTAGGTAAACAGTATTAAAAAAAAATAGATAAATATTGTTATTTATTGTTAAATATAAATGACAGTGATAAAAGTTTGATTAATTTCCATGAATCAGTTCAAACAGTCCGTTTCAGTGAATCAATTCAAAAGTTCATTTAAGCACACAAAAGTCCCTGTGACATATTTCATATATCTAAATGTTTTCAGAGAAATATTTAATTTTGTTTAATAATATTCATTTGATTCATATTTGATTAATCTTATTAAGGTTAATAATAATAGTAATAATGATAATAACAACAATATTGTTATTTAAGTGAATATAAATAAATATGATCAAATATTATTCTTCCCTGTTCTGGTTTAGTGGAAAATTTAAATAAAATAAAAAAAAGATTTATTTATAAAAAGCTGTATTTTACTTCTTGCATTAAAATATGAAATTGAATTTAAAATGGATTTAATAATTGAGGGATTTTTAATTATTAATCCATGTACCCACGTGACAAAAAGTTCCTCTTGTAAAAGAAAAATCAAGAGAGCAGAGAGTGTGGATTATTCATGGGCTGTGTGTGTTTGTCTGATGAGTGTGTGACGCTCTGATGCTCTATCATGATGAGACTTGATGTATGCAATGAATGTTTTACATTATTGATATAAAATTTTATGTGGATTTTTAATGTGATCATCTTTTACAGGTCTTGTTAAGCCACTGCTTTATTTTTACTAGTCACTAGTACAAGCTAACCTTGTGCAGCATCAGCCGTTCCTCCTGCTGTCACCATATTGAAAACATGCAAATGCACCAAGGCTGCATTTATTTGATTAAAATATAGTAAAACATTATTATTGTGAAATATTATTAGAACTTAAAATAATTTTCTATTTTAATATATTTTAAAATGTCATTTATTGCTGTGATGGCAAAGCTGAGTTTTCAGCATAATTACACCAGTTTTCAGTGTCACATGATCCTTCAGAAATCGTTCTAATATGCTGATTTGGAGCTTATAAATGTCTTTACTGTCACTTTGGATCAATTTAATGCATCCTTGTTGAATAAAATGATTAACATCTTGAAAATAAATTGAAAGTATGCAGCATGTAGCAATAAAGGTTGCCGATACTAGAAACAATATGCAATATTTCTGTCACATGACCTCATTGCATGTTCATTTCAACCTCTTGTATATGAAACAGTATGTATTATGCAAAGATGAAATTTCAAGCAGTAGTATGCTACACTGTTGTCACATGACCTCAGTCGATTGCATGATGGAACAAACAATCTGGTGAAAGTCTTGAATTGTCTATTTAATTTACGTGAAAATGTCAACTTTTGGATGTCTGATGAAATAATGAGTCAGAGTCAGTCAATTAATGCTTGGTCACACTTGAAATAAAGGTCAAGTGAAGTGCAGCGCATTGCATTCTGGGATTTAGTGTAGAGTATTCTCTGTTTATTGCATATATATATATTGCACATTTCTGCAAATGTAGCAGGGCATTCATGCATACATAAAATGTACAGGTGCAAACAGTACACATACTGAATGCAGACATATTACACATACTTCATAATACAAAACTAGTGATAGAATGCCATGCCGAGTCATATGAAGCTGATTTTTACATGCATGTGTTGCTCATTTGTGTCCTTATCTGTCTGTTTGTCTGTGAAAGTCTGGGTGTGAGTGTGTGTTGCTGCTGCAGCCAGTTGATGTGGTCCCTGTACCAGAGGAAGTCCAGATGTCTGGTCAGCATGTGACAGCCAACAAGCTGCTCTCTGGCTGTGCGTTGCCGTGGTAATTAGCATGTGAGGTATGGGGCACTTTGCATTGTCGAAAAGAGAGCCGTCTGGACTGGCGAATTTGTGTGTGTGTGTTTATAAGTTATATAGATCACCAGAGTGTATGAAAGCTCTGCTTAATTTCAGTGCTGTTAGTCTCTGTCACTGGTGCTTGTGCAGCTGTCCTCTCATGGGATTGTGAGGAGCAAAAGAGAGAGAAACCGCAAGGGAAAAAGTGTGCTAGCTTTGCAGCATGGGCTATGAGCCATAGGCTGTGTCGAAGCAGTGACCTGTTTTCCAGACAGCTGCTTGAGTTTGCTGGTGCTCCTGTGCCCTCTGTGATGGAGAAGATGAATGCCACATGAATATGCTGGAACACTGGCCCTGATTACATATTGTGCTCATGCCCACTGACTGCATGACCATGTTAATGGTCTCTTTCTCTTTTTGCATAGTTTTTGTGATTCTGAACTGCTTTTTTTTGGGATGTTCTCGGGGAAAAGTGCTCAATAATTGAGATGATTCGTGTTGGTGGATTTGATGGTCATAAAACAACCAGCTAGTCAAATAGTCAGTTGAGTGCTATATATTTTTATACTGTTTGTTTGTTTATTGTGTACATAGTTTTTGTACTTTAGATATATTTATTTTAGAGATGGATCTTTTTTATATTAAAATTGTATTTGTAGTTTTGATGCTTTAATTATCGTGCTAACTGCATGCTGTGCTTTAAATGTTATTTATTGATTATTATTATAGATTAATATTGATTATTGGTTAATATTTTCCCCTCTTACAAGGCCTTGGTTTCAACATCAGCAAATAAAGTTTGTATTTGAGTATTTGAGAAAAACGTTAGTATTTTTTCATGAAACTTTATGAAAACATTTAATTGTTTGTTTGTTTGTTTGTAGAGTTTTATTATAGTTTTTTGTATAGTTTATATAGTTGTTATTTATTTATTTATTGTTGTCCTTATCTTTTGCCCTAATCTAGTTATTTTATATTACGAATATTGTTGTGTATTTGACAAAATGCTGCAAAATGCATAAATGTAAATAGTATTATAGCTTTATTATGTGTAAAGTTATTATTATTATTATTTATTGTTTTTATATTTGTATATATTTTTAGTTTTGATGCTTTAATTAGTGTGCTGATAGCATGCTGTGCTTTACCTTTTAGACTCTGCACAATAAACCCTCTCGTGCTGTTCTTAATAATGTTCATAAATAATAGAAGGCTAGGATATGTTCCAATTTCGAGAGCTAGTTAAACTTAAGCTAATTGTGTGCGTGCGTGCGTGCGTGTGTGTGTGCGTATTTATGTCTGGAGTGTGGGGGTGAGGCAGGGTGTTGGTGAACAGAGTCTGGTAGATAAGTTTTGATGCTGCGTTCAGTGCCAGTCAGTGTGTGGCTAAGTGGTAGCAGGCCTGAGGAAACTGCAGTGAATCACAGTGCCAGTGCAAGGGTTTATTTGCATCTTACCGTTTTAAAAAATTGCTCCGTGTGTGACTATGTTTATGCTGCTCTCATTTCTAATGCGTCTGTCCTTTCTGTTCAGAAGTGCTGCTGTAGATTCATAGGGCAATTAGATGTTGCAGATATTATTACTAGATATTACTTTAGGTTTATTGTGTATCTACTAGTGTTTATTCATTTATTTTAATACTGTTGAATAGCACACAATAAGACTGGATGCATCTATAATGGGGTAAATGGGGTCAGTTTCAATGTTATATGTCTTTAAATTGGCCATCCCATCCCCGTGACCCTACATAAGTTAAAAATAGATGGATGGATGTCTTTATTACATCCTACATTTTTTCCTAAATTGCACGTTTACGTTTACATTCTAAATGACCCATTTATCTGTAAAACAGTTACACAAAATTCTTTCTAGGCATTCCATACTGTATACAAAATGCACGGTCAGGAAATTCTGCATGATCTTCTGTAAGTCCCTCATTCACTCCCTCAGTTGAGTAGTTCACTAGCAGTGTTGGGGGTAACACATTACAAGTAACGCGAGTTATGTAATCAGATTACTTTTTTCAAGTAACTAGTAAAGTAACGCAAGTTCTAGACTAAATGTGAATGTGCATTAAATCATCCCACTCACAAAAAACAGATTTAGTATTCATCAAAATGAATTAAAACAGTGAAATGCAAACTCAGAATATGACGCAAACCTGCAATAATTAAATATGTTAAATAACACAAATGTATCTAATCCCATTTTATTAACTAATGTCTTTGCTGCTGACTAAGCAAAAATGACTTTAGATAAATTATCAATTGTGCTTCATTGTTTTTTTTTATTGCTGAAGAGTGTTTCTTCTCCTGCGTTCTACTGTACAAACGTGAATTTACTTTTCAAATTGCACGTTTACGTTTACATTCTAAATGACCCATTTATCTGTAAAACAGTTCTGTAAAAATTCTTTCTAGGCATTCCATACTGTATACAAAATGCACGGTCAGGAAATTCTGCATGATCTTCTGTAAGTCCCTCATTCACTCCCTCAGTTGAGTAGTTCACTAGCAGTGTTGGGGGTAACACATTACAAGTAACGCGAGTTATGTAATCAGATTACTTTTTCAAGTAACTAGTAAAGTAACGCAAGTTCTAGACTAAATGTGAATGTGCATTAAATCATCCCACTCACAAAAAACAGATTTAGTATTCATCAAAATGAATTAAAACAGTGAAATGCAAACTCAGAATATGACGCAAACCTGCAATAATTAAATATGTTAAATAACACAAATGTATCTAATCCCATTTTATTAACTAATGTCTTTGCTGCTGACTAAGCAAAAATGACTTTAGATAAATTATCAATTGTGCTTCATTGTTTTTTTTTATTGCTGAAGAGTGTTTCTTCTCCTGCGTTCTACTGTACAAACGTGAATTTACTTTTCCTTCAGCCTGAGGTTTATTCATTACACTTTTTGGTGTGAAAGGTCTTTTACATTTGCTATAAATAGAACTTCTTATATTAAAAACAATCAAGTCCTGCTCATATTTAAAAAGTAACACGAAAGTAACGCATTACTTTCCATAAAAAGTAACTAAGTAACGTAATTAGTTACTTTTTAGGGAGTAACGCAATATTGTAATGCATTACTTTTAAAAGTAACTTCCCCCAACACTGTTCACTAGTGGCACAAAGTGCTTTACATGAGAGAGATTTTGCAGATACATGCACGTTTACACACACACACACACACTCATACCGATACACACTAACGTTTAACACCATTAGTGAAATGGCACATTTCTGCAGCCAGAGCTTCATTAACATAATGTACGCCTGTGTGTCTGGCTGCTCTGTGCCTCAGTAATTAAAGCATTATTATTATTATTATTATTATTATCAGTCCTCTGGGATGTGGCCCAGTCCCTGGTGCTTTCCACCATCCACTACCAAGAGAGACTGAAAGAGAAGCAAAATGTGAGAGAACTTCATTTGAAGGATGTGTTCACTTCATTTATGTGTTTCTTTGTCTTCACAGAGCACGTTTAAGTTCAAGTCGGAAAGCGACATCCACCTGGCGGAGCACCATAAGCAGGTTCTGTATGATGGGAAATTGGCCAGCAGCATTGCCTTCACCTACAACGCTAAAGCCACTGACGCACAGCTGTGCCTAGAGTCCTCGCCCAGGGAAAACCCCTCCATATTTGTGCACTCGCCACATGCACTGATGCTGCAGGTCGGTTTTTACTCGCACACAGACAACATATCATGTTTATCTCTGCTGTTTACTGATTACTGGGGGAAAAAACAGGCTAAAAAACTGAAAAAATATTTATGTAGAGAGGAAATGTTTTGGATTAATTAGTTAAACATGTTCATGTAAGTTTTTTCTTTGTTTTTGTTAAATGTGAAAAGTGTGTTTTGATATAGAAAGAACCATATTCTATTTAAGTATTAAATGAATTTTCAGTTTTTTTCATTACCTACTTAAAATGAGGCAATTTATCTAAAAATCCCAACTAATATCTTTATAGTAAGGGTGATGACGTTGACGTATCATGGTTGTAACAGAAAATATAAGCGCATATTGTGGGGCTGAAGGCACAACATGCAGCTTATTATCATCATACAACTGATTATAATTGTATACTGTATATATGATGCATTATGACCTTATATGAAAGTTTCCTTAAGCAAGTGTGCATTTTTGCTTGTGTATGCAGGATGTGAAGGCCATCGTCACTCACTCCATCCACAGCGCCATCCACTCTATTGGAGGAATCCAAGTTCTCTTCCCGCTCTTCTCACAGCTGGACTACAGGCAGCCCAACGACAGCCCTGTGGAGACGACCGTCTGGTGAGTATTGACCATACAGACTGCAGATCCACTGAACTTAATGTAGGGTTTAGTAGATCTTTAATTTTAACTTATCATATGCCATTTATATCTATTAGAGAATATTCTACCTTTTTTTTCTACACTACACATTTCTATCCAAGGTTAATATACAGAGACTACTACCAATTATTCAGCAATGAATACATTAAATTTGTCAAAAGTAACAGTAAAGCTTTTTAGAATGTTACAAAAGGTTTCAGTTTGAAACACTTTCTATTCATCAAAGAATCCTGAAAAAGAAATGCATCACAGTTTCCACAAAAATATTAAGCAGCACAACTGATTTAAACAATGGTACTAATAATAAATGTTTCCTGAGCACCAAATATTAGAATGTTTTCTGAAGGATCCTGTGACACTGAAGACTGGAGTAATGGCTGCTGAAAATTCAGCTTTACCCATCACAGGAAAAAATTACATTTTGAAATATAGAAAATGGTTATTTTAAATGTAAATAATATTTCACAATATTACTGTATACTGTATTTTTAATCTAATAAATGCAACCTTGGTGAGCATAAGAGATTTCTTTCGAAAACATAAAAAAAAACTTTTGAACGACTGTGTAAACTATACAAAAGTAAGCCATTTTTACATTTAATTAAATTAATTAAATTAAAAATTTTTTTGAGCCCCTAAACCACAGAAATGGCAACATTGGCTCAACCAATTGCGTGAATTTGGGGCACTACGACACTACTACCTGTTTGTCCAACCAATGTGAGACTAAGGGAGTTTTTGAGAAACCTGTTTGGAAACAATAATTATTTGCATTGTAAATGTTACAGTAATGTCTGCATGGCCCTCTCTAGGCCCTAAGTCCAAAGCTTCTAGTCTTCTAGTCTTGTAAATAGATTATGACGAAGAGAGCGTGAGATTTTGAGAGATTCATACCATTCTTGTTCACATAGACTGAGAGTCAGAGAGACCCCTCAAAGTAGTTTGGCCTTAGCCTCATTTCGCAGGTCATTGTGTAGTTCTGCTCATTGAGTTTGCAGGCATGGCGAGTAGATTAGAGATCAGCAGTGAGCTGGTAGGCATAATCAGCGGGGCAGAAATCTGTGCGCTATCGATCAGTGGTAATGCTCCCCGCTGGGATTTACTGTCTGTGGGGAGATGGGTGAGGTCACCAGCCCATCCGTCAGCTTATGGCAGTTTAGAAATTGAAAGAGACACTGAGGATTTCATCTGCAATCTTACTGTCTCAGCTATGTCATTTAAGAAACTAAGATACAATTCGTGTTTGCTAGAATGAAGATATTGCTTCTAGGAAAGGGAACGTCATTGTGTGTGTGTACATTTTTCTTTTTATACTGCTCATTGGGATACATTATCTTGCCCTTGAGGTGTCCTTAAACATTTGGCTACCATAAGAAATGTGCACTCTTAAAAATAAATGTTCTTTATTGGCATTGATGGTTCCATGAAGAACCTTTAACATCCATGGAACCTTGATAAACAATTCTTTAGATTTTAAAATGTTCTCCACACTAAGAAAAAATTGTTATTTTTAAGAAATGATTACTGAAAGGTTCAGTGGGGAAGAAAAAATGGTTATTTCATGAAAACCCACATTTGGAACCTTTATTTTGGTTTATTAAACCCTATCCTGATCCCATTCTCTCACAAATGCTACATATTTGAATGTGTATATATATTTTTGTTTTTGCTTGCAGTGCCACTCTCCTCGCTTTTCTAGTGGAGTTGTTGAAGAGTTCAGTAGCCATGCAAGAACAGATGTTGGGTGGAAAAGGCTTTCTGGTTATTGGCTATTTACTGGAGAAGGTAAGACAGTCATCCACAATTTTTTTTAATTAATAAAAGTCAGTTAATCATAAATTATAAGTTGTCTTTGGCCAAAATTGTGTCAGATTCACATGAGCAGAGGTTACAGACGATGACTATTTATCATTTTAATTAATAATATCTTAATTGAAATAGTTAAGCTAATCAGAGCCATGGCTTAGTGGGTAACACACATGCTCTAGACACACTGAGCTGCAGCACTTGTTCAGGAGATGTAGGATTGAATCCAGCTCACACTGTGGCCCTATCCCATAACCAAAATTTTCTGTCCCCTATCTAGCGTTTCTGTTAATAAAAAATGTCAAAAGCCTGAAACACACGGTCTGTCTCCCTCTATGCTGTGTCTCTCACTTTCTTTGTCTGACACTTGTCTCTCTCTCTTCATTAGTCTTCTCGGGTGCACATCACCAGGGCAGTTTTGGAGCAGTTTCTGTCATTTGCCAAGTATCTAGATGGGTTGACTCACGGAGCTCCTTTACTGAAGCAGCTGTGTGATCACGTTTTGTTTAATGCTGCCATCTGGATCCATACACCAGCTAAGGTGAGCTCGTCCCACACATGCTAAAGGTAAAAACTGTCCATTGTTGTTGAATATTTCCTTGTCCATAGCCATTGTCGTTATTTTTGCAAACTTGTTTATTTACTAGCATATAATAATATTATTTCAAAGTATAATAATGTTATTTTGGAATAGTATTTTACACTAACTTTCAGAAGTCGGTTTGAAAGAAGTATCTTATGCTCACCAAGGAAACTTACAGGAAATTTTCACACTGTATTGATGTTCAGAGGATCAATATTTTAATTACATCTTTCACGTTAATATAATTGAATTTCTTCCATTTGTTTCATTAAGAGGACCTGCAATATATGTAATATATAGTCTTGATACCATCTGTGCCCCATGGAACCACTACCAAAGGACCTTTTATTAGAGTATAAGTGTTAATGATATTCTAACCCAAGCAGTCAGCTTACATTATGCCTGAAGAACTTGTGTACTTGATTGCACAAAGCATATGTTTCTAGATATTTTTATCTGTCGAGTTTACGAGGTGTGAAGTGTGTGCGTAAGCTTTGCATTCAAAGGCACTTGAGCCACAAATTTGGGGGAAAAAAGTGCCGTTCCTCTACGAAAGCAGAGAGGCTCAATTATTGGATAATGACCTAGGAAACACGACTGCAGGAAGAAACGATCGTCCGCTTTTGTTCCCTCACCCATCCACGCAGAGGAGTGAATATCCTGCAGCGACTACAGCCCTTTATGATAGAGAGAATGAAGAAACATCCAGAGGGAATGAAAAATAGAGCGATGAAGTGAAGGCTTGAGTGCAGGAAGCAGATATGTGAAATATTACTGCTACGGAGAAAGAAAACGTCAAGCTATAGATCAGCTTTTTCAGTTTGAGGCAGATTTCACACTTTTCAGTGTTCTACCTTGATGTGAAAAAAAGGAATTTGTTAAAAAAAATAAAACACTCATAACACCTTAGCAGACACATTGGCGGTGAACTTTGCTAAGGCACCGCTTACATTTTCATTAGAACATGTAAAAAGCCTAGTGGATTCAACTTGTCATTGTGAGGTCCTGGTTTTCTTGCTTTATCTTTGACCTGCTTGCATATAAAGCTGTAATTAAGTTAGGGGGGAAATGTCCCCATGATATTGACCTGAATCAGCAGGCTGGGGCAAACATGAGATTAAACACACTGATAAAAGTTGATTTCCACAGCAGCCTCATTAAGCCTGAGCCTAATTAGCATGTCCATGTTGATCAGTGTAAGAAATGGCTGAGTGTAAATGTGGGATACACATGTCTGTGTGTGTGTATGTGTGAGGGTCCCACGGGGATGGCTTCAGGAGAATGGCTTTTTACACAGAAACACTGGAACATTTTCTTCACAGGAACAACTTTGTAAAAGGGAAAAATCTAACTCCGATGTGCTGTGTTTTTCATATTTATTTACTGACTCATGAAAGTATTGTCAGTTGCTTCAGCCAAAGGAACAGTAGCGTAATATACAGTAACATTCAGAAGTTTGAGGTTAGAGAATTTTTTTAAGCTAATTATTTTTATTCAGCAAGGATGTGTTTATTTGATCAAAAGTGACAGTATAGACATTCATAATGTTACGGACCTTTTCAATTTCAACTTTTTTAGAAAAATGTATTATGGTTTTGAATGGTAGTGTAGGCGATGATTATATTTTGAGGTGCTATTTACAATTTAGCATTGCTTTGAGTGCTTTATTACTTTACAAATATATATTTAAATATATTAATATTTTTATTTAAAAATTCATATTAATTATTATAAAAATTATATTGTAATATTACAGATAAAGTATTCATTAAAATGTTGTTTTATTACACAAATTAGTTTATTAAGCATTTAATTAAAAATCATCCTTCTGCTAGAAAATATATTCCATGACAAGTAAACTAACTGTACTATAGGTGCATGCACGCCATGACATAATTACCGTAATTTCGAGATACCAACTTGTAGAACTCATGATTACAACTTGTAAACTAGGAATTTTCTAAGAGCTATGATGTGTACCATGTGACCACTGTACCACCTGACTGTCTCAGATTCATTTAGCTGCTGTTTAGGTGTTGATAGTGTTGCCATAGAAATGCATATATACGAGTTCAAGGATGTGACCAGCTCCGATTAGAATGTCACATGTTGTCATCTCGAAATGATCGTAATTATGACATGGCGTGAATGCAGCATATGTATTTAAGCATGGCGTTGACTCTGTATTGACCAATCAGAATTTTGTTACAACCCTTTCAGCCCATTTTAAATAGTGTAATCCACTGTGTGTGTTTTCCATTTCTCAGGTTCAGCTTTCCCTCTACACGTACCTGTCGGCAGAATTCATTGGCACCGCCACCATCTACAGCACCATACGTAGAGTGGGCACCGTCCTGCAGCTCATGCACACCCTCAAGTACTACTACTGGGCCAGCAACCCCCTGGAAAGCAGCGGCATCACCCCTAAAGGCCTGGGTGAGTCCTCAAACATGTCTATTTGTAGAATTTACCACCTCACAGGAATCCTTTACACTTTACGTTATACTGTACAGAATAGTTACACATTGTCGACAGGATCAGGTAGCGAAATTAGCCTAAATGAAATCCCTAGATAGTGAGATCGCATGATCATTTTGTTTTTGAACAAAACAAAATACCACAGAGGAAATAAACATGTTCTGGGAACAGCTGAGCAGTTCAGAAGTCCTCACATACGCTAACCGGTATGTTGTGGCAGGGTGGAGAGTGTGTCTACAAAAAGACAGCCAGCAATATTAAGCATGAATGAAGTTTGAAACACAGCCCACTCCTTTTTCTCCCTCTGTCTCGGTCTATTTTAGTATCCTGGGCAACTTTTGTTCCTCAGACTTTAGATGCTCATCTTCATTCTTAATCCGGTTTGTTTGTTCTCAAGATTTCTTTCTCTCTGTTTCGCTCTTCAGTGTTTTCCACTTTCTGATTTGATCGTTCTCTTACTTCTTTTCTCATTCTCTTACCTGCTGTAGTTCATCTTTCATTTGTTTCTCCTTCCTTGTCACTGTTTTCCCAAATGCCACATGCAAAACCTGTCAGTTCTTCCATTTGTTTGCCATCTCTCTCTTTCTCCATCCTGGCCTGTCATTCCCAGAGGTGAGTCTCTGAGTTAGATAGATGGTATAGTAATGATTTAAAGTCTGAAGTGAACGATTTGTAGCATCCAACATCTATAACAGCCTCATGATGTGTTTTACTAATCTGACACGCTTATAAATGTTAGCCCTTAAACAGCTGATCACCAAGATCTGCTTGTTCAGCTCAAATGTATTTGTTTAGTTTACCTGTGACATTTAAAGTCCCCCTGTCGTCAAATATTTTATCCCTTAAAACTTATCTTTGATCATCAAAATGACATATTTAAATGTTTTTTCTTGTGAAAATAATTTTCTCATGCCTTAAAATAGCTTGAATGTAACTCTACACCCTTGCCTCATTTACTATACGCGGATCTATGAATATGTAAATTAGTCCCGCCTCCACTCAGTCACACAGCCAGCGCCTCCTGATCCACTGAACTGTAGTAACTGCAAAACAATGGCATACACGGATAATGACTGATAAAACTATGTTTTTACTAGCGGACAACTACAGTAAATGATCGTAATTATGACATGGCGTGAATGCAGCATATGTATTTAAGCATGGCGTTGACTCTGTATTGACCAATCAGAATTTTGTTACAACCCTTTCAGCCCATTTTAAATAGTGTAATCCACTGTGTGTGTTTTCCATTTCTCAGGTTCAGCTTTCCCTCTACACGTACCTGTCGGCAGAATTCATTGGCACCGCCACCATCTACAGCACCATACGTAGAGTGGGCACCGTCCTGCAGCTCATGCACACCCTCAAGTACTACTACTGGGCCAGCAACCCCCTGGAAAGCAGCGGCATCACCCCTAAAGGCCTGGGTGAGTCCTCAAACATGTCTATTTGTAGAATTTACCACCTCACAGGAATCCTTTACACTTTACGTTATACTGTACAGAATAGTTACACATTGTCGACAGGATCAGGTAGCGAAATTAGCCTAAATGAAATCCCTAGATAGTGAGATCGCATGATCATTTTGTTTTTGAACAAAACAAAATACCACAGAGGAAATAAACATGTTCTGGGAACAGCTGAGCAGTTCAGAAGTCCTCACATACGCTAACCGGTATGTTGTGGCAGGGTGGAGAGTGTGTCTACAAAAAGACAGCCAGCAATATTAAGCATGAATGAAGTTTGAAACACAGCCCACTCCTTTTTCTCCCTCTGTCTCGGTCTATTTTAGTATCCTGGGCAACTTTTGTTCCTCAGACTTTAGATGCTCATCTTCATTCTTAATCCGGTTTGTTTGTTCTCAAGATTTCTTTCTCTCTGTTTCGCTCTTCAGTGTTTTCCACTTTCTGATTTGATCGTTCTCTTACTTCTTTTCTCATTCTCTTACCTGCTGTAGTTCATCTTTCATTTGTTTCTCCTTCCTTGTCACTGTTTTCCCAAATGCCACATGCAAAACCTGTCAGTTCTTCCATCTGTTTGCCATCTCTCTCTTTCTCCATCCTGGCCTGTCATTCCCAGAGGTGAGTCTCTGAGTTAGATAGATGGTATAGTAATGATTTAAAGTCTGAAGTGAACGATTTGTAGCATCCAACATCTATAACAGCCTCATGATGTGTTTTACTAATCTGACACGCTTATAAATGTTAGCCCTTAAACAGCTGATCACCAAGATCTGCTTGTTCAGCTCAAATGTATTTGTTTAGTTTACCTGTGACATTTAAAGTCCCCCTGTCGTCAAATATTTTATCCCTTAAAACTTATCTTTGATCATCAAAATGACATATTTAAATGTTTTTTCTTGTGAAAATAATTTTCTCATGCCTTAAAATAGCTTGAATGTAACTCTACACCCTTGCCTCATTTACTATACGCGGATCTATGAATATGTAAATTAGTCCCGCCTCCACTCAGTCACACAGCCAGCGCCTCCTGATCCACTGAACTGTAGTAACTGCAAAACAATGGCATACACGGATAATGACTGATAAAACTATGTTTTTACTAGCGGACAACTACAGTAAATACTATAACATTCGTTAAAGTTACTTACTACTTACTTGACGATGTTGTGTCCTAAAATGCCTTGAAGACTCGAATGCAGCCGTTTGTGATTGTTAATTCGCGCCCGCGAGCATACGCGTGTGAAGTACTCCGGGCTACTTTTACACTGTTGCCACGGGTTATAATGCAAGTTAGTGGTTGAAAATTCACATTAAACCACAGCTTCATGGGTTTTTTGCTCTGATTTATTGTTGGTTTTTTGCTGGTATTGGTATATTTTGCATGCTAGTGATAGGAATCGTTCCCTTGACGTGATTGGTTATTGGATTGTGACGTAGCAAACCGAGGTCTGTTTCAAACCATATTTCGGGGTCAGCCTTTGGGAAACTACAGTTTTAAGGAGAAAATACACAGCAATGGTGTTGATTAATAGTTGATTAATAGATTGGCACATGTTTTGTCTAAAAGCATATTAAAAACACCACATAGACAAATAAACAACATAAAAAACGTGATTTTCACTACAGGGGACTTTAAGTAAACAATGAACGTATTTAAAAAGCAACATATCTGATGGCAGACATAATGCTGATATGATATTTGATTATGGTAAATAAGCATATACAATGGTATTGTATATAAAAGCTTCTAATATTACAATTCTGGCCAATACAAATATGCTGATTATTGTTCTTATGTTCTGGCTGATAGTGAATAAATGGTAGATATTAAAATTAATACTGTTTTGTATATACAGTATAAATGAAAAACAAAACACTAAGACTAAAATCCGCTAAATGCTGCATTTAAATTTAGCCATCACAAGATGACAGCGAAGGTACACTACTGTTCAAAATGTGGGGTTGGTAAGATTTTTTATGTTTAAATAAATGTATTTTCACCAAGGATGCATTTATGTGATCAGAAATACAGTAAACCAGAAAAATAGTGAAATATTATTACAATTTCTATTTTAATACATTTTAAAATATAATGTATTCCTGTCATGGCAAAGCTGAATTATTCCAGTCTTCAGTGTCACATGATCCTTCAGAAATCATTCTAATATGCTGATATGGTGCTCAAGACATATTTCTAATTATTCTAATTATTAACATTGTTGAAATGTATGTGGAAACTGTGATACATTTTTTCAGGATTTTTTCTGAAATAGACATTTGTAACCTTAAAAGTTGTAATTGTAACAATTTGAAAGTCTTTCCTGTCACTTTTGATCCATATTAATTCAATTTTAATGAATTCATTAAAAACAATATACAGTATATATATATATATATATATATACTGTATATATAATATGGGATGCACTGATATTACAGTTCTGGCCAATGCAATGAATAAATTAAAAGGAAAACATTAAAAAAAAAAAAAAATTTTATGCTACAAGTGAATGTATGCATCATTATAAAGTAGAGTATGAGAAATGGATATTCATTTTGAGAATTACCAAGGATTACGTTTAGAATGTGTTTAAAGATTAATTTTAAGTGAGCATAAGATGAGAGCAAAAGTCATTTAAAAAGTTTTTTTTTATCTGCAGGCTTGGTAAAAGTGGTGCATGTACTTCAGTTTTTGGATGTTGTCCATTATATTATAATATATAGTGGATGTACTGGCCCGTTTAGACAAGCCTGTAGTTGCATTTGGTTCTTCCCTTCTCTGTGTACTTCAGATAACACTGTGACTTGTGGCTGCTTATCTCTGTTAGATGCAGAGCCCGTCACCATGGCAACCCTGTTGCCCTTCCCATGATGTTGCATGGGTCTGTCACATTGTAGAGTGAGTGTGTTTGTTTCTGTGCTACACCCTTGCCTCATTTACTATACGCGGACCTATGAATATGTAAATTAGTCCCGCCTCCACTCAGTCACACAGCCAGCGCCTCCTGATCCACTGAACTGTAGTAACTGCAAAACAATGGCATACACGGATAATGACTGATAAAACTATGTTTTTACTAGCGGACAACTACAGTAAATACTATAACATTCGTTAAAGTTACTTACTACTTACTTGACGATGTTGTGTCCTAAAATGCCTTGAAGACTCGAATGCAGCCGTTTGTGATTGTTAATTCGCGCCCGCGAGCATACGCGTGTGAAGTACTCCGGGCTACTTTTACACTGTTGCCACGGGTTATAATGCAAGTTAGTGGTTGAAAATTCACATTAAACCACAGCTTCATGGGTTTTTTGCTCTGATTTATTGTTGGTTTTTTGCTGGTATTGGTATATTTTGCATGCTAGTGATAGGAATCGTTCCCTTGACGTGATTGGTTATTGGATTGTGACGTAGCAAACCGAGGTCTGTTTCAAACCATATTTCGGGGTCAGCCTTTGGGAAACTACAGTTTTAAGGAGAAAATACTCAGCAATGGTGTTGATTAATAGATTGGCACATGTTTTGTCTAAAAGCATATTAAAAACACCACATAGACAAATAAACAACATAAAAAACGTGATTTTCACTACAGGGGGACTTTAAGTAAACAATGAACGTATTTAAAAAGCAACATATCTGATGGCAGACATAATGCTGATATGATATTTGATTATGGTAAATAAGCATATACAATGGTATTGTATATAAAAGCTTCTAATATTACAATTCTGGCCAATACAAATATGCTGATTATTGTTCTTATGTTCTGGCTGATAGTGAATAAATGGTAGATATTAAAATTAATACTGTTTTGTATATACAGTATAAATGAAAAACAAAACACTAAGACTAAAATCCGCTAAATGCTGCATTTAAATTTAGCCATCACAAGATGACAGCGAAGGTACACTACTGTTCAAAATGTGGGGTTGGTAAGATTTTTTATGTTTAAATAAATGTATTTTCACCAAGGATGCATTTATGTGATCAGAAATACAGTAAACCAGAAAAATAGTGAAATATTATTACAATTTCTATTTTAATACATTTTAAAATATAATGTATTCCTGTCATGGCAAAGCTGAATTATTCCAGTCTTCAGTGTCACATGATCCTTCAGAAATCATTCTAATATGCTGATATGGTGCTCAAGACATATTTCTAATTATTCTAATTATTAACATTGTTGAAATGTATGTGGAAACTGTGATACATTTTTTCAGGATTTTTTCTGAAATAGACATTTGTAACCTTAAAAGTTGTAATTGTAACAATTTGAAAGTCTTTCCTGTCACTTTTGATCCATATTAATTCAATTTTAATGAATTCATTAAAAACAATATACAGTATATATATATATATATATATATACTGTATATATAATATGGGATGCACTGATATTACAGTTCTGGCCAATGCAATGAATAAATTAAAAGGAAAACATTTAAAAAAAAAAAATTTTAATGCCACAAGTGAATGTATGCATCATTATAAAGTAGAGTATGAGAAATGGATATTCATTTTGAGAATTACCAAGGATTACGTTTAGAATGTGTTTAAAGATTAATTTTAAGTGAGCATAAGATGAGCGCAAAAGTCATTTAAAAAGTTTTTTTTTATCTGCAGGCTTGGTAAAAGTGGTGCATGTACTTCAGTTTTTGGATGTTGTCCATTATATTATAATATATAGTGGATGTACTGGCCCGTTTAGACAAGCCTGTAGTTGCATTTGGTTCTTCCCTTCTCTGTGTACTTCAGATAACACTGTGACTTGTGGCTGCTTATCTCTGTTAGATGCAGAGCCCGTCACCATGGCAACCCTGTTGCCCTTCCCATGATGTTGCATGGGTCTGTCACATTGTAGAGTGAGTGTGTTTGTTTCTGTGCAACGTAGTGTTAATTTAGACTTCTTTTAATTTATGTTTGGCCTTAATTGGATTTTAAAACTCAAATGATTTAAATATGTAAATGTAAATTAACAAACTTTTGGCCGACAAATACAGTGTTAATCTAATTCTAATTGCATTTCACTAAGCATTCGTTTGCATATCTGTAAGCACATTTTCACACAGAACAATCATTAACAAAACATTTTTATATTCTTAAGTATGCAGCAGATCTGTTATGATAACAGGCACTGATTGATCGTCCCAACTGGCCTTGCTTTGACCCTTGGGATGCTGTAAGGTGGTCATCCTGCTTAATACTATGGGACACACATACACTGACCCGAGACAAATCTCTTCCTCCAAATCTCAAGCAGAGCACAGTCTACACCTGATCATCAATTCTCTCACTGCACCAAATCATTGCAGCTGGGAAAGGTCAAGGGATGTACCAGGCTACAAATAGACCTTGACCACTTTCATAGCGTACAAATGTGTGTAACTACACACAGAGTGCTGAACTACAGTGCAAGGACAACGGCACCACACACCTGATGTAGGGATGGCACTGATATTACAGTTCTGGCCAATGCAATGAATAAATTAAAAGGAAAACATTAAAAAAAAAAAAAAATTTTATGCTACAAGTGAATGTATGCATCATTATAAAGTAGAGTATGAGAAATGGATATTCATTTTGAGAATTACCAAGGATTACGTTTAGAATGTGTTTAAAGATTAATTTTAAGTGAGCATAAGATGAGAGCAAAAGTCATTTAAAAAGTTTTTTTTTATCTGCAGGCTTGGTAAAAGTGGTGCATGTACTTCAGTTTTTGGATGTTGTCCATTATATTATAATATATAGTGGATGTACTGGCCCGTTTAGACAAGCCTGTAGTTGCATTTGGTTCTTCCCTTCTCTGTGTACTTCAGATAACACTGTGACTTGTGGCTGCTTATCTCTGTTAGATGCAGAGCCCGTCACCATGGCAACCCTGTTGCCCTTCCCATGATGTTGCATGGGTCTGTCACATTGTAGAGTGAGTGTGTTTGTTTCTGTGCAACGTAGTGTTAATTTAGACTTCTTTTAATTTATGTTTGGCCTTAATTGGATTTTAAAACTCAAATGATTTAAATATGTAAATGTAAATTAACAAACTTTTGGCCGACAAATACAGTGTTAATCTAATTCTAATTGCATTTCACTAAGCATTCGTTTGCATATCTGTAAGCACATTTTCACACAGAACAATCATTAACAAAACATTTTTATATTCTTAAGTATGCAGCAGATCTGTTATGATAACAGGCACTGATTGATCGTCCCAACTGGCCTTGCTTTGACCCTTGGGATGCTGTAAGGTGGTCATCCTGCTTAATACTATGGGACACACATACACTGACCCGAGACAAATCTCTTCCTCCAAATCTCAAGCAGAGCACAGTCTACACCTGATCATCAATTCTCTCACTGCACCAAATCATTGCAGCTGGGAAAGGTCAAGGGATGTACCAGGCTACAAATAGACCTTGACCACTTTCATAGCGTACAAATGTGTGTAACTACACACAGAGTGCTGAACTACAGTGCAAGGACAACGGCACCACACACCTGATGTAGGGATGATGGCTTGAGATGGGGAGGATGCTGAACTGCTTCATTACATCACACACATGCACTGAGCTTTCTGTTACACTTTGGCTTTCCATACAGAGAGTGATGTCAATTTTTCATGGCAGCTTTGTAACGTCTGGGCGCTGCACGTTCAATAAAAGATGAGGAATGCTGGTGTGTATTTGAGAAAGATAGTGAGGGATTGTAAAAGAGAGAGAGAAATAGGGTGGTTGTGTGGTTTGGAAATGGGGTTGGTGGTTCATTTAGGGGTTTGTATTCCCTAAGCTGCGTCTTAAGTGCTGGTTTTGTTTTTCTTGTGTTTTGTGTGTCGCTGTACTGAATTATGCTTTTCCCTTGTCCCTGAAATTTTTTATAGAAGTTTTAGTTTGTTCATTAATAAATGAGTCACATGATTTTCAGCTGTTAGTTTTGTGAAATATTCAAAGATATTTTATGAAGTCAGCCCCGTAAATTTTTTTTTCCAACAAGCTTAAACGGAGAATTAGGAATCAAAATGGCATAATTAAATTGTTAATTTTTCGGTTCATTGATGATGATTAATAGCATGTATTAAGAGTCTCACATATATTAAACACCATACACAGGTGTTTATTAAGAGTTTAGATGTGTGCAACCGATGTAATCGTTGTAAATCACTGTGTTTTCTTACAGATGGTCCACGGCCCTCTCAGAAGGAGATTATATCCCTGCGGGCATTTATGCTTCTTTTCCTCAAACAGCTCATTCTCAAGGTGAGACCGTACAAAATCATTATAGATTTTTTAAATAAATATTTTTCATATTTTTATATATTTACGTGTAAGTATATATATATATATATATATATATATATATATAATATATATATTAGTGCTGTCAAAATTAGCGCGTTAACGCAGGCGATTAATTTTTTTCAGTTTAACACATTAAAAATATTTAACGCCGTTATCGCAGGGGCGGGGCTAGTATTGGCCACCCCACTCACAACTGCTGCCTCTGTCTCTTTTTTCTTGCTAGTCTCAGAACGTCTTTACGAGCACATCAAACAGGAGATGTTTCAGACGCACACTCCACTTCACCTCAGCGCCAGGCGCGAGTCAAACAAGCGCGGAAACGGTACTGTAGGCTACTCGGCGTGCGCTCTTCAATTGCACGCACAAAGGCGCCTGTAGCCTTTATCATTTCATATCAAAGCGCGAAAGAAACGACGTGCATGCAGTGTCGTGGTCAGTTAAGTCATGAAGGCGATTAAAGCTGCCTTAAAACTGTGCATGCATGTATTAGGCTATATGTTAACTTATATATGAGTCACATTTAAGAACTCTGAAATGGATTTAAAAACTGTCCTGGAGCAGCCCAACACTGTCTCCATCATCTAACACACCCGATTCAGCTCGTCAGCTCATTAATAGAGACTTTAAGACCTGAAGTGGGTCAGAAAAGGTAAAGAAAGTTGAGAGAAAATACGATGCATGTCAGATCCGCGTTACGGTCAGAAGCGGCAGCTCTTAAAAAAACTGCACCCAAAATAACCTATTAACCCAGCTGTTGTGATGTCTATTCATCAAAGAACAAAAGAAAAAAAGAGGAAATGAATAGCTTTTATAGCTTTAAGGATTCAACTATATTTAATTTAGAATTTAGTGTTTGATAACTTTATTCAATTTCTGTATATTTTCTACTTGCTGAAGGGCACAGGTAGCTAAATATGACATTGGTTATAATGGGTTTATATGAAGATTGTTTAAAGTTCACTTAAATTAGAAGTTATTTTTATTAAAGTCTAATACATATTCAAATTGATAGCTCTCAATTATTCTGTAATGTTGAATGGCTATGGTCAATGGTTAAATATTAGGAAAAAATAATTTTATAGAGGCATCAGTAGTATTGGTGTCAGTGATACTGGCCTTCAGTCATAAAAAAAAGATGCCATTAAACAAATATTAAAAATATACTGTCTTTATGTTGTTTCTACATTCATTTGAAGATTTAATGTGAAAATATTGCAATATAAAAGTATATTTAAAAAGTTTAATGTTAGGTGGGATTAATCGTGATTAATTTCAGAAAAAACATGTGATTTAGTTTTTTTTTTTTTAATCGATTCACAAAAAAAAAAAAAACATATATATATATATATATATATATATATATACTGTGTGTGTATAAATATATATTGTATTTATTGTGCCTATTTTTATTTGTATATATATTACTACTTTCTATTCATCAAAGATTGTATCAGAAAGGAAAAAGAAATATCCCTGATGAATATTTTGTAGTTAGACTTTATAATAAAACTTTAAAAAGCATATTTGACACATGTGGTAACATATTCCATGTCATTTCTGCTCTGCCTTATGTGCATCAGCATTTTGTTCTTCAAAACGGATTTTATTTGTCATGTCAATGATTCAGGCAGCCTGGGTAAAATGCATTAGTTCCCAAGCAGTGACAGCAAAAAGACACGTCTGCTTTGTTAAAATAACACAATTTATCTTAATTTTTCCCTGAAATTTGATCCAGTTTGAAAGGCAGTCGTGCAGAAATTTGTTTATTTGCCTTTGTTTAAAAACAATACAGATGGCTTGATGAGGCCAACACGGAGAGAATTGCATTATGGATCATCACTCGACACAAAGCAATGAGTGTGTTACGTGTACACGCTATCGTCCTGTTTTGAGAAGCATGATGTGGTTGCCAAGCAGAACTTTTTTTTTTTTTTTCATTTAGCCGCTGCCTTTTTGTTTCGTTCCTATTATGTTCTGCCCCCTTCCACATTTTCTCGCTTTTCGTGCAGTTATTAGCATTGCGAGCGGCTTGTAATAATGGCCCCAATCCATCACAAATGCCCTTCGCTTCACCAAACAAAGCACCGAGACTCATGGTAACACAATGTTATGCAGCTACCCGCAACATCAAATGTTTTCCTATTCATTCAGAACCTTGAAAAACCCAACTTATTAAGTATCAATTAAGTGTCAATTATATCAATATCAAAGTATTTGTTTAAAAGTCAAAACATAGATGATTTTACAGCCGATGTCCATAGCATGTAAGAAATATATTGCAAGACCTTTAATAAGTTGCCTTAAAAACCTTTAACTCAAGCATTAACAAAGCGAATAATTAATATATACTGGAAAATGTTAAAAGGGAAAAAAGTGGATTTTATTTTTTATTATTATTATTATCAATATTAATAATACATTTATTTTTTATTAATAGAAGTCTTTAAGTTATTAATAATTCACAATATAGTAACTCTTGTTGTATTTTTGTATGGTTTGGAATTTTTTATGTTTGATACGCATTTCCATTACTTTTAACATTTTAAAATTTCAGTTAAAATTTGTTCTGTTGCATTTTGACATTTTTATTTTTGTCTGCTAATGTTTTATGCCATTTTAGTCTTGAGTTAAATGGACTAAAAAAATTAATAAAATGACATATTGACCACATTTATAAGACAGGTTTATTTTTACTTTTGATTAAAAAAAATGTGTACAAATTAGATCTAGAAAACTTTGACAAATTATAATGTGGGCCTGCATATATCTAATTTTTGTGTGCTTTCCTTTTTCTTTTAGGACCGAGGAGTAAAGGAAGATGAGTTGCAGAGCATATTAAACTACCTGCTAACCATGCATGAGGTAAAACTGATCAATAAATGGAGCAAAGGTCTTGTGGTCTAATATTATTTAGCCTTTATTAAACAAACCTTGTTCCATGTTCTTTAAGAAAAACAAGCTGCTTTAATCTGTCTGAAAGGCTGAAATGTTCACCTTAGGAGTCAGAAGTATAGAAGTATTTAAGTCCATCAGGAAGGTGCTAATATTATCCTGAAAGCTGCATTAATGCTTTGAGTCCCATGAAATTGCAGTAATGCACCATCTCTGCAGCCATTTGATTGAAAGCACCAAATGAATCCTATCCTGAAAACTGCTAGTTAAGTGCAGCATTATATAACACCCAGACATTTTAAGGGTATCTGGTGGATCGTTACAGTCTACTGTTGTTTGGTTCACTGTCTGTTTGTTAATTTTTCTCTCCGGCAGGATGAAAACATCCATGATGTGCTCCAGCTCTTGGTCGCGCTCATGTCTGAGCACCCTGCCTCCATGATCCCTGCCTTCGACCAGAGGAATGGAATACGGTGAGGCCTCAGGGACAAACAGCTCTTGCATAGTCCGATTACGTAATTGAAATAGATTTGGGCTGTCACAGCTGCATCAATCACATTCCCTCTCGCCTCACAACCCATCGCAAGAGACTTAAGTGCTTGTTTGAACTGCCCTCCCTATGAATTCACACCCTCTGGGTATCTTTATGACATTTTATTATTAAGGCTGTCAATCGATATGTAATCACGATTGTTCTCATAATTTTTCCATAGTTATAGTCCATTCAAAAAGGAAAATTCTGTCATCATTTGCTCAACCTCATGTCATTCCAGATAACTTTCTTTTTTGGTAGAAGATATTTTGAAGAATGTGGTAACAAACCAATTAACCCATGGTTTACTCCTCTCACTCGCATCTATATTTCTCAAACTGCACAGCAAGTAAAAACACAGGATGCAAATCTGCAGTGATTCAATAATGTAACCACATTTCCCACAATTTATGTATCCGTTATTTTCTTTTCAGAGTCATCTACAAGCTCCTGGCTTCCAAAAGCGAGAGTATACGAGTCCAAGCTCTTAAAGTTCTTGGCTACTTCCTGAAACATCTGGGACACAAGTGAGTGTTAATAATCAAAACATAGACAATATGCTACAAAGAAAACTATTTGGTATAAAAACTATTTTCACACAGAAATTACTAGTAAATATCACAATTAATTACATAGAAATGCCAAGAAACAAATCAAATGAAATGTGAAATCTTGAAGGAGAAAGACTTAAATATAAATATATAAGACTGAAATAATCTATGTTTTATTTTACAATGTATTAAAGGGGTCATATGATGCGATTTCTATTTTTCCTTTTCTTTAATGTGTTATGTAGCTGTTTGTGCATGTATATGATCTGCTGAGTTACAAAGCTCAAAGTCTCCCACCAAAGGATTTATTCTATCTAAAAGAGAAGGCTGATCCAGACCGGGCTAAACTGCCTCATTCAAACACGCCCCCCCCACATGTCTACGTCACGATGTGGAAATATTTGCGTAATGCCGCCCAAATGTGCACGCAAAGAAAGAAGGCGTGGTTTCAGGAACCACAGTAGTGTTGAAGCAGCATGTCAGGGAGATGCTGTGTGTTTCTGTGCGAAAGCAAAAGCACTTTATTTGGCCTTCTGGAAGTAGATGCGATTAGGAATCATTGTTTACAACAGAACAGCACAACCCAAATGTTCGAATTTGTGCAACGCATTTTATGGACATTTTATGACTGTTCAAATGCGTAGTTTTGCACAGTGTAGAGTAACGCGTCGTGTGTGTGTGTGTGTGTGAGGGGAACAGGGTCACATCACAGTGGAGTGAACAGCCTGTCAGAAATCATAGCACGTCAGCTGTCTTAACCGCGGCTTGTGTACTGCATCATCACTGTGTCTGTCACGCGGCTCTGTCTGTTGCCCTTTCGGGCATTTTACCAGTTTTTACCATACGTTCAAAACTAAAATTAAAATAGGAAAATATGCAATATGAAAATAATTGAAGACAAAATGTGTTTTACTGAGAAAAAACAAGATTTGGCTTTTAAAAAGCCTTTTTCCAAAAGGTACATTTGGAAAAAAAGGGGGGTCGTCATATATTCGGGCCAATACGGTATTAACTGTCTTGATATTTACTTTGAAAGCTGAAGCTAGCGATTATGGTAAGGGGCGTTACATTTCCGATGCATGAGAGCCGTGGGAACGGAGCGAGGCCGGTGGAGTAATTGCGAATGCGCGACACCTGCGCCACTCACCGGTCTCGAGTCTCACGGAGGAGCTCCGGAAGGATACAAAGGAGGAGTGACGACAGGGAAAGACGAGAGAGGACCAGGCCTGGAGTTTATTTTGTGTTTTGATTTTGTTTGTGCGCGACAGTCGTCCGCGAGGGGCTGTCACGCTGTTTTGTGTTTATTTTATTATTAAAGTTTTATTTAAATGTTAAAAAAACAAAAAAACAAAATCAAAACACAAAATAAAATCCAGGCCTGGTCCTCTCTCGTCTTTCCCTGTCGTCACTCCTCCTTTGTATCCTTCCGGAGCTCCTCCGTGAGACTCGAGACCGGTGAGTGGCGCAGGTGTCGCGCATTCGCAAATTACTCCACCGGCCTCGCTCCGTTCCCACGGCTCTCGGCCCCGCCCCTCTCGTCACATCAACATATTCTGTTACACCAAATAATGATCTTTAAAAACCCTTTAAGGGGTCATATGATCCATCACACTTTCCTGCTTAAATATAAAATCAGATTATTAAAAAAAAAGAAAACACTTGTTGATCCTTCAAATAGAATATATAATAAAATCTGGTTAGTGTCATTTCCCAAACTCGTTTTTACCCCATTTTTTATTTATTACTAATATTTAGGAAATGTTGCTTTATGTTAGACACGCCCACGAGCAGAACAGTGTGTGTCATTAATTTGCATATTGATTTGTCATATGCATCTTCAGCCTTGTCTGAGTGGTGAATTAAATGTATTTGTCCGGTGGTCTTTGTGCTGTCATGTCCCCTCCCCCTGACTGACGTGCTCGGGAACACTCTGAAAGGCTGTAAGAGGGCCACTGACAGCTGTGTGTTTTGTGTGTGTGTGTGTGTGTGTGCCCTTGAGGAGTGCGATGTCACTTCTAATCACATCAGTGTGCCAGTTGCATGCGTCTCCTCATTGATCTTAATGGTGTGGAAGGCTGTGGGGTAAAATTGAACCAGTGAGTGAGTTTATACCTGCCTTTGCATTGTCAATGTCACTGCAAACAACATGTCACATGCGCCTCTTATCTCATCTCCCCCTGTGTTCTGTGTTTGTGTGTGTGTGTGTGTGTGTCTGTGTACAGGAGGAAGGTGGAGATCATGCACACACACAGCCTCTTCACGTTGCTCGGAGAGCGACTAATGATGCACACCAGCACTGTGACCATCACCACCTACAACACGCTCTATGAGGTATCCACTTGTCTGCACGAAACGGTTCTAGGTTAAACACTTTCTGTATACAATGCATTATAAAGGTATTTCTAAAGGTCCTCTCAGTATGTTTTGCTCTCTGTGATATGGCAGCTGTCACAAATGGCGAATCCATTGTAGAAATTCTGTATATGGTTATATGATTATAACAACCATGATTAATTTTTACTGGAAGCAGAAGTGTCCAATAACAAGAAATATTAATGTATGTGTAAAACGAGGGAAAAATACACTTCAATGCATTTTAATAAATTTATGGTGCCATTGTAATCATTTATATCTATTAATAAATATTTATTGCCACAGTTATTAAAACAATGAGCCACGAGGCCATGCATGCAGTGATTTTACCAAGAGTTACAGGTTTTTTTAGGCATGAAAAGTGTCTGAAGCAGCTTTATGATAAACAGCATTGTTTATTAAAATGATAATATCCAAGTGCCGGGAAATTTAGGAATATGGTGTATTAAAATAGAATATATTAATTAATGTGTTAGCAAAAATATTATTCATTATTATTATTTATATTCATATATATTTTTATTACAAATTAAGGCTTCCTTGAAAGCGTTCTCTCTGAAACCTTATCTTTAATATATTTATAAGAATGATGATAATGTGTATTTGAATAACTGATTTCTGGTCTAATCAAACTGAATTTTGTCTAATGTAGATCTTAACAGAACAGGTTTGCACTCAGGTGGTGCATAAGCCTCACCCAGAACCCGATTCTACAGTCAAGATCCAAAACCCCAGTAAGTCTCTGTTCTTCATTTCATTTCTAGTTATTTTATCAGATCAATTTCAACACACATCAGATCAATCTCTCTCTCAATTCTCTCTTTCCTTCTTTTTGATTTTCTCAGTGATTCTGAAGGTTGTGGCTACGCTGCTTAAAAGTTCCTCCCCCAGCGCTGAGCTGATGGAAGTACGACGCCTCTTCCTGTCCGACATGATCAAACTCTTCAGTAACAGCAGAGAGAACAGACGGTAAGCTGATTATACACACTAGTGGTGAATACTAAATCTGTGTTTAGGTTTTTTGTCTAAAGTAAATTCATGTTCTGAATGTACAGTTTTTTTCATGTTAAGGCCAATAGAAGGCAAACAATTCATAACTTTTTGCTGTTGAGTAAAAAGGCACTTCCTCCCTTAGATCCTCTGAGAAAACACCCCCTACACACATACAAACAAAACCTAATATTTATAGATAAACATACAAAATAATTTCACAAGATGAATCACACATCATACAATTCCCCTCTTACGTACAAACATGCCCACAGAAACCCAGACATATGCAGACACTACAATATTTTTACACAAGCAAGCTGTATGCAAACATCAGAAGCATTTAGCCTCTCCCTCTCAGTGGGAAAGACGCCCCCTCCTATTAAATCAATTAGTGTCATAATTAATGCATTGAGGAATGAAGATTTGTAGTGGCATTCTCTCTGCATTGTTCCGTTTCATGGGCTCCTGTGGAGGCTAAGCCTGACTGTCACCTGTTGGACTCAGGTTAGCCTTATTTGCTCATTAATAAGATTTAGGTACATTGAGAGAGAGAGTGTGTATGTGTGTGTCTGCACACTTCTATCCTAAATAAGCCCACGGCACACCATGCATCCAGGCCCACTCAGTCAGCTGCTGCCATGGTTACAACTGCATACCAAAATCACAATGCATATTTTAGCAGTGAAGTGGGACTGCTTGTTTCTGTATTCCATAACAAGCCCGGCATTCTGAAGTGAGCAGACGTGTCTGGAATCTGAAATGACAAGAGTGAAGGAGTATTTCCAGCAATCATAAACCACTCCCTCCTTAGTTCTTTGCGTAGGCTGTTTGTCTTTATGTGGTTCTGATGCGTTCAGCTTTTGTTTACAGAGTGATTCTCTTAAGTTTAGATTTGATTTAGTTCTGATTACATGGAGTGAAGGTTTCCAGGTTTCCATTACTGGAACGAATTCAACATGGGGTAATAATTAGGTCATGGGACTATAATATAGCTTGCGACTGTTTGAAATATTTATCAGAGCATAATTTGCAATATGTCACACACTATTAAAAAAAGGAATACAAAATAAAATCACAACATTAATGTTGAGTATGAAAAATGGATATGGATATTGATTTTTAAATGTTTAAAAAATTACATTTAACAGTGTTATTAAAGTAATAGTGTTTTGGAAGATTAACTTCAATTGAGCATTAGATGACTCAAAGGTAATTTAAATGTAAAAATAGAGGAAATGAGCATGCATAAATTTAGTATTTTTCGAAAACCATGTTTTCCATTAGTGTATAGCCACTGTTAAAAACAGGTGTTGTAAAAATATAGTGCTAGAGCTTTTACATCAGTTAACATTCTGCATGAGTGAAGAATTGGTCCATTCTATCTAAATTGGCATCATGGTGTCATTGTAATGTGTGTAGGTGTCTGCTGCAGTGTTCAGTGTGGCAGGACTGGATGTTCTCTCTGGGCTACATTAACCCAAAGAACCCAGAGGAGCAGAAGATCACCGAAATGGTCTACAACATATTCCGTATCCTGCTTTACCATGCCATCAAGTATGAGTGGGGAGGCTGGCGCGTGTGGGTGGACACACTCTCCATTGCCCACTCCAAGGTTAGAGCAAGCCAATCTGCAGCTCTTAGCTCTTTTCTTGATATATTTAGTTTCGTAAAATCATATTTGATGGTTTTAATGCATTTCTTATGTCAGTGAAGGATGAAACGGTTGTTATTTTCACCGTCTCCACTCTATGGCCTTGTCTTTTGGTCATACTACTAACAGTAATTGTATTTGATTTTAGTTAAATGGATCAATCTTTTTTTTTTTCTAATTGGATAAAGTGATCCAGTTGAATCCATCTAATGGTGGAGATGATAAGATAAAAATCTGCTCGGAAAGTAGACTAGCACAAAGGTAGACTTACAACCACTACTACCCACCTCTTTAGGTGACCTATGAGGCGCACAAAGAGTACCTGGCAAAGATGTACGAGGAGTACCAACGACAAGAGGAAGAGAACATCAAGAAAGGAAAGAAAGGTTCCGTCAGCACAATTTCCGGCCTTTCCGCCCAACCCACCACTGTCAACGGAAACCTGGAGATCCGCGAGATTGATGACACATCTCAGACGCAAACACCAGAGAGCGAGGCAGACTATGGAGAAAACGCAGACTCTCGGAACCTGCTGGCCGAGACCAAAGGTCCAGAGGGCGAAGCTGAAAGGTCGGCCACAGGGGTACGTGTGGAAGTCCATGACTTGCTGGTGGACATCAAAGCCGAGAAGGTGGAGGCTACAGAGGTTAAATTAGACGATCTGGATCTGTCCCCGGAGGTTCTTGGAGGAGGAGGTGGCATGGAGAATGGTCCCTTGGTGGAAGTAGACTCGTTGTTGGACAGCGCCTACTGTGCAGCAGTTCACAAGCTCAATGGGAGTCTTGTCCCCAAAGAGGAGGAAAGCGTTGTGGTGGGATTGACTGAAGATGATGGGAACCTGGGTCCTCTAATCACACTGGCGGATGAAAAGGACAGCGTTCCCAGCAACAATGGCTTCCTGTTCCCCAAGGTGGATGAGAAGCTGCTTCCCTCATTGGCGTCGACGGAGCCCCTGGTGCTGCCCAGCCCTGAACAGCCCCATTGTCCAACAACTCCACACACTTCAAGCGCCAGTGACGACCTCAGCCTGCTGGCCCACATGACTTCTTGTGGTTCAGATCTGGTTCAAACCCCAAGTGGCCTAACAGAAGATGATGGGTTTAAGTTGCACAGCTCCTTGGCGGACATCAGCACACTGGCAGAAGCCGAAGCCCAGGCTGCAGCCAGGACAGCAGAGTGTTTGGAGCAAGAGGTTGGGGAGGCCAGGGCAGGAAAGAGCGGAGGGGACACAGCCAGCACCACTTCAGACACGGAGAGATCCGACGATGGAAAGGACAAAGAAATGAAGAAGATTCAGACTACAGCCACCACACAGGTGCGAATCACTCATTATATCTTTGATTTGATTTTTTATTTGTTGTTTTTACCCACCGATGGTAACTCTTGGAAAGGTTTACTCACCCACTCATGTTGTACCAAACCTGTATGGCTTTCTTTCTTTTGTGGAATACAAGAAGACATGTTAGGAAGAATGTTCATGATGCTCTTTTCCAGTGAGTTTCTAGTGAGTCTGGACACGCTGGATCAGGTGTGTTTAATTTGGGCTGGAGCTAAACTCTGCTGGAAGGTGGCCCTCTAGGAGCAGGGTTGGACACCCCTGGAATATACATTGACTCTAATGATATTTGAAATTTGTGGCGAAGGAGAATATTTAGAGGATGTAAAAAATAAAATGTAGTAACGAAAGAGGTCATATGATGTTGCTAAAAAGAACATTATTTTGTGTATTTGGTGTAATGCAATGTGTTTGTGGTTTAAGGTTCAAAAACACATTATTTTCCACATACTGTACATTATTGTTGCTCCCCTATGCACCGCCTTTCTGAAACGCATCGATTTTTACAAAGCTCGTCATTCTGAAAAGCGAGGTGTGCTCTGATTGGCCAGCTATCCAGTGCGTTGTGAATACCTCAAGCGTGTGACGGAAATGTTACGCGCCTTACCATACTGTGATGCCGTGTCCTGGCGCGACGAGACAAAAACAATAAAACCCATTACAAACAAGGCATTTGTTGCATCCAGTGGGACATAATTACGGATTATAATGACTTATATTGTCTTTTTACACGTTGTGTTGCATTGCGTATCGCGCCGCATAAACATAAAACCATTTGTCTGCATTTGTGATTGGAGAAATGACAAACAACAAGCGCTATTCTACACTGCTCAAAACTCGCGTTTGAATCATCAGTGGCAAATTCTTTAAATATGAAAACATACTTGCAGGTTGTGAGTCAGAACAGCGGCATTGTAGGTTCAGGAAACAGTCCTCCGTTAAATGCGTTGCACACACACAAATATTTGGTTCGAAATGTTCTGGAATAGTGTTGTAAATACAACTTAACCACAGATTTCTAGTTGTGTCCTCTTTTGGAAGGCCAAACAAAGTAATTTTGCTTTCACAACGAAACGCACAGCGTCTCCACGACATGGCGGCGACAATACTACAGCGAGAATCAAAGTTATTCCTCCTTTCTTTGCATGAACATTTGGGCGGCGTTATGCAAATCTTCCCACACAGTGACGTAGACATGTACGGGCGTGTTTAATCGAGGCGTTTTAGGAGGCCGTGGACGAGTCTTAACTTTTATAAAGAATATCTCTTTGGGTTTGAGACTTTAGTCTTTGCAACTTTAGGAATCTTATCTATTCACGAACAGCTTGTAACACTCCATAGAGAAAGGAAAACTTGAAATCACATCATTTGACATCCTTTAACTCATCTCCTTTTGTATTCCACCAAGGATAGACTGTTATATGGGTAAACTAACCCTTTAAATAAATTGCGTCTCAATCTGGTTTAGAACCAGAAAAATTAAGTAGACAATTGAATGCCGTAATGAACTAACAAGCAAACAAAGCCAATGGCTTGGATGAATGATTGAATTGCTGCTTTCCTGTAGGCTCTTCATGGTCGTATGTCGGGTCAGATGGAGAGGGACCTCCGTGTGGATCTGGGCTTCAGGGGCATGCCGATGACAGAGGAACAGCGCCGGCAGTTCAGCCCTGGCCCTCGAACTACCATGTTCCGTATCCCAGAATTCAAATGGTCACCCATGCATCAACGCCTTCTCACTGACCTGTTGTTTGCCCTGGAAAGTGACGTACACATGTGGAGGAGGTATGAGAGTTTTTGGCCTTCAGAAATTGCCAGTTAAGACATTTTCCTGGATGAACAGCTTGTGTTGTTTTGGAACAACTTTTCTGAAAACCCTAACCCTACTCCTTGCCCTGTCTGTAAAATCTGATTGGTTGTTCCAAGACTTTAACAGCAACGATGTTATTTATAATCTAGTTCTCTGTAACCTCTTTTGTGTCATTTGACAGTAAAACTCTGAAAATATTAACATGTTATATGCTTTTACATGGTCTTGCTTCACTACTGTCTTCTTTTGTTCTCTTTTTTTCTCTCAGTCACTCTACGAAATCGGTCATGGACTTCGTAAACAGTAACGAGAACATTATATTTGTCCACAACACCATCCACCTCATTTCTCAGATGGTTGATAACATCATTATAGCGTGTGGCGGGATCCTTCCCCTGCTCTCTGCTGCCACCTCCCCATCTGTAAGTGGCACTTGAGCGGCCCCTAATGGATATTCACATCAGTACAACATCCTTGAATTATAAAACCACTTTTTTAGTGACTGATTTTTCTTTTTTGTTTGGAAGGGCTGTAATTGGATAATTTAGAATCTTCTAGAAGAAAAAAAGTTGCTCCTGTTTCTATTCCCTGAATATCACTGAATGTTTATATTGTCGCTGAATGGTTGCTGAAACAATACATGTCTCATCTTATACTGAGTTCAAGAGAAAGAGTGCTAACTCCAGATCAGTATTTTTGCCTACACATAGAAACATTGAGTGCTGCTGATGTCAAATTTCATCCTCTTTTGGATCTTTTACCCTGAGTTCTTAAATATGAACACAATTCCTAATTTTGCCGCTTTCTTCTCCTGCGTTCTTTGACATTTTTCCTGCAATCTAACCTTTTTTATTTTATTTTATTTTATTTATAACTTTATTTCAGGCAAAAATTCTTGCAGCTTTTTCTGAAATGTTCTCTGACTGACTCTATTGTTTATTAAGCATTTATTTTGTGCTTTTGTATCCTTTTGTTGTCTGTATTGCCTCTAATTACTTTTTCCCCTTTCCTCTAACTCTCTCTCTCTCTCTCTCTCTCTCTCTCTCTCTCTCTGTCTTTTTTGTTTATTTTGCATATACAGAGTTCTAAGGTTAGTGCAAACCCTGTAAGTTCCAATTTATTTATTCTTCTCTAACATTCACAGTCTTGTTTATTTTTTAATGTTACATTTTAATATCACTAATGCCACAGTTCAGAATGTATGATCCATTTCAGATTATTTCCATCTTTTCTGTGTTTTTCAGCCTCAGACTATGTCTGCATTTATTCGATTTAATCATAAAACATTTATGAAAAATGTATTGCACTCAAAGTTGCACTCAGTAATTCATGTTTATGTTAAGCTGACCAATATTCCAGTCGTCTTGGGCTGGGTATAGAGGTATGATAATTGCAGCATCATGCATAAGTTTTCAGGTTTATAAAAAAAAATTAGATTTGCGGTCAGCCACAATTAATTTATTATCTATGTAAAAGTGTCCAGTAAGTAGTATCTGGCTGATCCTATGATTTCATAAAGGTGGCCCCTTCTCCATGTAAATAGTGAGTGATAATGATTTTAAATATATTTTCAGAAGTACTATGTTTTTCTTCATGTGTAGAACTCTTTTAATTAGTAAAACAAACTGAGTGCACCTTTAAATATGAGATTATGGTTGTATTAAAATGCAAACTTATTAGCATTATTCTTTTATACGATCAGTTAAAGTGGTCATATCTGATAAAGTATCTTATCAGACCTTCTTCATCATAATCGTCTGTTATTCACTGAAAACCTTCAAGCAGATACTGATATTAAATTGCATTAAATGAATTAGCACGCACCATGGTGCTGTGATGAGCCCCCTGGCTCTATTTGTCCATTTATAAGGGTCTTTATTAAATGTCAGCTTCATTTGTTCCCCTCTGTGTTGGTCATAAAGACACAAGGAGGTTCTTGCTTACAGAAAGGGACAAAAAGCAATGAAGTTAATAGCCTGCCAGGAAGCTCTGGCACAGGGGCAGAGGTGGGTCCGAGCTATCGCCCCTATACATACCCACAATGCACCACTGCGTGACCTCTTATCCGCCACTATTATGTCTCCTAGCAACAAGCATGTTCCCAGTTTTCAACATCAATTTTTTTATTTTCAGTACTCAGCTGTGGGTTTTAAGATGGCAGTTCATATCTCCATCACCCCGTATTTTTCACAAGAGGCTTTTTGTAGAATATAAAAGCATATTTGCCTCTGCTTGAAAGGCTCCACGACTTTTTAAAATCACAGCTTTACAAAAACTTTTGTCCTTTGTAATACACCATGTAATTATGTTGAACTTTTGATATTGATGTTGCAAAATGGTGATGTGTTCCCTGACAACTGCAAAGATTTAAGCACACACGGCACTGCAGCACTACCTGTTCACACTCAAATGGGTGTCACACTGGTTTGAAATTCCTTCTAGTGGTGTGAGGTTTTCCAAGCACCTTCCTCCCCAACTAAATGTCTTCGAGAGGCATGTTTTATGTGAAGTTGGCCTGGCATTATTGATTTGCTGCTATCACACATTAGTTTGTTTTGTCAGCACCTTGTCAGCAGTATAATACTGTGTAGGTGTGAGCATTACTCCGTTTTAGTTTGTGTGTGGGTTTTTTGCTTTAAAATGTATTAGGATATGTTTCTAAACTTCTGGACTTTGGTTATGTGTATGTGTGTGTGTCCCAGACGGAGCTTGAGAATGTGGAGGCGACCCAGGGCATGTCGTCAGAAACTGCAGTCACATTTCTGAGCCGGCTGATGGCCATGGTGGATGTGCTCGTGTTTGCCAGTTCTCTCAATTTCAGCGAGATTGAGGCTGAAAAGAATATGTCGTCTGGGGGACTAATGCGCCAGTGTCTACGATTAGGTATGTGTGATGAATTTTACCCATGTAACTATTTCAAATATTAAATTTTTTTATATACTGTATGCCTTGACTGTATAAAGTAGTTTCAGTGTAAGGTTTTTGTACCTTAAGTATTAGTAGTTTAAAAGAATTTGATATATGAGGCCATCAAACAAACAGACCTGCAGTGTTTACAATGATTGAATGGTTCACTTATTTTTTCCTCTCCATTAAGATGGGATAGGAGAAAGTATTTAGGCATTAATAAAGAACACACTTCACCTTTAAAGTGGTTTCAAACCATAAGGCAAAAGCCATGATGTGCAGCTCAGTATGTACATTACCGTTCAAAAGGTTTTTTTTAATTAATATTTTTATGCAGCAATGATGCATTAAATGTATCAAAAGCGACAGGAAAGACCTTTGCATTGTTACAAAAAAATTCAAATAATTATTGTTCTTTTGATTCTTTCTATTCATAAAAGTATCCTGAAAAAATCTATCATGGTTTCCAGAAAAATGTTTAGTAGTACAACCGTTTTCACCAAATCAGCATATTAAAATGATTTCTGAAAGATCATGTGACACTGAAAACAGGAGTAATGGCTGCTGAAAATTTCAGCTTTGCCATCACAGGAATACATTTTTAAATGATTAAAGTTATTTTAAATAATTTTAAAAAATTCTAAGAATTTTCCACTATATTGCTGTTTTTACTGTATTTTCATCAAATAAATGCAGCTTCGGTGAGCAGAAGAGATGTCTTTCAAAAACATTTAAAAAAACCGTACTGACCCAAAGCGTTTGAACGGTAGTGTAGTTATATGTCTGTGGTGTGCTGTAAATATCAAGGCAGACGTTCTAATAAAACTGTTTGTCTCCTCTCAGTGTGTTGTGTAGCAGTGAGGAACTGTCTGGAATGCAGGCAGAGGCAGAGAGACAGAGGCAGCAAAACCTCACTGCCAATCAGCAAGACCCAGGAGAACCTACAGACTGCAGCGTCCGCCAGCAAGGTTATACACTCACACACCTGCACAAATACAAGAGAACAAACACATTTGCGCATGCAAAATGCATCTATACACAAAATTCAGAAAACACATCAAATACACATCAGAAAACAAACAAAAAGCAATGCATTTTTGCTATAAAAACTTCTAGTATGCAATTATGTACATAATAAAACCTATGTGTGTGTGTGTGTGTGTGTGTGTGTGCTGTGTATGATTCTCTCATCCTCTCTGCCACAGAATGTCCCACGTAACCTTTCTCCCATCAAAGACCCAGACAGACTGCTGCAGGACGTGGACATCAATCGTCTCCGAGCTGTCGTTTTCAGAGACGTGGTGAGACACTCACTTATCTGAGCTGAAACAAAACTTGTATGTTAACATGAACAGTATGATTGTTAACCATACTGCGTGTTCAATAGGATGACAGTAAACAGGCTCAGTTCCTGGCTCTGGCTGTGGTCTACTTTATCTCTGTACTTATGGTGTCTAAATACCGGGACATCCTGGAGCCACAACGGGAGATTGGCAGGTCCAGCAGCCTATCGGGGAGAAGCATCCGACAAGAGATTAATTCACCCACCAGCACAGGTGAACATAGCATCTGCAGTGTCATTATCTTGTGAGACTTTGATTGCACTCAATAGACTTTTAATCTTTAGTCGATTACCACTTAAACACCCAACAAATGCTAATAAGTGTTTAAATACATTCAGACATCTTCCACTCAGACATTTCTTAACTGTCTCTGATTATCTCTGCTATATAGTCATCCAGTTACTCCCCAGAGGGAGGATTCCATCAACTTAAGTGTGCAAGGCATTATTGCAAAGCTTTATCTGAGTGCAATATTTAATTAATACTCAGGTGGAAAAAAACTGCTTGGCATAGGCTGCAGTGAGCTGCACATACTGTATGTTACGGAAGCAGCTCTGAAATGCTTCTGTAATGACTGAATCTCTGCTCTTATCTCTGACTCTTATTCTCACTAAGGTTGCATCTATTTGTTAAATAAAGTTAAAATAGTAATATTGTGGAAACTTATTATAATTTAAAATAACTGTTTTCTATTTTAATATATTTTAAAGTGAAATTTATTCCCGTGATGACAAAGCTGAATTTTCAGCAGCCATTACTCCAGTCTTCAGTGTCACATGATCTTTCAGAAATCATTCTAATATGTGACCCTGGACCACAAAACCAGTCTTAAGTCGCTGGGGTATATTTGTAGCAATAGCCAAAAATACATTGTATGGGTCAAAATTATAGATTTTTCTTTTATGCCAAAAATCATTAGGATATTAAGTAAAGATCATGTTCCATGAAAATATTTTGTAAATTTCCTACTGTAAATATATTAAAACTTAAAGGCGCAATAGGAGATCTTGGAAAATGCTAACTTTAGCCTGATAGCACTGAAAGCGAACGTCCCACCCTCTCTGCAATCGCCATCCAAAGCCACGCCCCCTGAACGCATATACGTTCACAGACCAGAATACCAGAAACAACATTACTACAATAGGCTACATCAGCGGTTCCCAATTCCAGCCCATGTTCCAAAGTGAAGTAAACTTTAACGTATTTCCCCCACTCAGGGAGGAGGGAGCAATGAACACTGTGTAGGGATCATATTGATCGGAACACAGTTCATGCACGTAGCTCACTTCTAACGAGCTGGTTATCTGAATCAGGCGTGTTAACTAAGCGAGACATGCAAAGTATGCAGAGCGGGGGGCGCGAGGACTGGATTAATCTCTGGGCTACATCATGCGTCATTCACCGGTGAGAAAACTTTAAAAGTACTACAATACCAGGAAGGAAGATCAGGTTGTTGATGTTTGCCTGCCGTCCTCGCTCTGTCTGCACAGCATGCATGAACACGCTGATGACGTATCCTGTCTGCACGAACAGGGTGCGCAGAGGTATGCAGATACATAAGTTGACAGGCAGGTAGGAAAGCTTATTAAAACGCTCGGACCGAGCGTTTTGATTGGACGAACATTTCTTGGTCCTATGCCTTCCACAGAATATATAAATACAGATGAATACATTTAGACCACTTAACTTAATTATTGCTATCGTGATGTGAAGACACTTTCAACCAGCATAACAAAAAAAATTTCTGAAGACAATCACCTATTACACCTTTAATTTTTGGTTAGTAATATGCATTGCAAAGAACTTAATTTGGACAACTTTAAAGCCGATTTTCTCAATATTTTGATATTTTTTTTGCACCTTCAGATTCCAGATTTTCAAATAGTTGTATCTCGGCCAAATATTGTCCTATCGTAACAAACCATACATCAATGGAAAGCTATTTATCCAGCTTTCAGATGATGTACAAATCTCAATTTCGAAAAATTGACCCTTATGACTGGTTTTGTGGTCCAGGGTCACATTTGCTGATTTGGTGCTTAAGAAACATTTAATATAAATGTGAAAAACATTTAATATTTTGTGGAAACCTCAATATACTACCCTTTAAGAGATTTAACAAAAAAAATTATACTTTTATTCAGCAAGGACTTTTGTGTATAAAAAATGTGTATAAAAGAACACATTTATGTTACAAAAAATTTATATTTCACATAAATTGTTCTTTTGAACTTTCTGTTCATCAGAGAATCCTGAAAAAAATATACGACGGTTTCCACAAAAATATTAAGCAGCAAAAACATTGATAATGATATTAATAAATAATAATATTAATAATTGAACACCAACAATAACTGATAATAACAAATCAGCATGTTAGAAAGATTTCTGACGGATCATGTGACAATGCAGATTGGATTAATGGTTGCTGAAAATTCAACTTTGTCATCACAGGAATAAATTACATTTTGAAATATATCAAATCAGAAAACAATTATTTTAAGGTGTAATAATATTTTACTGTATTTTTGGTCAAATAAATGCAGTCTTGGTGAGCATAAGAGACTTCTTTTAAAAACATTAAAGTCTTAATTCAAACTTTTGCAAATTGCAGAAAACCCATCCTCCTTCACAGATGGTGTACGTGGAGAGCGACAGGCCGCCACCCCTCTGGACAGGTGTAATAATATTTTGCAATATTACTGGTTTTACTGTATTTTTGGTCAAATAAATGCAGTCTTGGTGAGCATAAGAGACTTCTTTTAAAAACATTAAAGTCTTAATTCAAACTTTTGCAAATTGCAGAAAACCCATCCTCCTTCACAGATGGTGTACGTGGAGAGCGACAGGCCGCCACCCCTCTGGACGATCTTCCCCCGGAGGGCTCGCTGCCTCACACTGACTCCGGCATCGGGGAGGAGCAAGTCACCAGTGCTCTCAATGGCTCCGAACTGGGCACAGACTACTGCGGATTGAGTGGGAGCTCTGGAGGCCCGGATGCCATGAGCGAGTTGCTGTGCACACTGTCGTCAGAGGTGAGGAAGTCCCGCGAGTCCCTGCTGGAGTCGCCTCCTGGCATAGAGGTTCTGAAACCGGCCGCGTCGATCTCCAGCATCAGCCAGGCCAACAAGGGAATCAATGTGAAGGAAATCCTGAAGAGTTTAGTGGCAGCACCGATGGAGGGGGGGGAGGCAGGGCCCGAACCCCAGCCGTACCACCCTGACCCTGCCCTGAAGAGGGAAGCTGCTGCTATGCTGCCCATGCAGTTCCACTCGTTTGACAGGTGGGCAGCTCTAGCGTGATGTGTCTAGCACATCAAAATAAGCCAAGATACATTATGCTTTTCTGTCATGGATATGTATGTGCTGTTATCTTTCAGACCAACCTTATTAACAGACAATATTATTCAAATAATTATTCATATAATTAAAAGCATTAAACCCAAGACCCAGAGAGCTGAACACATCAAGCTTAAATACACGATATAATAATTTAATATTTTATACTTAAAATATAGACTTAATTTCACTTAGGTTAACATTTAATAATATAAACCTTGTAGTACAGACCCACAATGCACTGAGGTTAATAAACAATGATATGCATCTGTAAAAACCAGTCGATGTCAATGTAATTTCAATTTCATTTTAAAAATAAAATAAAACAAATCGATAATTTAATTATACATATAATTTTTTTATTAATTATATAGAGTTAAGTTGAGCAAAATGAAATCTCTAATGCTGCCTGCCGTTTGGAATAGCTTTTGCTTCAGGTGTGCGCTTTTGTTAAAATGCTGCCTACTACATTTTGGAACACTACGATTGAACCAATAAATCATTCATGAATCAATGTGGTTACACTTACATGTGGTACGTCAAGACTTTTGAGAACAAATGCCAAGTCAAGAACACCTTAATTACGCATACGCAAGCACAAGGCCTTCTCTTTGTTTTTAATGCCGTCTCTGTCTAGCTCCTCAAAAATGCCACTAGCTCTGTGCAATAGTGTGCTCAGGGCTCAAGAGACTGACTGAACCGCTTTGTTCTTCCCAATTAAGAAAACCTGATGAATAAATTATACATAAGATTATGCTGTTAATCATTCACAGGCTTCTTGAAAGTTAATAATTCAGTAGGACAGGTGAATATTTTATATACTCAAACAGAAACTGGTCTTTTAAATTGAAATAATATTTCACAATAATTCTTCTTTATTTTTACTGTATTTATTATCAAATAAATGCAACCTTGGTGAGAATAAAACGCTTCTTTCGAAAACATTTAAAATGTTTTAGTGACACCAAACATTTGAAAAGTAGTGTATTTACGTTTAATTTATTGTTAATATTAATATTTTTTAAAATAATAATTGTTTTTGTTTTTTTTATTAAGAGGCTTTGTATAGTTTGAAAATTGTTGGCACTTTGAAGAATTGCTTATGCTTCTCTACTGTAACTCGCTTTGGATAAAAAAAGTCTTATAAATGCATTGCAGAAGTAAGAGATTCCTTCATAAAAACATTTTTAAAATCTTACCGACCCCAAACTTTTTAATGGTACTGTATATATAAGTGTTTAATTTAGGGTATATAAAGGTATTTTGATGTGAAGAAAAATAAAGAAAAAGTATTTTGTGTGTATAGGGATTAATTATTGAATAAATTCAATATATTTGATATTTGTGTGTGTGTGTGTGTGTGTGTGTGTGTGTGTGTGTGTGTGTGTGTGTGTGTGTGTGTGTGTGTGTGTGTGTGTGTGTGTGTGTGTGTGTGTGTACATTCACAGGAGTGTGGTGGTGCCTGTTAAGAAGCCCCCTCCAGGAAGCCTGGCTGTGAACACAGTAGGAACTCCCACCACCAGTGGTGTGCCCTCTTCAGGAAGTACGCCTAATATATTTGCTGCTGCCACGGCAACACCTAAAAGCATGATCAACACAACAGGCAAGTCGTCCTGAATATTTCCATCATCTTACAATCCCATGAGCATATACATTTTGTTGGTCTATATGTGCATTTGATTCCTGCATATCACTTTAATTTGGATGGTTAAGCTGTGATTATTTTTGTGACATCTTGTTTTTTTCTATTTGGGGTTATCAGGGGCTTTCATAAGTTTAGACTCTTTTCTGGTCGTAGTGACCATTTTAGACATTTAAGCATGCTTTGTAGTACTATAAACAATTCTGAGGATTTTTTTCTTTAAGATAGTCAACATTCCTTGTGCTTAATCTATTCTAATGTGTCTCATCCATTATGTCTCACAGGTGCCACTGACTCTGCCTCTTCCTCATCATCCTCTTCATCAAGTTTTGTGAATGGTGCCACAAGTAAAAACCTCCCAGCGGTGCAGACCGTTGCACCAATGCCTGAAGACACAGTGGAAAGCATGAGGTACACACACATCGTTTCCTCCACCACCCCGTGCTCTTCCTCACTTTATCCAGTTATTCACATGCTTAAAAACTTAAATCATGCATTCTCACATCCTGTGCTCATCTTCTTCTTTTTTTGGCAGTCTTCCTATGATTCCCATAATCCATTAGTTTCTTCACTTTACATCTGTCTCCTCTCTACACTTCCCGATCTGTATATCTTTGTAACCACAGCACGCACCACAGCCATAGATTCCCTCAGAGACACATACTGAGGTCTCTGTGCATTTTTAAAGATGCACTTTGAGGTCCTGATAGTCTGAAGTGTATTTCCTGCCAAACATGGGTACATCTGTTCTAATTTGAATGCAACAGAATTGATTTTCTTCATTTTTTGCATGTACGACACAGAAGCTTTGGGGCTCAATCATCCTTTGATTTGGCACAGATCAACACACAGGGATTACGTCACACTTTAGACTAAGAGCTGCAGTGAATGCCTGTACAGTCATTACTGTCTGTTTGTGCCCATTTGTATTGCAGTGCCTTTTGTGAAGTGGACCAGTGTCCACTGCGAACCAGGCTGACGCCTCCTGAACTCAAATCCTTTAGTTCGCTGACAGGATTCCAAACAGCCCCCAGAGATGCAGGACAGTTTCTTAGGCAAGGAAGCTTGAACTGGCCCCCCTTACCCACTGCTACCAGCTTAACATTGCCTTCCCTTCTTTCTCTCTGTCTTTCTGTTTTCTCTTTTTCTGCCTCTTTTTCCTCTCTTTCCTGGTGGTTGTGAGTTTTCAAGCTGGCCAGCTACACCACCGCTGCTGCTTTGATTTGTAACGGTTCTGCTAGATTTGATTCTGTCTCTTTTTCACATATATACATTGTCCAAACCAGGCATGACACGATAAATGTTCAAGCATAAAAATCATGTCTATTCGATTTTAATTTCTTCAATTACATTTTTTTTAAACAAGGCATAATGTGCCTGTGCTATTTTAGTATTTTTATATACTATTTTTTAATTAGCTTTTTATATAATTTTATTTGTATTTTAATTTAAGTTTTTGTCTTTTTTTTTTTTTCTATTTTACTTTATTTTTATTTCCGTTTTAGTTTTAGTAATTTTAGTGCTGCAACTTAAACTTAATTCAGTTAGTTGCCAAGGCAATACTTCAATATTTTATTTAAGTTTAAGATTTTTATCTAATATTTACATTTTATTTTATTTCAGATTTATTATAGTTCGCAAAAACATCTTTTTAATAGTTTTAGTCGATGTGTTAAACATTTTGCCGTTCGTTGGTTTCCATTTCCATTGGATTATTCTGGGTAGCCCAGCCCGCTGTGAAATCTCATTGGTCCACTTATTTGTATTTTTATGCTGCCTTCACATCATATTTATTTACTGTAATTACATGACAATAAGAGATTTTACTTTTGAGCCATTCACAGCCACAGACTAAATAAGACAGACACTTAACTTGGTTGACCTATATAAACTGACCTAAGAAAGAGCGCCACAAAACAATGGATGTAATAAAATGGCATATCAAGCAGATTGCTACTTAACTGCCCTTAACTGATGAAGCTGTTGTCTTAGTTTTTACATGACAATTTCAACAAATAAATTAATGATTTTTACTAGCCACCAACTTAATATGCCAACGTGATGTGAATGCAGCATAGACATCAAATATACTCTGATTTGCTGTCATTTCCAGTATTTTTTTGCATCAGACCTGGTTAGGATTTAGTATCAGTGACATGAGCTAGTGTTTTTAATTGAAATGCTGCAAAATGCCTAACAAACACACATAATCCACAAAAAGCATGTAAACTCCAAATCAGCAGTTATATTTACCAAGAACTGAACAGAATCAACCCTGCTAGCTTACCGTTTCAGTAGAGACATTGTCATTCTTCAATGTCAAGTCATTCCTTGTTTGCACCACATTGGATGTCCTCAGACTTTTATCACTGATTTCTTTTCCTCATGAAACCTTTCACATTTGCCCTTGTTTGGTGTCATTTGCATCCCTGGCGCTGAAGTTGTAGTCTTAGTGCAGGTTAACTCATATTGTAGCTAAGCGCAGTGGCACTTAAGGGTGATGTGTGCAATATGATAGGGTGATCGTTAAGCATTTGCCTCCCTGTGGTTAAATTCTTGTAGGTTGGCTTTAATCCAGCAGTAATGCCATAGACTTTGTCACATACTAACCAGCTGGAATTGAAAGGAAGTGTGATTTTTGAACTGGTCTCTGTATTTTGGAGCTAACTGGAGTATTTCTCTCTCTCTCTTTCTGTCTTTCATTTCCCCCCCGTAGTATCACAACTAAATTGGAGCGTGCCTTAGAGAAAGTGGCGCCTTTGCTGAGGGAGATCTTTGTGGATTTCGCCCCCTTCCTTTCGCGGACTCTGCTGGGCAGTCATGGGCAGGAGTTGCTCATAGAAGGTACAGGTGCTGTATAGTGCTCCTTTTCCTCTCTACCTGGTGTCTCTATGGAGTCCCTCACTGTCTGCTGTGTGTGTGTCCACTGGCTGCCTCATACACACAATTGTGCTAGTACATGGACCCAGAGCAGGTATGAGAATAACAGAACTGCTTAGGATGAAAGGATGTTTAAAAAATTTTTAGATTTACTGCACCTGAAGGAACTGAAGAAAGAATTGCATGCTAAACATTAAGGAAGTGATTTAAGGTATTCCAATGAATGTCAAAAAAAAAAAACCTGCTCAACAATTAGGATTTTTTCCCCTTTTGGCCTAGTCATATATATATGCCTAGCTAATATTTCCATTGGCCTCACAACACAGACAAATTCATTTTTGGATTAAAATATACATAAATAAATTAAATGTAATAGTGCAGTGGTGTGCATTTTCTATTTATTTTTCAGAATTAATATTTTCACTGACCTTTTGTGTTTAAATTTGTGTATCAGACAAAATATATTTTACAAAATGTTTTCTTTACCAGAAAGAAAGAAAAAAACTGTATAAAACAAATAAACACATTTGTTTTAATTTGCAATAATAGCTGGTATAGCAAGTGACAGTTCCATCAACTGGCCCAAAACCTGCTCACACTGGGCCCAGCCTCTCAGGCCATCTTTATTGTTGAGCCCTGAGAGGACCTCCTCTCTTAATTTTATCTGAAATCAAAGGAAACCTAAATCTGAAGATCCAGATCTAGAGTGAATCACTTTTGCTTCTTGTTCCACCACTGTCTTTTGTCTTCCTCTCTTCTCCACCCTCTTTATTGAATCCTCTCCCTCCCCTCCCTGTTGTCCTGTCAGGCTTTAATGTCTGTGCTCTCACCTTGTCTTGACCTCCGCACAGTTTAATGTTTGTCTGTTTTTGTTGTTTAATTAAAGCAGAACTGTGTGTACATTAGAAAATAGATCAGATTTATCACTTTAAAGTTTTGAGCCAGTTACGTTAGGTAATTTTATGTTACACACATGTACAGTGGGGTCCAAAAGTCTACACTGAATATATGGGATTCCAAATGCAATATAAACTTGGAAATACACTAAACTTAGACAAATTAAAACCAAGGAAAGTTCGTATTTAAGCTTCTGAATCTGAACATTTTCACTTGTGTTGTCAGTCTTTTGGAACCCACTGAGATTTCTTTTCATTTCTTAGACATGCGCATGCTAAAATCTGTTTTCTGTCAATGCACTGCTACAGGCTTAGTTTGTATGAAGTCCAGCACATCGGTTGTGGAGCTTGTGATGCTCTTGTGCTCACAGGTGAGATTTCTCACTTTATTCTCTAATAATTTATTTTGAATAATTCATTTTGACTTCATTTTGTCATTCGCCAAGTTTCAGTATTTTCTATCAGCGCACAACTTACATTTCAGGCTTCATAAACCCCAAATAAACTGCATTGAAACATTTAAACCGCTTAAAATCTTGGAAAAGGTCACAGTGCTGCAATGTGGCAACAATTCATCAATCTTTTGAGCCTCTTTGTGCTTGACCTAAACAGGATCCGATTTCAGACCCACCCTACTTTACGCTAAAGCCAGTGTGGGTATCAAAGTATCACTGCATACTTCTGAACTAGACACTTTAGCTTACATTTATATTCACGCATATGATGGACACTTTTATCCAAAGCAAAATACATTTACATTTGATCAGTTCATGCATTCCATGGGAATCGAACCCAAGACCTTTGGTAGCACCACGCTCAACTGTTTGAGCTACAGTAATGCTGCTTTAGCTTCCAGTAACGCCTCTAAACATCACATTCAGAAAGTATTCCTGTTGTTTTTCAGTCTTTTTGTAGAATTGATTAATCAACAGTGTCTGAAATCATTTAGTGTTTAAAGGTGAAGAATTCTTGCTTACCTTTAAGACAATCTATCACTGTGCTCCATAATATGCTTTGCCATCAATCCACATGAGGAGAAATGTACTTTTCTCACCACTAATCAAACATTTCAAAGCAGAATTATCATACAGTCACATCTGGGTGTCAGTATCTTATACTAGGAACCCCACTAAACCTCTTTGAACTCTTCTGAATGATCAACATCTCGGCAGGCTTCCTTTGCCTTCAGAGTTGGAGTGAAGATTAGGAGCTTTGGGGTGTAGCAGTGGCCCATCCTGTGTTTGATGCCCTCTCATCCTCCTCTCCCCTCCTTCCTCTATTTCCCGTCATTGCTCCATCAGCACATATAGTATTACTGAAGCTCCAGGCCCTCCATTAGTGGCTCAGGGGACGAAACCGTACCCTAAATATTGATTGGCAGGAAGCAGAAGGTAATGGGAGCTGCCTGTGATGTGTCCTTCTAGAAGCATCTGCAGTGGATGCTAAGTGCATTCTGCCTCTCTTTCTCAATAATCACTCTCGCTTATGTGGCAAAGAGCCAATCAGGAAAGATCATCAGTGCGTCTCTTCAGCAACCATATCAGGCGCCTTTATCATCCACACTGAAAATAGACCGAAAATTGTATTTATTATTGGAAAAATATGCATGAAACAAAAACATTTTAGCATTTTTCACTTCACAAATCCATCATTTTATATATGCATTTATCTTTGGCACATTCAAATGTTTAAATTATGGCATTCATTAAGGTCCATAATGGTTGTTTTATGTGGTTTCAGGAGTGGCAGAACTCCATACAAAAGAATGCAGGACTTGCATTCATTGAACTTATTAATGAGGGGCGGTACGTTGCATTCTCATTAAAGTTTCTTCTTGGCTGGCATTACGTTAACATTTTCAAAGTGATATTTCATACCAAAAACAATGTACAATTCCTGTTTTTTGTGAGATCTGGTGTAATATATTGAAAGGAGATGCTCATTATGCAAAATTAAGTCACAATTTCAGGTTTATGCTGCTAGAATGCAGACTGTTTCACTGTGTTTTTGTTTCAGGCTTCTGTGTCACGCCATGAAGGATCACATTGTCCGTGTCGCCAATGAGGCCGAGTTCATCCTCAACAGGCAGAGAGCAGAAGATGTCCACAAACATGCTGAGTTTGAGGTCAGTCAGTCTGTGTGGATCACTGTCATGTGTTCATGGTTTAATTGTTTATCATACATTAGGAATGATGTGAAGATCATGTCCTTTGCTTTCTTTTCAGTCGAACTGTGCCCAGTACGCTGCAGACAGGAGAGAAGAGGAAAAGATGTGTGATCACCTCATCAGTGCCGCCAAACACCGAGATCATGTGACTGCAAACCAGCTGAAACAGAAGATCCTCAACATTTTGACCAATAAGCATGGAGCATGGGGAACCATGTCACAGAGGTTCACAATCTCAGTTTATTGTCAACCTTTGCTACTGGAATTCTGTTTCTAGTTTCCTGTCCATTCATCACCTCTTCATTCTCTCTCTTTCCCATCTCAGTCAGCTGCATGATTATTGGCGTTTGGACTACTGGGAGGATGACTTGCGCAGGAGGCGGAGATTCGTACGCAATGCCTTTGGCTCCACCCACTCGGATGTGGCTCTCAAATCTCTAGAAGAATACGGTCAGCCACAACACATCCATACCACCTCAGTCTAATTTACAGTGCCCAAATATGTCTCAGAGACATATTATATTTAAAGTGATGTGTGTCCATACATAATTCATATGCAAATACACAATATTAATTTGATCAGGAATAAATAAAAATGTTATTTATTTATTTTTTGCATTGACTGTTTAGTAGAGTAATTATTGTAATATATAATTATATATATAAATTTTTTTTATTTTTTTTGTATGGGCAGGCCCTGAGGAGGAAGAAGGCATGAAGTCAAAGAAGTCGTTCCGTAGTCATTCGGTGGTCAATCAGAACCCTGAGACGGAGCTGATGCTGGAAGGAGATGATGATGCCGTCAGTCTGCTGCAGGAGAAAGAGATCGACAACCTTGCAGGTATTCAGAATCTCTGCTGCACTCAGGAGGCTATTATTCATGAGCAGCCTCCTCAGATCCCATTGTAAGACTGCCATGGCACTATTAACCAAATTAGTCTTAAATGCCAGCCTGCACCAAGAGTGCCACTCTAGCTGCTCATGTAGAAATCATTTGTGTGGTGATTCTTTGATTTATTGTTGATGCATGTGCTAATGTATGCAACTGTACTTTATCCCCAGTGGCTTTTCATCCAAGGGTATTTATCTCAAGAGGCAAGTTTGGTCCTTCAGAAAACGAGTTTGCTAATTAGTGTTTTAGCCAAGAACAAGCTCCATCCCTTTTGATGCAAATCTCAACTGAATCTGCACAAGAGTGTGATTATGAGCTTAAGTGCTACATCGCATTTTGATATTGAACTAATTAACGCTTATCAAATTAGCCACTTATTCATTAACTTAATGAGTCGCTGACTGTATTTAACAGATTGTGGCTATTTAATCATTATTTAATTAAACTAATTAGCTTGTTTTTTTTCCCAAAAATATCAAAGAGGTCTATGTCTGTTCATCTCAATGTGGTTTGAAATCTGATGCCTTTGATCATTTGTTCATGCTTTGTTTTCAAAAACCTGAGCAATAAATGCTATGTGACAAATCACTGAGCCTTGGCAAAGTATCATCCTGATAACAGCAATCAGCTAATGGCACCACTAGAAATAATCATTTTTAAGGATTGGTAATGGTGAAAGATGCTTTTTAGGACCAGACGATGTAGATTTTAGATGTATTAAATGTTACATTTTCAAAAAGATTATTTAATTCTCCAGTACGGGTCTTGAAATCCCAAGTTATTGGAAAATCTAACCACAATCACTTGATTTGTTCACTAATCCAGGACTCAGGACTTTTAAATGTCACGTTTCTCATTCTGTGACATGGTTTCTTTCAGGTCCGGTGGTTTTGAGCACACCGGCCCAGCTCGTTGCTCCTGTGATCGTTGCTAGAGGAACATTGTCAATCACCACAACAGAGATCTATTTCGAGGTGGACGAAGATGATCCAGCTTTCAAAAAGATTGATTCAAAGGTACTGTATGTGCCACTGATAGTGTCACCTTATGAGTTATTGCCTTGTTTTTTTTTGTTTGTTTTTTTTACATCTTTTATTTCACACAGAATTACTGAAAATTTAATCAGTTGACGTGAATATCATCCAGTCAGAATTTCAGGATCATGCGTTGGCAATGCTATTGTCCCAGAGTTCAAAATGCTGTCTTCCTTTAGATTGTATTTAAATGCTTTGCTTTTGTGTTTGTCAGGTGTTGGCGTATACTGAGGGTCTGCATGGGAAATGGATGTTCAGTGAGATCAGAGCAGTTTTTTCCAGACGCTACCTGCTCCAAAACTCTGGACTAGAGGTCTTCATGGCCAACAGGAGTAAGATGCCAACACTCCAAACAACAATGTCAAAATGTTGTATAATTCAAGGTTTTTAATGGCACTATTTTACTATCATCTCCACAGCATCCGTCATGTTCAACTTCCCGGATCAGGCTACAGTAAAGAAGGTAGTGAACAGTTTACCCCGGGTCGGCGTTGGCACCAGCTATGGACTCCCTCAGGCAAGGTAAGGTCTTTGGTGTTGGTTTTCTAATATTGAAACTGGTTCAGTCATATGAGATCAGTTTAGGAGTGGCTGTTATATGACTAAACATTCAACTGTTAATTAATACTAAATGTGTTTTTAGCCAACACTAATTGATTGTCTTGTTATTTTGCTGTTCCTCCCATAGACGGATATCTCTGGCAACACCAAGGCAGCTCTTTAAATCATCTAATATGACTCAGAGATGGCAGCGGAGGGAGATTTCAAATTTTGAGTACCTCATGTTCCTCAACACAATTGCAGGTAAGATTGTGCACCGTTTTCTTTTCTGCAAAAATAAGTTTCCTACTTTTGCAACTAATAGTTTTATCACTAATCAAATTGTGATATGCGGTATGTAAGTTACATGCTCACACACAACATTGTCTGTTGATATTTGTTTGCAGGGAGGACCTATAATGATCTGAACCAATATCCTGTCTTCCCTTGGGTCCTGACTAACTATGAGTCAGAGGACCTGGATCTTACCTTGCCTGGGAATTTCCGGGATCTTTCAAAGGTATGCCACTCCTGAAAGTCTTTTTCCATAGCCCAGTTAGAGCTATACAAATCATCCGGAATTTAATAGGAATTGTTTCAAAGTTTTTACAAATACCAGTTTTCAAATCTCAAATTTCCAAAGTGGTCTCAGATGTTTTTTTTCAAACCCCAGTTTGTTTTGTAATTTAAATGCAAATGTAAGGTAAACATACTGTATGTAATATAAATACATATAAACTACTGTTCAAAAGTTTGGTTATGGAAAGTTTTTTTTTTTGTTTGTTTGTTTTTGTAAAGTCTCTTATGCTTACCAAGGCTGCATTTATTTGCATTTTAAAAAATTTGAAACATTATTACAATTTAAAATAACTGTTTTCTATTTTAATATATTTTAAAATATAATTCATTCCATTACTCCAGTCTTCAGTGTCACACGATCCTTCAAAAATCATTCTTATATGCTGATTTATTGCTCAAGAAACATTTATCAACAGTTGTGCTGCTTTGTATTTTTGTGGAAACTGTGATACATTTTTTAGAAAAGAAGTTAATTTTGAGGAATTCAAAACAACAGCATTTATTTGAAATAATCTTTTTTTTTTTTTTTTTTTTTACATATATATGACTTTACTGTTACTTTTAATCAAATTAAAGCATACTTTCTGAATATAAGTAATCATTTAAATATAATAATAATACTCCGCTTTCAGAGCTCTGAATCAAAAGTGAGCTATAGTTTAAAAATGTAATTAGTCATTTGGTTAGTATAATAACTAGAATAATTTTTTTCTCCTTCCTGTTTGTAATATAGCCAATCGGAGCCCTGAATCCAAAGCGAGCCGTGTTCTATGCCGAACGCTATGAGACATGGGAGGATGACGGAACTCCACCCCATCATTACGCATCACTGTACTCCACTGCAGCATCCACTCTTTTCTGGCTTGTCAGGATAGTGAGTCTTCACAGTAGTCCATTTATATTCTATTGTCTCTCAGAACCTGAAAATCTTAATTCTCTTTTTAAGAAAAGCTTATGAAAGTTGTTTTAATATGACATTGTGTACCACTTCCTCAATCCCACAGGAACCCTTCACCACGTTTTTCTTGAATTGTAATAACAACAAGTTTGACCATCCCGACCGGACGTTTTCTGGCATTGCACGCTCTTGGCGAAGTTGCCAGAGGGACACATCTGATGTTAGGGTGAGCAAAATCTTGTGAGATAAAACAATGCTGTGACTGATCTTATTTCTGTGCTGTGACGTCAACATGTTTGTTTGTATGACAGGAGTTGATCCCGGAGTTCTACTACCTCCCTGAGATGTTTATGAACAGCAGTGGATATGACCTGGGGGTGAGAGAGGACAGGACAGCCGTGTGTGACGTGGAACTACCAGTCTGGGCCAAAAAACCAGAGGACTTTGTTCGCATCAACAGGATGGTAAGGGATGGAAAGATTATGTGTGCGTCTAAGTACCTTCATTCGCTCCACATTATTGCACAGTTTCAGGTGCCATTAGGATCAATAGTCCAATTCAGCCAGTGTGTCAAGAATCAAAACAACACCAGGCCAGTTCCCTGAATGGAGCAGTTCTAGTTTGTAGAGAAAAGAAATAAACTTTGAAACTCACACATCCTTTACATGGCTAGTAATTTCTTTTAGAAGCCCCGATTGGCCCTTGTATTAACCCTGTTGTTCTCTTCCTGTCTCAGGCGCTGGAGAGTGAATTTGTGTCCTGTCAGTTGCACCAGTGGATCGATCTCATCTTTGGATACAAGCAGAGAGGACCGGAGGCCATTAGGGCTCTCAATGTTTTCCATTACCTGTCTTACGAGGGATCTGTGAACTTAGACACCATCACCGACCCCCAGCTCAGAGAGGTAAGACCCCTCACCAGAGAGGTCAGTGAGTATTGATTCAACGGAGGATATTGATCTAGGAACTTGTCCTACTTGTGTGAATCACGTTAAGCTGTGTTTTCGATGGGCTTCTATTAGACATTGTCCAATATTGTTTTTTATGATACTGATTTTTTCAATACATATTTATTTTTTTATTGACATCTTTACATATCTTCATCTTTGCATATGAAATATGCAGAATGAAATGCAGAACTGATTTTTTTTTATTTTAGCAAAACTAAAACAAAATAATTAAAACAAAAAACATATTCAAAGTTAATAACATTGATTATTACATATTCAATACTGTAGTAATAATCTCAAAATGCTTAATGTCAATAATAATCTTAAACTAATTCATTAATAAATAATCTTAATGTGAAGCATTTTATTTAATAATATTAAAATGCTTAATGTCAATAATTAAGATAAATTATTATTGACATTAAGTATTATTGACAAAATACTTAATGTCTTAAAGGGATAGTTCACCTTCAGTTGCTGGTCCCCATTTACTTCCATAGTATGAAAAAAAAACATTATGCAAGTCAATGAGGATCTGCAACTGAAGGTGAACTATCCCTTTAATAGTTAATCTTATTTTTTAACATTTCAAAAGGTCTAATAATTTGTTAAACCATTAAAAACAACTTACACAAATTAAAGTATGATATTATTGTAATAACATTATTATCATCATTATTAAAATATATACATTTGATATGAATACATTTTTCTGTAAACACTATTGTTTCCTGTTTAACACACAACAGTGCAGTGCTGTTGTTATTTATCAGTAGACTTAATAATAGAACCAATAATATACTGGGGGAAAAAATTATTTGATAGTCTTAATCATTAGTCTTTATTGTCTCCTGTCAATATCTTTCTGTCCTCTGTCCAAAATGAGTGAATTTGTTGACATTTCATTTCTAAGCACAGCATGTTGACAGCAGTGTTCCGCTTGTCTTTCCATGTCTGTAAATGTCTGTCAGATGTGAGGCAGCTCAGGGGTCTGTCAACTAAAGATGTAACAGCTTGTTTTGTCTCTTTAGTCCATGGAGGCTCAGATTCAGTCATTTGGACAGGCTCCATCACAGCTGCTAATAGAGCCTCACCCTCCACGCAGCTCCGCCATGCACCTGGTGAGACTTATTATTTTATAGTGACTTTTTTTTTTTTAAGACACACCTTTTTATCGTGATCTATATTACTTTTTTTTTTTTTATCAGTTATCTATATTAGATCTCTTTTAAATAGATCAGTATTGTCCTTTGTTATTTGATTTATTACATGTTTTATCACAATTTGTCTTTATTACACAAATTTTATGTAGCTCAGTATTACACTTTGTTCTCACTAGTTGCGATAGACCAAATTTTGTAATTTGTCTGTCCTCATAAATGCAAAATGGTGCCACAAAATGACAGACCGGGTAGTACATACATTTTTGATTTACATGTAATAGATGTGATTTAAGACATCACCTCTGGTTCGGACACTGATTTTCACCTAGCAAGGCTGTCTAGGGTTGGATGTTAAACACATCATCCAACCTCCCCCCTCTCCTGACAGTCCAAACCAACCCAAAACTGCTCCTAAACTATATCCTTACACAGAATCCTGCCCTGTGGTTTTCACCTTGTTTGCTCCATTGTAATTTACCTTTCTAATTCCTTGTCCCTTTCTTTCTCCTTTTACCTCCCTTTTTTCCTCTTCTTCCTCCCTTCCTCCTCTTTCTCTCTTCTGCTCATTAGTGTTTCCTTCCGCAGAGTCCTCTGATGTTCAAGGACCAGATGCAGCAAGATGTAATCATGGTGCTAAAATTCCCCTCCAACTCTCCGGTCACGCACGTGGCGGCCAACACGCTGCCTCACCTCAGCATTCCTGCTGCAGTCACGGTCACATGCAGCCGACTGTTCGCCGTCAACCGCTGGCACAACACAGTCGGTGAGCACGACCATTTGCAACTTTCTTAGACATAACAGTGGAAGAAATCGGAGGTTTTCAACCCACCTTTTTTAATGTTTGGTGCAAGTTTGTTTACAATATTAGCAATGTTTTGTTTAGGTCTCAGAGGTGCTCCAGGATATTCATTAGAACAGTCTCATCACCTTCCAATTGAGATGGACTCTCTGATTGGTGAGTTCTTCAAATCATGTGACCATGTGTTTAGTCAGTAACAGTTAAAGGGATAGTTCACCCAAAAATTTAAATTTATGTCCAAAGTAAATTATGAGAGAATTGTCATTTTTGTGTGGATTATCCTTTTAAAAGACCGATGAAACTTGTTTGTGTCTTCAGACTCAAAGTGGATATTTTTTTCAATATTCACACCTGGTCTGTTTTCTTTCCCAGCCAATAACTCTGGCATTAGTAAAAGGCAGATCACTGATTTGGTGGATCAAAGCATTCAGATCAACACGCACTGCTTTGTGGTGACAGCTGACAACCGCTACATCCTGGCATGTGGTTTCTGGGACAAGAGTTTCCGTGTTTACTCCACTGAGACAGGTGCTTGTGTCTTTTGTGATTTTATGCCATTTATATGCCAACTTGAACATATAAATTGTGTACTCTTTACTACAAATAAAATGTGAAGTGTGTGTTTCTAAAATGCACGTGCACTCATCTGCTCACTCTTCATTCAGGGAAACTCACTCAGATTGTGTTTGGTCACTGGGATGTGGTGACCTGTCTTGCGCGATCCGAGTCCTACATTGGAGGTGATTGCTACATTGTCTCTGGCTCAAGAGATGCAACCCTTCTGTTGTGGTACTGGAGCGGACGACACCACATCATTGGAGACAATCCCAACAACAGTGAGCACATGACCCGGTTCATTTGAGCATTGCTTTCATTTACACAACTCCATGCTCAATATTTAGTTGTACTAAATATTCTTGATATTTTTTTCAAGATTCTTAGTGCAATAGAAACTCAGATTAATTCATTGCATCCTTGCTGAATAAAAGTATTATTTTCTTTAAAAAAAAAATCGTACTGACCCCAAACTTTTGAACAGTAGTGTGAAAGATATCACATACGTAGGACATTTATTTCATTTATATTGATATAAGACTGAAAGAAAAATGGTCTCTGAAATTCTTTGTGAATATATTAAATTCATTCCTTTTTTTATTGCCTGCTTGCTTAACTTAATCTCATTCCTAACATTTGTTTTAATGTGTGGTAATGAGTATTAGTTATGTAGCAAAAAAAAATTACTGATGAGATTTGTAGGATTGTAGGAAGCTGACCTTCTGTTGTATTGTAGGTGATTATCCAGCACCTAGAGCGGTTCTGACAGGCCATGACCATGAGGTGGTGTGTGTGTCAGTATGTGCTGAACTGGGACTTGTCATCAGTGGGGCCAAAGGTCAGTCTGAGAGGAAGCAATCTGAGTATTAGCATATCAGAAATTAACTCTTTTCATACTAGTATTGGTTTCCATGAGAACTTATAGAACTTAAATATAAACCCATTACAGGTAAGGAATTAAATGTTTAAAAATTGTGATTATTATAGTTTCCTTATTTCTCCTTTTTAAATTCTTGCTGTGTAATGACAGAATTGAGAGGTTCTTGCTGTTGTCTTGTTTTACAGAGGGGCCATGTTTGGTGCACACCATCACAGGAGATTTACTGCGGGCCCTGGAGGGCCCTGAGAACTGTCTCCAGCCCCGTCTGATCTCTGTGTCCAGTGAGGGTCACTGTATCATCTACTATGAGAGAGGACACTTCTGTAACTTCAGCATTAATGGAAAACTGCTGACACAGATGGAGTTCAATGACTCCACACGTGTAAGAGACATATATTAGATCAGAAATACACATTAACCCAAAACAGTATATTTAATCTTATTTTGTTTTCCCCAAGGCCATACTGTTGAGCAGCGACGGTCAGAACTTGGTAACAGGAGGGGATAACGGTGTTGTTGAAGTCTGGCAGGCCTGTGATTTTAAGCAGCTGTATATTTACCCCGGCTGTGATGCAGGCATTAGGGCTATGGACTTATCCCATGACCAGAGGTGAGCACACCTGAGCTAAAAACCTAAAAATAATAATACAATAAAGTTGTTTTATTAAATAAAAAATAGTTTGTTATGTTATGTTATACATATATATATATCAGAGGTCGTTTCCTCCGAGGGGGCAAGGGAGGCAGTGTCTTTTTAAAAAAATTGGATGAGAAAAAAAATTTGTACAAAAATAAAACGGCGCCAGTATTACAAAATATAACATTAAAAAGTATATTAATCACTCATTTTTCCACGTCTCTCTTGCCTCCCCTGAGCCCATTGAGTTTTAAGAGACCCCCTAAAGCCTGCAGTGAGTTTGGTGGGGGGTAATTGAGAATTGAGAATGAATGGGGGAAAGTCACGTGAGAGAATATATACAGTGGGTACGGAAAGTATTCAGACCCCCTTAACAAAGTTTATATAGATGCATAAGTGCAGTCAAAATGAACAATTTAGTGTTTAATTATATATATAATATTATGGACATTTTCCATGTGAATTTTTTTTTTATATATATTTGCAGGACTTTGATCACTGGGATGGCATCGGGCAGCATTGTGGCGTTTAACATTGATTTCAATCGATGGCACTACGAACATCAGAACAGATACTGAGACAGAACAAAGAGAGACAGAGACAGGAGGAGAGAGATGGACTTTGTTTAGGGCCCACAGTTGAGGCCGTGAGAAAAGTGAAGTTCATTTCCTGCTTGACAGATTATGGTGTCCTTTTAAGTTCAGGGTGGAGTTAAACCCGGAAGAAATCACAAGACATATCGCCAATGTTACTTAGACCTTAGGGTTGTCCTTCTCTCCCCACATACTATGATGAGTTGCCTAATGTCCTTTTGTCTGCGAAGATCATCGTACAAGATCGAAGCCAGGAGGACAGCAGGACTGGATGGACTGTACTGCAGTTCCCAGCAGAAGAGGCTTAGAGATAAACCACTCACAAAACAGATTTTTTTGGGAGGGAAGGAAGGGGTCTGGGGTGGGATTAAGATGTAGCGGTGAACTTAGTCTTTGTAAATACAAACTCCCAACGGCGCAGTTCTTCACTACAAGGGGATAAAAATCATACTTTCCACTCGCTCTCAATTACGGAAAATCCCATAATCCTTTTAATTTATTAATGACTTGCTGTAAGATAGTGTAGTTCCAAATAAATGATGATGATTATAGATGAAGGCCTGCCGATTCACAGGGAGGAAGTGAAATGGTCAGACAGGAATCAAGCTTCTTTCCTCTTTGTATATTTGGTAATTGTTTTGTCATATATGTAAATATTGTGATGGTTAGGAAAGCCAGGCATGAAAGCAGGCCATTAAAAAAAAGAGCAAAAAGAAACCCTCCCTCACTCACACATTTCATTTATTCAAATTTATCAATGTTGAAGTTTTTGTATCAGACACATTGCACCATTAACATCCCATAATTTTTTCAGCGTATAAGGAATTTTTTTTCTTTGGTCTCCTACTATATTTTAGGCCCATTCTCCATTGTATAATTTGTGCATTGATGTTTGTTGTATTTAAATAATATTATAATCATATGTGATGATTACATTGTACAACCACAGCCACAGTAAGCAATATCCTTGTAGCCGAGAGTGACTGCAGAAACGCGGTTTATTACGTGGATTGAGATGTTTGAAATCTGCATACACGAATACGGAGACATTTTTTCCCCATCCCCCTCTTTAAAAAGTGAGAGAAAAGAGTGATATTTTTCAGCCAATAACATTGATACTGAAATATCGTCGTTTTACTACAGAGGTGTAATTACTAGTCAGCTGGAAGCTAAGACTGAGTTCAGAAATGAAAGTATGAATAAATTATGCAAATAATTTGTTGCTCTGCCCTTTTTTTTTGGCCATTGGATGTGAATTATACATGAGACAGCGGCGCACACATAACGTGCAGGTCTGTGTAGGTGAGTGGTCAGTACTGTTGATTTGATTTGTACATTTGCTAAATATCTTTTGTTCATTTATTTTGCAAGGTGTATCTAATCATCATGATTGCATATTGTTTTAATTTATTTTATTTTATATGTCTGCATCATTTGTGGAGAGGAGAGGAATAGTTGTTGGCAGGAAGTAAATAATGGATGATTTATTTAGATTCAGATGTAATTTTTAAATTCAGTCCCCACCTGCTGTTTCATGCATTTGCTGCAACTTGAATAAGCCAGAATCTCACAGGTGTCTCTTAAAATGTTTAAAATTCATGCCAATATATAGATCAATAACTGTAAAATAAAATTGTTTCCTTTTTGTCGTATTTACAATAAAACAAACCAAAACATCTTTTTGAGGTCCTCATGTGTGTGTTTTTGTTTGTTTTTTTTCTTTAAACATCTAATTCTGAATGTCCTGAATTGAGTGAAGTCAGTTAACAGCGTTTAATGATGGGAGCGTTCGAGATCGATTCGCAAAGCTTCGAGGCTTTTACGCATGCTTTGTTTCGATTCGCATTCAGAACACGAATCAAACCATAGGGCGAATATCAAACGGCTTTTTTGGACCCTTGAAGGGCACTTCGGGAAGGGGCCGCCATTTGTAGGGACGTTCCTAACGAAAGTGAACAACTGAATCCCTTCACGGAGGGCTACTGGAAAGGCAGTATTAACTAGGGATGGGCGTATCGATCCTAAGTATCGATATATCGATACTGACGCGAGTATCGAAAGTATCGATACTCAAACTAAAAAAGGAAACGCCGTCATTTCGCAATACTTTTTTATCGACAGTTATAAAATATCGCCAAAATTTTGCGCAAATCTGTAATGGAAACGCGCCTACTGACATTGTCGTGGAACATGTCACCGTATGTGTTTGTTACTGACACATTGCGTGCATGCAGAATCATCAATACATTGGTCAGCGCAATCCATCTCATTCTATGGCTTTAATATTTTTAAAAAATGTTTTTAAATAAAACCATTTTATAACAATGTGCAATTGTTTTTAAGTATTTGACAAAACATTCAGGCAAACAAAGGGACACGAGGCAAATATTAAACGCATGAAGAAGCCTAAGTTGTTATATAAATTAACTGAAACGTATCATCAATTAAATATCGTTCTACCATTAAGTGCGTGTGTTACACGGTCTATGTCAGGGCTATTCAATTGGCGGAAGAGTACGCGCAGGTCGCACATTATTTTGCACTAATTAGTTTGTCCACAAGGTGGCAACACTGGTCCGGGCCGTTGTTTCACAGCCGCAAAAGAAAGGGGTGAGAGACGCGCAACAACAATAACCGGAGACCGCAACATCAATAAATGGCAGCGCTGACAAGCACTTGTGTGAGGAGGTTATGACATATCCACAACTTTAGTTTAAAAGGAGTATAAAGGCAGTGTTGTCGGTCATAACTTCTGTCGAGAAATAGCGCAGACACTGGACGAAGATGATTATCAAATGGAGTATAGTCTGAAAGACTGCGCGTTCGGCTGTATTCTGAGCCGCTTCAGACAGCGCGCCAGTAGCGCTTCAACACAAAAACAAACAATTGTCAAAATGCTGGGTTTTGGCGAGTGACCTCGAAAACACGGTCTTAAATGAGTTATAAAGTCCTAAATGACCATAAAGAGTTGGGAGAAAATCGGATGCGTGTCAGTTACGCGTCATGTGCATCAGGTTTTAAAGTGACAGTGCTGCTTTTAAAGTGAAATCTGATGAAGTCTGTCATTGATGTAAATCACAGAATAAAAGAAAAAGAAATCACTCGACTGCTCTAGTCGCTGATTAAGTTTTGTAGCTTGAATAAAGATTAATCTCTATAGATTATGCATATACAATTTATGGTTTATGTGAAGATTGTTTTAAGTCCACTTAAATTAAAAGTTAAAAATGATATTTTTCAGAACCTACTACATGTTAAAAATAATGGCTTTCAATTATACTGTAACGTTGAATTGCTATAATTAATGGCTCAAATTAAGGGAGAAATGCATTTAATAGAGACATCAGTAGCAGTATTGCATTATCAAAAATACTGGCCACTGTTAATAATAGGCTACTCAGTAAAAAGACGCATATTTATAATATACTATCTTTATATTGTTTCTACATTAATTTGGAGGTTCAATGTGAAATGATGACAATATAAATACATTAATATGCAGTTAATCACAATTAATTACAGAAAAATGTGTGAATTTGTTTTTTTATTCTATTTAAATCGATTCACAGACAGCACTAATGTTAACCTTTTATAGATGTTGGTGTAGATAATATTAGTTCATTTTACTGCTGAATATGCATTTAAATTTAATTTCTAATTTTATAGGCCCCTCAGAAAGAGATTGGGACGGCCACCCACCCCCTTGGCCCCCTTCAAAATTTCAATTCGATAATCCGGCCCTCAAATTAAACTAACTGAATAGAGCTGGTCTACGTTATACTCCGGTTGACAGCAGCAGTGTCACTGTCGCAACATACGGTGACATGTTCCACGACAATGTCAGTGACACTGACACAATCCATCGGCACGTCACATGTGTCAGTGGCACATGCCACTCTCTCTTCACTGTCAGTGAAAACCAGACGTGCCACCGGATGTGCCACTGAGCATAGTGGTATGTGCCAATGGCATCCGTACGTCAGATGCCATGCCACTTAATGTTAATACTGCTACTGGGGGCACTTCCAGGCGTCCGTTAGCAATGGGAACATGCGATGGTCACTTCACAGAAGTGATTTCCATTTGTGATCATGTGATCTTTGGTTAGGAGATCTTACGATGCATTTTAAGGCAAAGTTGGGGTTGATTACATTTGTCTTTATTTTAATGTAATACAAAATATTTTTTGTCAGTGATAGAAATATGATTTAAGAGGGTAGTGTAATCAAGTAGGGCTGCACGATAATGGTTAAACTGATAATCATGATTATTTTGATAAAAATTATAATAACGATTATTCTATCAAAAGGGTAAATACAATAACATTTCGTGTCCTTTAACCAACCTCCAATGACACCGACTTCATTTAAACAACCATGATAATACAAAACTCATGGTTTTGGTTAGTTTTGTAATCTGTATTCACATTAGATTTTCTAAGTGACAACTTGTTCGCAAATAAGACAAGCCACTCAGATCGCGCAGTAAATTTGCTCAAAGATCGTTAATACACACTGATAATAAAATTGCCATGCCGTTTTCAACTGATTAAACATTATGAAAACTGGTAAAAACTTTAGAAACTCCTCATATAACTTAAAATAATTACAATTTATGTACACATGTTTTCCCATTGTATTGCCACAGGTAGCAAAATCGCATTTTCTTATCATCAGCGCTTGTCCCGCCATCAGTCAGCGCGCGCACAGGGTTGCCAGATTGCACAGATTAAGTAAAACACCGGGAAGAAAGTGTATCCTTAAAAGAGAAAAACTCTGTTTTGGGGACTTAATCTCTTCACATCTGGCAACCACAAGCATGAACGCTAGTGAAGACTTGTTAGCAATGCAACATAATGCAAATGACAAATTAAAAACACATTTTCAGGATAAATAGCGAGCCGGCCAATATCGTGAAGATTATTTTTAATTAATCGAGAAAGGTGGATATCGTTATCGAGATTAAAATACAATTAATCGTGCAGCCCTATAAGCAAGTTTGATTAAGTTCGATAGTAAATAAGGCACAATTAGACAATATTTGAATAAAATAATAATAATAATGTCTAAAAAAAAAATAAAAATAGGGTAAGTGTACCCATTAAGCTCACCAAAATCTCACTCCGCTTCGTCCACGGTGAAAGCCGATCCGGCGATCCACAGCACAAAGTTGATGAATTTCCTCAGCGAATAGTACGGATCAGCTCCAGGCATGACGAAGCGGATATCGTCCTCTTTTAAAAGGGCAAGCAAAGTAATTTATCTTTCACAAGTAAACACACAGCGCCTTCACGACATGGCGGCGGCGGCAACAACAATACTACAGTGAGAATAAAAGTTACGCCTTATTTCTTTCCATGAACATTTGGGCGGCGTTATGCAAATCTTCCCACATTGTGATGTAGACATGTGGGGGCGTGTTAGAATGAGCCGTTTTAGGTAGGCGTGGTTGATTCTTAACTTTTATAAAGAATATCTCTTTGGTTTTGAGACTTTAGTCTTTGCAACTTTACAGATCTTCTTTATGCACCAAGAGCTTGTAACACTCCAAAGAGAAAGGAAAAATTGAAATTGCATCATATGACCCCTTTAACAATATATTGAATACGGTAATTAGAGTTTAGGATTGAAATTAACAGGATTTAGGATTGATGTACACAAAAGCGCAGATGTGGTGTTTACAACTTCAAATTGAAATTAAGTTCTGTAAGAACCATATTTGAATTTAAATACATTTTTACACCCAAATAATTAATTGCATCTTTAAGCTGAATTCCACAAATTTCTGTTTTATCTACATTTTTTAAAGATGATATCTCACATTTTGAAATATTAAGCGATAGGCCAGACACCTGAGAAAAGTTTTTAATGATCTCCAATGCTTTAGGAACTTCTGATTGATCTTTTAAAGGGTGGCTCACTGTTTTTTTTCTAGGCTTGTGTTTATGGGGTGCAGTCTAACATGTGTTAATGCTTAGTTATGAAATCGCATCATATGACCCCTTTAACAATATATTGAATACGGTAATTAGAGTTTAGGATTGAAATTAACAGGATTTAGGATTGATGTACACAAAAGCGCAGATGTGGTGTTTACAACTTCAAATTGAAATTAAGTTCTGTAAGAACCATATTTGAATTTAAATAAATTTTTACACCCAAATAATTAATTGCATCTTTAAGCTGAATTCCACAAATTTCTGTTTTATCTACATTTTTTAAAGATGATATCTCACATTTTGAAATATTAAGCGATAGGCCAGACACCTGAGAAAAGTTTTTAATGATCTCCAATGCTTTAGGAACTTCTGATTGATCTTTTAAAGGGTGGCTCACTTTTTTTTTCTAGGCTTGTGTTTATGGGGTGCAGTCTAACATGTGTTAATGCTTAGTTATAAAAAAATAAAAAAAAACACATTATTTTTCACATAATTTACCTTTATTCCACACCGCTCTGTCCCTTCTCTGAGAAACGCGCCGATCATTTCGGCTTGCAGAAATAGGCGATGGGCTCTGATTGGTTAGCTAGCCCAGTGTGTTGTGATTGGCTAAAACGCCTCTAGTGCGCATCTAAACGTCCCGCCCCTCTCCTCAGCGGCATGTGCTCTGGTTGTATTGTAAACAATGGCGTCGTCTATATTGCTTATCAGTTTGAGCCCGATTGAGAAGCAGAGGAAATTATTGAAGAGGATCATGCAGAACCTGTGCAAGCATGGCTTTTAATGGTAGGCCTATGTTTTTTGTTTGTTGTTGTCTCATACTTTTAGATACGCTGTTATTTGTAAATGCTACTGCTTATGTTAGCTTTGAATATACGGTTTTATCCTGATTAAAGCTTTAATACAGTATGGCAACTGCACGCGCATTCATGTTTAACGCTTCTCATAGCTGCATGAAATGAAGTGTATAATTGGAACAGTTCATTGTTGGAGCTGAATGAGAGAGAGAGAGAGAGATACAGAGCAGGGGAACGTGAGGAACAGTATTAAGAACCGCTGCTTTAGAACATTGATTTTAAAACTTGTGAATCCATTAGAATCGTTAGAAGACAGAATCGTGATACATATATGAATAGATTTGTACATACACCTCTAGTTTTCTCTTCTCTAAAGCGGTGCAGCATGGCCTCGCCCCCTTTGCTGCCTTTTCCCGAGGGCGGGGTTTATCTGGGTTTGTTACGTTACGAACCCAGGAAGTAACTTCTTGTAGTCCCTACCAGCTGTTTTTGTAGGGATTAAACTGCCAGAATTTCAAAAGACGATATCTCCGTTTGCACTGAACTTTCAGCTTCGTAACTTTGCAGATATTGTTTATGCTCAAACAGCAACATTACACACTAACTAACGTTAAAAAAGTGAAATCGCAATCAACCACCCCTTTAAGAAAAGCGTGGTGTCATCTGCGTATTGGGAGAATTTATTTCTTTATCATTAATTCTAATACCTTTAATCACATTGTTTTTGTTAACCATTAAGTGTAAAATGTAACTAACAGAAAACGAAAGGGGGAAACAGGACAACCCTGTCTTATTCCTCTGTGAATCTAATATTTTGGTGCTGTTCCAGATATAAGTTTAACACAACTATTTCCTCTTGTATACAATGTTTTACTGCATTGATCAAATATAATTATTAAAGTTAAAGTAATGTAATACACTAAAAATTAAATTGTGGCTAACCGTATCAAAGGCTTTTTGGAAGTCTAAAAACAATTAGAGCAGGATCTAAAACGAAATCATGACAATCAATCAAATCAAGAACTAACCTTATATTATTGGATATGTGGCGACCCTTTATAAACCCAGATTGGCACTCATCAATCAAGTCATCCAGGCCATACTTGAGCCGTTCCGCCAGAATAGATGCCAAAATTTTATAGTCGTTATTTAATAATGTGATTGGGCGCCAATTATCGACCAAAAGAGTATCTTTTTGAGAATTTGGTACTAGAGTAATAACACCCTCTCTCATTGATGGTGGAAGTTATTCAATGACAAATGATTCTTCAAACTGCCAATAAAAATTTAGATAAATGGTCACGAAAAGTTTTATATAGTTCTGAAGTCAACCAGTCAGTTCCTGGTGATTTACTATTTTTTAAGTTATTATATGGCCTCTTTCAAGCTGCAGTCCGTAAATTTTGCCTCTTTGTCGCCATCTCTGTTTGAAAACCTGGAATTGCAGTTACTTGCGGAATTATCTTCCTTGCGTGGGTTATAGTCTGTGTGTGTGGCAGTCAGTCACCGCACCGGTGTGAATCCTATACTCCGTAATCACAGATTCTAGCCTACTTCTTGGAATATAACACCCAAATAAGAATTTTCACCGGATATTGTCATCTGAAGAAGTAACAAGTTTGCCACGTTTGTTCTGACCAACGGAGGAAAAAAGCATTACAATAAATCGTGCTACCAATGGTGATTTAATCTAATGATCGATTAGCTCATATCACATCAAACTGTTCAAATTATTATTGTTATACTTTATTCTCAGATTATTAATGTTAACAACATCAGCATTGCGTGGCTATGAGTATAGTGTGTGCGTAGATTTCAATTTCTGTACAGTCTAATCTGTAAATGTCAAACCATTCGAATTTCATACCAATAAATTATTTTTAACCCAAAAAGCAAACTATGCTCACTTCGAACTGGTTGTCTTTAAAATACAAATCTTGTAAATTTAAGATTTACAAATCTTAAAACTGGAATAATTTAATTTCATTCACATGTGTTTCATATAGTCCTTTCTGGATTACAATCCGCCATCAAAATTATTTTTTGACATAATTATTAATTAATTATTCTAGCTGCTGTGAGAAACGATCGGCCACCTGCAGCATCCTCACATGTGATAGCCTAGTAGCCGGGACAACTTCTTTACGTTTACAGAAGTGACGTAATGACGCAGCGGCATGCTCGAATGCGCGAAAACCTACCCGTACCACTCAAATTAGAAAACATTATTATAAGATGACCGTTGTGAATCGGGCTAAAGTAAGGTGATAGTTTTTGAACACTGGCTGGTTATGTACTTGCTCAAATATTGATTTTGGATCATTTTTAACCAAAAAAAAAGTTACGGACTGCAGCTTTAACTTCTTCCAATTATATTTTTTTAGAACATATAAATTAAAGTCATTACTAACAGTTCTCTTTAAAGTAATAGAATTTAGAATAAGAAAAGGGTCAATAACATTGGAGTCACTTTTATATAATTTGCCAAAAAATTCTGTAATATGGGATGAGATCATATTTTTATCCTCACAAACACCACCATCAATTTTAATTTTTCTAATCGCATTGACCTCCACCCTTCTTTTTTCGAGATTAAAGATATATTTACTATTTTTTTCTCCCATCTCTAACCACTGTTTTCTTGATCTAATAAAAGCTCCCTTGGCTTTTTCTTCATATATTTTGTCAAGTTTGTTTTGAAATTTATTCAAAGAGACCTGATCTTCAAAAGTGAGAGTGCCTTTCTCTATTAAATGATTAATTTCAGCTGAAATTTCAAGTAAGTCTGCCTTCCTTTTGATAGCTAATCTTTTACCATAGGTCCTAATAGCACATCCAATTTCAAATTTGAAAAGTTCCCATTGTTTACCAAATATACCATTATTAATTGTAGAGTTCTAGTGCTTATGAATAAGTCTTTCTATAATCTATTTCAAGTCATCATAGTTTAGTAATGAGTTGAGTTTCCAATATCTGTTCCGCTCATGCTCACTGGAAAAGCAAAGTCCGCTCAACGCGCCGGCAGGAAATTTCTATGTAGTAAACTTGTTCCTGTTTGCAAAAGCGTTACTGTATATGTAACATGGTGTAGTACAGCTGTACTGGGCAATGCATGTAAAATGACGCTACCCTCTCATTCACTGATCTGCTACCCGCTATGCTCTGCTCACATGCTCTGATAATACTGAATAAAAATAATATACTGATATTTAATATTAATATATTTTCTGTCCCATTTTTTTGTGTCACTTTCATAAAAAGTCTTACAAAATTACTTTATATTATTTAATACAATAATAATTAATTATTACAAAACATTTTCGGTTTTGGTTTTCAGCCAAGTGCATCCAGAATTTTCGATTTCGGCCCAGAATTTTCATTTTGGTGCATCCCTAGTACTTTGTGTGCTAATTTTATCATCCAACAAGTGAAGGCTACTGTGAAGCAACATATGCAGAACATGAATGACACACAGGAAACATTTCAGTTTAGTACATTAATTAATAATATCACAATACAATAAACAATTTTCGTGCCCTTAATTGTCCTTACTTTACTCACCTTCCACAAAAGTGCTGCTGCATGACTACAAGAGCATCCTGGCCCTGCAATACATTACGTTATCTGTCACTGATGCTAGCACCCAAGCCTTATGATGTGATATGTGTAGGCTCTGGATCGGCTCAATGTCCGCTTTTAGATAAATAAGGTCGTTTCCGACATCCTTAAATAACACCTGACCAACTTTATCACTGCGTAGATATACCTGATATACCTCTGAGCTTTTCAAATTGTCCATCGCCTTACTATCACAGGCTAAATTACTGAATCTACAATAGGCCTGTTGCAATAATCAATATATCGACTTATCGCGCAATACATGTACATGACCTCAATCATTTTTGGTGACGTAATATATCGCCCATTATATTTACTTAAAAATGTATGTCACCATGTTTTGTACATTCCACTTGCGCCTGTGTCTTTTGCAGCTTCTTGTATGCAATGTGGTGTAGTCATGAGGTGCTAATTCAAATTTAAAAAATGATTTTACAAAAAAGTTTCATCTGCAGAGATGGTCTTATTTATGGTCTTGCCATCCTTGTGCATTTTTCTTTCTTTTTTCTTCTTGTTACTTTGCACTTTTTGTTAGAAAATGTTTATTTACTATTTATTCAGGTTATTTAAGGTATCTAATATTTTGATACTTAATATCCATGATCTAAATATTCTTAAAAATTTAAAGTTTGTTGTCATTTGGAAGTGTGTAGGCTTTTTGCATTATTATGCTGTTACATTATGATTATATATTCAGTGGCATAAAATGGTCTTTAAAATGACAATAACATCGCTTATCGCAATTATATCTGGGGCAATATATCGCACATCAAAAAGTTGTTGTCATGACAGGCCTAATGTCTGGGAATTAACCAATTACTGGATTAGTTAAAATAATGATCAACATAAAATATGATTTTCTCTTTTTTTAATTTGATGTCAAAGTTGAAAGTGGGCTTAAAGGCTATCCCTTAAACCCACTTTCAAATTAAAAAGAGAGAAAATCATATTTTATGTTCACTTCACCACCCAAAAATGAAAATTACCCCAGGATTTACTCACCCTCAAGCCATCCTAGGTGTATAAAATGACATTCTTCTTTCAGACGAATACAATCGGAGTTATAATAAATAATGTCCAAGCTAATCCATGCTTTATAATGGGAGTTGAAGGTAGGCCAAAATTTGAAGTGAAAACAATCGCACCCATCCATTATAAAAGAAGTCCACACGGCTCCAGCGGTTAAAAAAGGCCTTCTGAAGCGAAGCAGTGCGTTTGTGTAAGAAGAATATCCATATTTACAACTTTATAAACCTAATCTCTAGCTTCCACTAACTGTCGAACGCGAGTGGCGTGGTGGCGTCCAGCGGAAGACGTAGAGCGTAGGTAAACGCGGTGACGAACGCGGAAGCACAGAGGAGAGAGCAAAACAAAACACCGATCGCGAATTAGTAATACAAAACGATTTGTAAAGAAAATTGTCGGAAGATTTCGATATACGCCAAGAGGACACCGGTTTTCCTTTGCTGTAAACAAAACTTTTTTCTCGCGAGACTAGCATGAGATGGGATGCAGCTAGCCTCGCCTGAAATGTAGGCGAGAGTAACGTTAGGCGGCCGCAGTGAGGGGAGGAGTGAAATAAGCGAAGTCAAGACGGACAGTTCTGACCTCTCGAAGCAGAACTGACAACTACGAGATCAAATGCGGATATCTCATTATTCACACTCAAGCGCAGTGTTGCTGATAAACATGATATATATATATATATTTTTTTTTTTTTTACGCGTAATCTCAAACGTCAATTCGCGTGATTTGATCCGCCCGGCCGCTTGAATTTGTCTTTTCTTCTTCGGTTTTATGGCGGGTAGCACCAATGTTATGGTGCATTATCGCCACCTACTGTATTGGAGTGTGAACCAGAGTTTACCCTTTCATAATAAGAGGACAAAAAAATATATATAATAATAATAATAATTTGTCTTTTTGATTGGCTGCTGCGCATTAGGGTTTAACCATTACTCTAGGCCTAGGGGGGTCGCCTTCCACTCCTTCACCTCCTATGCCACCAAAATGCACATAACTAGCTAAGGATCCACTTATTTGATTGTGCTTTTGTGTAGAGTATAAAATAAAATATTTGTGTTGTTTGCGCGTATTTAACTGGCTGATTTTTGACGCGCAAACAACACGTGTTTAACGCATCATGAGAAAATGTCACTATCACCAGAAAAGAATTATGAAAGCCTGGCTTTTATCACTGATTATTGTGTTTGCTGGAACGTTTTTATTGTTTCATTTTGATCAAATTATTATCCTGTTTTGTTGCCAATTTTGGGATGTCTCTATCAAACTAGAGCTGACTATTATGCTAATAGCTTTTAAAGTGTTTGGGCTTCATTTTTTATTATTCATTGCCACAAGTCAACATAAACGATTTCGGTGTTGGCCGTTTCTTGGTTTTAGTAATTTCCCCCATCCCTAACACACTGTGCTATAGTTTTCTATTGGAAGTTTTCTATTGTATTTGTCTCTGGGAGAATATACTGATTACTAGATTTTGAATGAATCTTGAAAATTACAGAGTGATAAATGGAAAGCCTGGGTCAGTAAGCATCAATAAACAACAACAAAATGAGGTTAATATATATTTTTAATAAGATAATGTCTCAAATTATAATGTAAGAGCCACTCTGTATTCCATGCACTAATGAGAGAATACAATGGCACAGTAAGCAGGGCTATGAGTTACTAGAACACCTCTTACTGAAACACTCAACCCTAATCTGACCTCCTGATACTAACAGCAGTGCTTCTCATTACACAGAGGTACCACTGAATCAATGTCCTGCATTAATGAAATGGAATTTATCAGACCGAACCGTTGGCATTTGTATTTCCAAGAGCTGACCCTGTATTAAGGAATGTTGTCTTTCCCACAATGCATTTGTGCTTATGTTCCATATACCTAAAAACGGCAAAAATGGTTAAATGTGACTTACATTGTCTAGTTAAGATAAAGAAATATATTGTCAATATCAAAATAATTGAAATTATATTATTTACACTGATTACAAAAAAAGGTCCCCATCTCACGTATGAACAAGTGCTGTGCGACCACAATAGAAAGGAAATCCGCATACGAGTTGATCTCTGAAGAGGTATCAGCAATTCAAATATTTTTCAGTCTGCTTAGAAAGGTTTTCGGAAACACTGGGTACTAATTACCAGGAAATAAATTTGCTAAATGTCCTTACAGTTTCCTTCTGGAACATATGAACAATTCCGGACCCATTAAAACATCACTTTTCTAAGGTGCTTCAACAGAAAAAGACATTTTTGAACTTGAATAAAAAAGAAAATGTATTTATTATGTATAAATAAAGTTATTATAATGACCATAAATAAACAAGAAACCCCCTTCTTGACGGTCATCATTTTCCCTGCACCTTTATGTGATCAGATTACAAAATAGTTCAGTTTATCAGTCCACTCGGCCGCGTTCCGAATCCTCATAAACCCTTCTTCTCTTTTAGTGCCCTTTCCACTCATTCCCTTCCCTTTCAAAGCTAGAAAGGGGAGAAGAGGGAGTGAACAGTCTCCGTGGAGCAGGCGGAAAAGTCTTCAGACTCGGGCGTGGTGGTGGTGGTGGTGGTTGAGGGCTGGGGCTGAGGGCTGGAGCAGGAAGTCCGCTGCGTGGCTGGGACAGGGGGTCGAGGTGCAGACCGGGGCACAGACTGGGAGTAAAGGCTGGGATGTGGAGGCTACAGGTTGGCTGGGTGGTCCAGGGAGCTGCGCTCACATTCTGGTGGCATCCTCGTCTGAGAATCTGCCTCTCCTTATCAAGAGCGGTGGTCTGATGGAGGAATGGGGAATTTTAGTCATGTGACAGAACCTGTACATGAGAGCAAAATAAAATACTCCAAATAAAGTCACTCCCACCAAAATACATTTTTGGGTGAATTATCCCTTTAATTAAAATTATTTTTTAGAAAAGTTTTAAAAAGTTAAGTAAAAAAATTTTTTTTAATTTAATAAAAAAAATTAATTAAAATAATAACAATAAAATGCAAATACACTACATTTCAAAAGTTTGATGTCACTTAGTTTATATACAGGTGCATCTCAATAAATTAGAATGTCATGGAAAAGTTAATTTATTTCAGTAATTCAACTCAAATTGTGAAACTCGTGTATTAAATAAATTCAATGCACACAGACTGAAGTAGTTTAAGTCTTTGGTTCTTTTAATTGTGATGATTTTGGCTCACATTTAACAAAAACCCACCAATTCACTATCTCAACAAATTAGAATATGGTGACATGCCAATCAGCTCTGAAGGCCACTGTCAAAGAAACCTGGGCTTCCATACCACCTCAGCAGTGCCACAAACTGATCATCTCCATGCCACGCCGAATTGAGGCAGTAATTAAAGCAAAAGGAGCCCCTACCAAGTATTGAGTACATGTACAGTAAATGAACATACTTTCCAGAAGGCCAACAATTCACTAAAAATGTTTTTTTTATTGGTCTTATGAAGTATTCTAATTTGTTGAGATAGTGAATTGGTGGGTTTTTGTTAAATGTGAGCCAAAATCATCACAATTAAAAGAACCAAAGACTTAAACTACTCCAGTCTGTGTGCATTGAATTTATTTAATACACGAGTTTCACAATTTGAGTTGAATTACTGAAATAAATGAACTTTTCCATGACATTCTAATTTATTGAGATGCACCTGTATATATATTTGAAATCTTATGCTCACCAAGGCTGCATTTTTATACTGTGAAATATGATTTAAAATAGGTATTTTCAGTGTCACAAGAACCTTCAGAAATCATTCTAATATGCTGAGTTGGTGCTTAAGAAACATTTTTTATTATTATCAATTTTGAAAACAGTTGCTTAAGTATTATTAATATTATTATTTGAAACCATTATGCATTTTTCAGTATTCATCTGCATCCTTACTGAATAAAAGTATTTATTTCCAAAAAACAAACAAAAAATCCTTACTGACCCCAAACTTGTGATTTGTAGTGTACATTTACTAATAAATATATTTAAGTTTCTTTATTAAAAGTGAGTTTGTATTTAAAAAAAAACATTGGGAGTGCTGAACATTTTATTTCTGCACAAGGGTGAAGCTCATTAGAAGCTGGTTAGAAGCAGGGCAGTGACACAAGCAGCACACTGAGGGAAAAGCACATAAAAATATGCCAATTGCCATGATGCTGAAGCAAATCATGCACATTCTCCACCTGGCCATTTTTGATCATGACATGAGCAGGTTTCAGTGCCTACACTGGGGTTCAACAAGACAAGGGCTGGCGTGCTGCAGAGAACACATGGCGTTACCTTATCCAAAACATGCTCGGGTTCTGATAGAAATCCAGTGACCCTGATCTCTGGATGGAAAGGTCATGGTCGAGCTAAGCGAAGAGAAATCAGTGAAGCTCAGTGGACAGCACTCAAAAAAACATACTCAAATCATCAGCTGCAAATCCATTTGAACTGTTATTAAAAAAATCATTTCAAAGTATTATACTGTTTGAACTCTTTTGCCTCCCATAAAAGCTGTCCATCACACATGGTGTCTGGTACTCAGCTCACTGGCTCTTTAATGTTTATTTAGCGTCTTGATTGTTAACTTCAGGCTTTGACAGTCAAGTGTGGGCTTACCGTCATCACAGACATTCCCGGGGTGTTGTTGCTGGGCTTGAGCCCAGTGTTAAAGTGCTTCTTGATCTTTCCCGCCACTGACAGCTGGTGCTCATTTTCTGACAGACTGTCATTCTGAAACAGCCATTGAAATGAAGCCCATCAGCTACAATATTTATTGAACAAGAGAACTAAAAAGTATTATGACTTTGTCAGTCCTATAATTTAGCAATAAAGATTTGTATACAGTACAGTGTAATGGATTCAGGCTGAATTACTCACAGTGACCCAGGGATGTTCCAGCACCTGCAGCGCTGTGTATCTCTGATCCACTTCCACCTGCAGCATAGACACTATCAGCTCCTGAGGAGACAGACGGGACAGAGATAGTTAGTGCCAAACCCTAATGCCAATCATGACCTTAAATTGGTGAACACAATGACTTACAGTAAACAAAAAGTAAAAAATAAACACTAGTAATAAAAATGATTACTGTTGAATAATAATAATATGTAGTTAAAACCAAAACTCAGTTTGATTTCAAACATTCTACATTTCGTAATGTTCTATAGTGATTAATTATTTTCTAGTCAGGTAATAATGTATCACTATAGACAAATTATGAAATTATCATATTATTAATGTCACGAATTCGGTCCATGGACTTCTGTTTATTCACCACCAGAGGTCACCCTTTCCATTACATTGACTCTCGCACAACACAAACTGTTGCATAGCACCCCAGACTACATATCCCATCATTCATTGCACGGTTTGCACACTGCACTGACTGCACTCATTGCACACAGCTGTTTCTTATCACCTCACTCACTATATAACACCCACTCAAACCACCATTCTCTGCTGAGTATTGTTTAGCCCGTACCCCATTCCGAGTCTCTGTGCTTGCCTTGCCTTGCCTTGCCTGTTTTTGTGGGTTCTGATCTTTGCCTGTTTTCCTGGATTTTTCCCTCTCGTCTCGCCCCTGTGATTCTGTCTGTTGATCGGTGACCTACGCTAGCCCTGGGACTATTCTTGTGCTTTGCCTGCCATATACCTGTTTGCCATTGTTTGACCCTGCCTGTTTACCACGTCTCTTGAATAAAGCCTGCAGATGGATCCACACGTCTCACGTCTCATCAGCCCACATCAGATTTTAAAAGCCCACATACTAATCATGAGATTTTGATTTTAAAAAGCCCAAATATATATATTATTATATAAATATTATTAAATATTTATCAAATAATTATAATTTATTATCATACTATTTTGCTTAAAAAAACATTATCATAATTCTTGCTTTTAAAAAGCAACATATAATTCTGATTTTAAAACTCCACATATTAGTTATCATATTATTTTGAATTGTTTTTTAAAGTCTGCATGATATTTATTATAGTAATTAAAAACATTTTTAAAGTCCATATATTATATATTATATTTATCATACACCATATATTAGTTATTATTATATTTCTTTAAAAAACATTTATCGTTTTTTTTTTATTATTATCCCAGATATTTATTATTTAATCCACACATATTTCACTTACTTTGGCTGAGTCTGATACATTGTCCCAGTACGGAAGAGGGAATTCTAACTGTCCCAGCAGTATCTGGTCAAACAGAGCTTCTTGATCATCAGTGCTCCTGAAACAAAGAGTGCAACTTCAAATATATATCAACAGGGGGAGCTCGTTTCATTGCGTTCATTGATAGTACGGCAAATAGCCACAGGGTGGCGCATTAACATCTTTCATAACCACCTTACAGCTTTGATTACATTACTCAAAGCTGCACTACATGCACACCTAGAATTTATTTAAGGATAAATCTTCGACAAGTGAACATGTGTCTACTGGATAAATTCATCATTTTGATGGTAATTACAAGATTTTTTAAAACAACTTAGAAAAGCAATATTTTTGGTATACGCAAAAACCTAACAAATGATCCTCTCACATAGGCCTAAGCCAAATTTAGTTATACACACTGAACTTACCCACGAAATGGAGGAAAGCCACAGAGGAGAATATATGTGATGACTCCAGCGGCCCAGATATCTACCTTAAGGCCATACCTAACAGCAAACAAAAGGTGTTTAAGTATTATTGGCCTTATTAGATTTTATCTTTAAACTCTACATAATACGATCATAACAATCACAACACTTTACTTAACATCACACGAGTCCATGAAAGAAAATAAAAATTGCACATTAGATTTCTGCAAACGTGTTATTAACGTGTTATATTCACCCGGTCTCTGCGATAATCTCTGGTGCTACATATGTGGGTGTTCCACAGACAGTGTACAGAGGTCCATCTACCACGGTGGCCAGGCCAAAGTCGCCAAGCTTCAGGGATTTGCTTCCATCTTGATGCTCATACACCTGTGAACCAAAGCCAAGAATAACATTAGACCTAAAACAACGTAGTCTCTTCAAAGCAAGCTATGAAAATGACATATCCGGCTCTCAATTCCCAAGGTGAACGCTATGCAGATCAGTGTCAAAAATATGCACTGGCTTCAAATAAATGGATATTTGTGCATTTAATGTCTTTAACCTAAAATCCACTGATGCTAAAAAGGAACAGGATCCTAAGCTTGGCTGGCTTTGTGTTTGGCGTTATATAATATGTAAAGTAATGCGTTTTGAAAAAGCCTCATTCTGCACTGCAAGGTGCATTTGCCATGCATGCTTCCAGCCACAAGCGATTATCTTTGACACGCAGAGAGCGAGCAAGCGCATATGTGAGCCAGTGCATGGTTCTTTCTAGGACACTGGAGTGCGTTTGAGAAACAGATGGTTTTATTCACTGTTAGCTGGTCACATTTTCAATTGTAAGACCTACAGCATTTCAAGACAAATTCCCTAGTTCATAAACAGGGTTTCATTAACAACATTTCCATCCTGAATTAGCAGAGGAAGGGGATATGTACTGTATAAGCCATTGATTCATAAATGATGTCCGGTAAAAGGTTCGTATGAGAGCAGCCTTGTAGAACAGTACAGTCTGTGAACTGTCAATGTGTGAGTCACATCTCAGTTCTTCCGCTGCAGAAGTGACATCACACGTATACACTCAAGTCAGTAGGTGGCTGGTCTAGACTCAGTCAAAGAGCTCAGAGCCATCATCTCTCTTTCTCCAAACACACTTATATAGTTCCAGCCCACAAGACCTATGAATTTCATCCGTTCCTTTCCTCTGCACGTACACACAGGAACACACGGCTGTGGAGGCTGGTGATCAAACAGCGCCACTTTAGGATGCGATAACTGTTGCGCTTGTACCTGTGACATGTGTCAGTCATGTCATGATGACTTTCTCAGAAGTACGTTTTGGAAAGGAAGGAGAGATGGAAGGAAGGATGGCGTGTTGATATCTTACCAAAAGGTTCTCTGGCTTGATGTCCCTGTGGACGATGTTAAGGCTGTGTAAGTACTTGATAGCATTAGCCAGGTTGTACAGCATGCCGCTGGCATCCCGCTCAGTGTATCTGTTGGCAGAGGTGATGGCATCAAAAAGATCTCCTCCCTAAAAATAAGAATGAAGATGCAAATGACAAAAAATAGGACAGATTCGATATAATAAAAATTCAAATTAAATAAACAGGTCTATTTAACAGTAGCATTCAAGTAATAAATATAATTATCGCCTTCAATGTATGAATTAAAAATATATATGTTTCAATTACAGTAGGTCTATTTAACAGTAGCATTCAAGTTAGAAATATAATTATCGCCTTCACTGTATGAATTGAAAATACATTGATTCTTATTAATGCTACTAAAGTTGTTCTGCCAAGAGCACTAAATTATTCTCTCTCTTTTTTGTTGTTGCTTTTATTGCTGTTTAACAGCAAGTATATTCGGCTGCTGTCACTTTATGACCTAATGCATGGATCCTGTATACTGACACTTATCCGATTTCTTATCACGATTATTTACATTCATACTCGGTAACATGGGCATTTTGACATGTTTTTGTGTGTATTTGATGTGCTGCAAAAAAGACACAAGACCAGAGTGCAACAGGCATCGTCTAGCATGTCAACATAGAAAAACGATGGAAAAACATTCCAGTGGAATGTAAAATACGTTCTGTGAGAACAGCCCCTAACTTCTTTTAATATCAAGCCCATCCCATGCTTTATTTTTTTTGTTCCTGCATGTGTCTTTATTGCTCTAAATTCCAGTTCACACCAAGGATGATAACTATGCAGTTTTAATACTCGTTCTAACTCTGTAGAACAGGGGGATCCACATCACAACTAAAATGATAACAACACAGAGGAGCAATATCATCTTAGAAGGAGCCTTAAGCGCACTTTTTACATTCCAAGATACACAAAATACAGCAAAATATCTGTGGATAGACACTTTATATTGTCTTCCACCCAGCTGTTGTTTAAGGTATCTTTGACATCTACAGTGTGTGAATGGAACGGTTCCATTGTTGCGTTTTGCTTCCAAGCAAGGTGGTATTTGCATGTACACAAAATGATCTGCATCACAAGAGTTTTCTTGAGGTCAAGTTGTTTATACAAAGCAGGCAGAAAGTTCATGGTGGCCTGGTTTGCTGTTCACATGGCAGAAATCCCCTCAAAGAGTCGAGTAAGTGGAACAGCAGCTTAAAATAACACTCAGTTCAACAGAGCCAGCACAACTGCACAGAGAAGCCATTACACAGAGCCACCAAGAGCTAAAATTCATCCAGTTCTCCACAAGACGTATAAAACCAGCTGTGACTGGATTTTCATGAATCTTTCTGTCTATCGATCTGCATTTGTTTTCACCTGAGGTTTGAACATTTGCAATTAAAATGACAGCTTGCGTATGCTGTGGTACACACCTTAACAAGCTCCATGACCAGGTAGAGTTCACTGTAAGTGTCCATTTCCTCAATCAGCAACACAATGTTTGGGTGTTTCACTCTTCTGAGGATAGCCACCTCATTCTGGATCATATGCTCCTGTGCAGGAGAAAAAGATTCAGAAAACAAATGTATTGTACAGATTGTCATAAAAATAAAATTAGAAGCATTTTATTGACAATATCATAATGCGTCCATCTCACCTTTCCTCTGCATTTGCCCTTGTTAATGATCTTCAGAGCATACGCCCTGCCAGTCGAGTGCTCCACACACTCGTGGACCACTGCAAAGTTTCCATCTCCGATCATTCGGCCCACTTTGTACCGATCTGAAATGGAGCTCGGGACTGTGGGTATCGGCGTCTCCTCCAAGGGCTCGGCTGCAGACAGTAAGGAAGAAAATTAGAGCAAGACTGAGTGGGCCTCATTCAGAATCTGTTTTTATGACTGAAATCTCTGTAGGCAGTGGAGAAATTTGATTCTCAACCAGTCTGAGAATCTCTTTGAATGCAGCTCAAAAAACAAGACAGAAACCCTGCATCCGGTTTACACCTCATGGATTCTTTCATTAGTGCATTACAGTCAGCTACAGCCTGTGCACTGAAGTGGAAATGATTGTATAACGCAAATGAAGTTATACAATCTTCAAATTAAGCATTTGTGGATGACCTCCACTGCAGACACTCTTGAGATAAACATCTTTACTTGGTGGCACTGAACAACTATAAAGGTTCTTTGATTATTAAAGGGCCTTCTCATTAATTAATTCAAAACCTCCCAAATCTGCATAAGATCAGAGAGTCGCAGAGCACTTTGTAAGAAAGTCTGAATGCAATATGTTTGAATGCAATTGTAATGCATGGATTTAGAAAAGGTCAAGTTACTGCCATGTTGTTTTTATTAACTAAAACTATATATAAATTTCAGTAAGTCAGAATTCAGAAGTCAGAAAGAGCTTTATTGCCAAGTATGTTTGCACATACAAGGTCTTCCAGTACACAGAGACAACAACAACAACAAAGATAATAAACAATATGAGATATATGAATAAAATACACATATGTATATATACTGTATATATATTTAAATAAACCAAAATAGACAAAAATTGTATGTACTGGTGTGCTATATAGAATATAATAGAATATAATAGAATAAGATGTGGGGATGGACTAAGATGTAGGGTGGTATCAAATAAATATAAGTGGTATTGCACATTTTTATTGCACAATGGGGAGAGCATTTAACTGTTCATGAGTTAGATTGTCTGGGGGAAGAAACTTTTCTTGTGCCTGACTGTCCTGGTGTTCGGTGCTCTGTAGCACTGACCAGACGGCAAAAGTTCAAAAAAGAAAATGGCTTGGATGTGGGGGATCCAGAGTGATTTTCTGAGTCCTTTTCCTCACTCTGGATGTATATAGTTCTTGAAGGGTGGGCAGGGGAGCACCAATAATCCATTCAGCAGTCCAAACCTTCAGATGTTAAGGTAACAGGTCTGTAGTCATTCAGTCCTGTGATTTTAGGTTTCTTTGGAATGGGAATGATGTTGGAGCGTTTGAAGCAGGCAGGGACTTCACACAGCTCCAGTGATCTGTTGAAGATCTGTGAAAAGATGTGGGCCAGCTGGTCAGCACAGGATTTTAGACAGGCTGGTGAAACACCATCTGGGCCTGGTGCTTTCCTTCTCTTTTGTTTCCTGAAGATCTGACACACATCTTCACTGATCCGAAGTGCAGGAGGGTGGGGGGAAGTTGATGGAGGTGTTAATGTTTGTGTAGAGAGATGGTAAGAACGGGTGTGGGGTGTGAGACCGGGAGTTTCAAATCTACAGTAAAACTCATTCGGGTCTTCAGCAAGTTGTTGATTTGCCTCAGTGCTGGGGGATGGTGTCTTGTAGTTTGTGATTGAAAATTCAAATTGAAAATTGTAATTGTAATTGAAAAATTGTAATTGAAATAAAGCTGAAAATATAAAATATTAGATGAAAAATTTAAACAAAAAAAACGAAAATATAAATGTTGCCTTGGCATAATAAATGAATAAAAATAATAAAAGGGCATAAAAATACTAAAACTACAATTAAAATGAAAACTGAATATAAAAAAGCTAATTCAAAATATAAAAAAATACTATAATAGTATATAAATAATACTAAAATAACACTGTCTAAACCAGCCTGAAGTGGTTTTACTGGCTTTGTTCGATTTCTTACCATCACTCACAGGCCCTTCCTCCTCATCCATACTGCAGACTTTGGTAGAGGCCAGAGACAGAGAGGAACCGCTGTTCTGGGATCCCTGTGAGGAAGAAAATATCCAATTAAACCAGAAACTAACTACATAGCAGTACACAGTAAACCACCGACAACCACCTAACTTCAAAAATAGCAGCTCACTGGGGTATTCTGTCTTTCTACCTGTGCTGGATATCCTCAAGCTGCCCCGTCTACTATTCCCATCAGGACGGTCGGCATGCTCGGGACACAATCCTCATTCTCACTTTTAAACACAGCACAGTGTTAGGAAAAAGCCAGTTGTCGGTGTTTCTTTGCTGGTTGCTATGGCAGCAGCAAGTGTGAGCGAAGTTACTGGCTGTGCTGTAAATTGGTTTTCGCTCCCGGTTGCCGCCAGTCAGGGTGCAAGGACCCTTTCAGGTCCACGTGGAGAGTAATTGGAATGATGTCTCCGGGAGCACTGTGCTCTCCCGACTGCTGGGAGAACTCAAATGGATTTGATTGGACTGTAGCAGCGTGCGACAATGGCCCCGGACGCACCTCAGAGGGCCTGCTAATGGTGAGAACGAAGCGCAAAGCTGCCGAGACGAACCAGTGGCTGGGTCATGGAGGGTCAGCACTCCTACACTCACTGTCTGATAATGGCAGTTTGAGTGGATGCATATGAGACGGCCAAGGTAGGGTTGTTTAAGTGTCATCAGAAACAGTTTTGAGAGAGAGAGAGAGTGTGTGTGTGTGTTTGTGTGTGTGTGTGTGTGTGTGTGTATGTGTGTTTCCGCATCCTTTTTCTATTTCATTCAGATCAGAGTTTGTCCTGGCGCTATCAAAACTCTTGTTACCATGGAAACTGTTGGAGTGTACTAATAATATTTTCCCTCTGCGAGACAGGAAGCAGCCAGAGACAAGCCCATATAAGGCATATTCCTGTTTCCTGGCTGAATGCTAGGTCAAATCACTCCAAACAGGCTGAATTTCTGTGCTTTTTCTCAGGAGCGGAAAGAAACAGAATAAACCATGCAGTAAGTATTTATTCTTTTGATTTGTTCTCCACTGATCAAGAGTACATCATGTTAAACCCATGTGTGCACATGCAAATGTAAGTACTCAGTTGCATAACAGTCTGTTATTCAGCATCTGTGCAATTACGATGCTGATAATGCAAATTTACCTTAATGATCCCTAAAGTAGTGTCGCAGGAACACTCTATCAAATCATTCTCTAGAAATAAAGCAATTAACAGGGTTGGTATCAATAACAATGCCACATTATTACATTTTAAGATAACTCTTGTGATTTTGTTGCAGACTAATTGCATAATGGCTTGAATGACTGATTTAATGCCTGAGATGATTTTGTTTTGTGGAGATGCCATGGGGAAATTTAATCCAAAGGACAGATAGGATACCGCTGTTTTCATTAGGATCGCTGCTACTCAGAGGTTTTGGGGAATAGCTGTAGAGATGCTAGACCACTTAGCTGCAACTCCATTAAGACCAATGTGAGAAAATCTCACAAGAGTCACTTCAGGACATTGGGTAATTACACCTATAATCTAATTCCATGACTGACTGCATTAATTTGTTTTTGAAATGCAGGGCTGTCATTGACACTAATGTTTGTGCAGTATAAAATAAAATTTGTTTTGGCGTCCGCGGAGTCTGGGACAAATAAAATGTGATTAAAGGAGCTCTGAGCCAAACTGTCCCAAATAAACAAAAGAGGACCCAAAAGATTTAGTAAAGAACACCCAGTTGAGTTCGTACTAGATATAGAGACTTACTGTTGAATGTATTTATCATCTTCAATTATACGTACATGATGGAACTGTTTCATGACATCCTTTTGGCAAATAAACATAATTCTAAAATAATGCATTCAAAATAATGACCAGAAAATGACACAATCTTTTCTTTTTATACATTAAACAACTACAAATTATAGATTATGACACAAAACTAATACAAAAACAAAGATAACTACATGATTGACAGTGGCTTGAAAGCAAAGATATACAGGACAATATAACTGAGCAGAGTCCAAAACAAAAAGGTGAAAACAGCAAAACAATGAAAACCAATGGAACTGAAAACTACTGCGGAGACAAAGTATCATACAGAATACAAGGTGTCTATTTTTTGAATGAATATGAAGTGAGCAGTTAAAGAAAAAGCTCACACAGAAATGAAACACTCCACGCAACATGTCCGTAGCACGTTTTTCAAAATAGCTCTTTTTCTATTCCACAAAAGAATAGGTTTGGAATGACATGAGGGTGAGTAAATGATGATTTTCATTTATGGGTGAACTATGCCTTTAAGAACATTAGAGATTAGGGACATCATTATTTTGCTCATGTACAAGAAACATACACAAGTACATGCGAAAATCCAACTTTCTTTTAAACATCTACGTGTAATGATATCATACTTGGAAGACACTAAGATTCATTTTTAAATCGATGTTCATGGAATTAATGAAAACATACATGCACACAAACACAATGTCATTTAAACCGAAAATATACAGGTGTGAAAACACCAAAGGAAAATGTGAAGAGCATGCAACCCAACAGACAGTTTGAGGGATGTAATTAAATGGAGATGATGAAGAATGTGTTTTTATGAAAATTTAAATTAAACTTGAGTTGAAATAACCACAGGATGTGGAACTGCCACGACAGGAAGAGAAATGACTTTGTCCATCAAAACAACAAAATAAGAGCAGATCTGCTACTTTAAATGCAACTAAAATTCAGGAATCAGACAGGTGCATTTTCAATTCAATCCTAAACAGCTCGGATAGAGACAGGTGTGATGCTGAGCTCGATGGCCTCACTTTTCATGTTATGCAACACACAAAACACTCATCCTACCTAGTTAACCATCCATAAAAATGACTGAATAACATTACATTTAATCTCACAGCTATAATGATACGAATGAAATTGTAACCTTGATTCATTCTTGTTTAGCCAGATTGACAAGGATTAGCAGACCTGGAAACAAGTCCCGACATTCCTATTTTATGTGTTTTGACACAGATTAAAAATGTATTTGCTGCCATAGCATCAAATGCGTTTGTGTTCCATATTTTTCCCCAGAGGAACGGAGATCTCGTGGAAAGAAAGATAGATGATAGAGGGGATATGCCTGAGGACACAGAGGCCACACACACATATATATTCCCAGTATAGATCCGGCACTCTTGTGTAGCTCGTTTCTGAAAGTGGGTCATGCGTTGAATGCAATTCACAGCCCAGGCTCGAGCGGTAAAGCTAATTAATAATAAATCAGTAGTAATGATCTGTGTTTAAATCATTTACTTGGAAGGAGTAAGGTCATTTAAAACTGCAGTATAAACTATCAGAGATGGTTTATAATAGGTAATCTTTGGAACGTATTACTAGCAAAGTACTGCAGTAATTCGCTAATACATTAGCAATGTATTAGGGCACACTGCAAACTAATGGACTAACCAAGCCACAAAGACGCAATAACAACATTCAGAGATATAAATTCATAAGCCAGATAAAGAAGTGCCTGCTTCTTCGGAAACATTTGGAGAGAACATTCAGTTCTTTTGCATTTGTATCATATTTATGCAAATGTTTTTTCTCCTTTCTTCATTCACAGAACTCCACTGGGGAGTTTTCAAAGCCTGACCCACTTATGCAGGAGATGGTTGTAAAGACGCTGAGATGTGTCTCTGCTTTGGGCAGATCTGACTGTCCCAAATTCTCATTCTGCAACAGCAATGAGCTGAGAGCAAAGCCATCTGACAGAATCAAACCGCAGAGAGATCATCCAACTTCAAGAGCTCAGGCTGCGGTGCGAGATAAGTGAAAGTATGACGAGAATCTGAGTCTTTGCTAGTGGGTAGAGGGCAAACACAAAGTGCTCGGCATCTCTGTCTCTCAGACTCTTCCTCAAGAGGAAGTTTAGCCACTTCTAATGCAATCTGGAACAATTTAGAATATAAAAATTTTAACATGTCTGTACTTTCTCTCAGAGGTGCAGTCAATTACGTTTTGCTTTTAACATCATATAAAAGCAAAAATGCTCAGTTGCAATGCATTTGAAGAAAATTGAAGCAGTGCCATATTTGCAATCAACCATTAATTTATTCTGTGAGTGAAACTATTCAGGGGGTTACCAAGAAAGAAAAAAAAAGCTGGTCGTGTGATATTTACATGGTGGTCCCCATATGGCAAACCATGTAAAATAATTTTTATTATACTAATATCTTTTATCTTGGTTTCAGATATAATTGTAAAAATTATATCTTTTTTTAGGGGTTAACAATAATAAGAGTGCACTTTTAGGAGAAAGGCATTAACTAATAAAAACGCAGTGAGAACATGTTCAGAGCATTAACTAGTTTCACTATGAACCGATTTAAGGTCAGTAAAACTCCAGTTTGGTAGTGGCCAACAGTTTCTGATTAATCTATTTTGGGTCAATATTAGCACGTGATTTTGCTGGCTGTAAAACAGCACAGCAGCTGAATCTGATGTGTCCCAAAAGCTCAACATTTTGAACATTTGGAATGGAGTGCAATATCCTCAATGATTGAATGCTCTAGTGCATTTTAGTCACACAGAACTAAGAAAGAGGAATAGACAGACACTCAGAAAGAATGGAAGACAGAGAGACTCTTGACTCTTAAGAGAGAGAGTCAGATTAATCACTAGGCTCATACTCTGGACTGGGAAGGAGAAGTTTCTACTGCATTAAACCTCTTTGCGTTAGTCTATCAACTGCAGGATTAGAGACTGTTTGACTGGGTCAAATGCGCACAAACTTTCCTCGGAAACCAAATAGTAATGTGTTTCATGGAAAAATGTGAATAAATAAATACTTCCTGGTGAGTTGCATGCTCCTTCAACGGCATGTATCATGTCATTTTTCTTTCTCCATGCTGTCTCAATCAGGGTCCAAAATTAGCACTCACCAAGCACCATATGAGAGTAAAAATGGGTTTTGGTGAGTAAATAAAACATTATTTGCTCGTTGGCAGGTAATATTATTAGAAACTGTATAGTATAGTATAGTATAGTATAGTAAATGATTTACTGTATATGTATAGTCATATATAGTCATCCTCACTGATGTAAATGATGTGAGAGATTCAATTTGAACGTATATGAACTGTCTATAAAAAATAAAATCATATCTTCAGATGACTTGTACTTCAGTGAAAAACCTTTAAAAAATCTAGGAGTCTTCAGAACTCAATGTGGTGACACTTGATATATATATCACAATTTCCTTTGTTTTTAGGTGCCACGGAAAATATATCACCTTATATATGATGCTGCAAGTGACAACCTGGAAAAAAATGCCAAACAAATGAATTTTGTTCACAAATCATGAAAAATACAGCTTCATGGCAGGTAAAGAAAGTTTTGGTATTTATTCTCTCAAATACTGGCAGATTAATGGCAAATGTTAATTTTGGACCCCGGTTTCAATGTAACTTCAAGATTGCTGCTCTACTACAAGCAGAAGTCATTTTCCATGACTGGCGCTAGTGGACTTTCACGCTTAACTCTGATGATGAAACGTGAGAGAGAGAATGTTTCCAAAAGTAGTGGCCCAGACTAAGGATTGATTGTGGATCTTAGCACCACTTTGAAGAAGTGGAGAAGTTAAGATGTGCTGTCAATGATGACCTTGTCCATTTCCTGAGAACATAGAAGGAGCGCGTTATATAGAGCCCTGGATGGCGGAGGAGGGCAAAAGAATGTTCTAAGTAGAGAAGGATCTGGACACTCAAATCACACGATATACTGAATAAACGCCATAGTGTAGACACATAAAGGACACATTTTGACACAGTAGAACTGGGTTTAGATAACAGATTATATCAAATGCACCAGGTGGACAGTAGAAGATTATGTTTGGGCAGGTGGGCAGAGCTAGTGCAAAAGCATGGCATGTGTGTGTGTATTAGGGTGATTGTGAAGAGAAGGTCTTACCCTGCATTTCTTCAAGCTCCCTGGGCTGGTGGAAGACGGACTGGGCGATTTTGCAGAATGGGGTGTGGACAGCTGACTGGCTAGGGTCCCATTCACTACAAAGAAAAAGTGGAAAAATGTCTGAGTTCACAAAAAAAAAGTGTACAAAGTTTGTGAATGAAGCTCAGCAAATATTTCAAGAGTCCCCAGGAGGCTGCCAGTGCTCTTATATTCAAAGAGTGAGCTTTTCAAAAGCCTGTCTGCGAGTAAGAAGAGAAGAAATCGCCCACACAGCTGCTCCTGCTTCCTACACTCGCATCCCTAAACAAATCCTCTTTGGATAGAGCGCCACATACCCAGTGGCACAAATCCCTCCATTTCTACAACCTCACATCTTCCAAGGCCCATCAGTCATGTTATGACTGCACTAAACACCACTGAGAAGATCTGAACTCTCCGAAGTGATTCATATTCACAGGCGACTGCCTCTTTTTGCTGATACAGATTAGGAATTATCTCTTGCCAGTTTTACACTCTCTCATATGTTACCAGGACACACAAAAAAGTTAGACATCCATTGCCAAAACAGTGATTTATACCGAACATCAACATTTAAATAAGTAGCAAAAGTAAGTATTATATTTTTAACTGCATAATATCCATTCTAATTCACTTTTGAAATGGAATAAAAGCAGAAGCTATTAGCGTATGAATGAATGGAAAGGTCAAAGCTTGTAGTGAAGTTATAGAACAGAAATAAACCAATGTGTTTTATGACTGCAATGAATTTTTAAATGCATAGAATGATTAAATATTAAATATGAACTGGGCCAAACTAATTGTGTCAAAAGCTACTGTAAAAAATAATATAATATTAATAAGTTGTAACACTATTAGTACATTACAGACCCACAAAGGTGAATACACACACACACAGTCTTGATGTTAAAATGCTTAAGATGACATGAGGGATGATAGAAAAATTATTTTGGAGAACTTAATTTAATTACCACAATAATTTAATGCACAGCGTGTTGCAACCCATACTAGTTCATTCATTTACAGTCTAGTGATAATTTCTAAACTATTTTATTTTGTAGCAGATAAATATGTGAATATCATATAAAAGTTTCAGACACATAGCGTAAAAAAATCAGTTAAAGACGTTTAAACAAATTGTGTTACAACACTCCTCTGTATCTCCTGTAAATTAGAAATAATTAACCTACTGATTCACATATAAATAATACACATCAAATAAAAATCCTTCTGGCGTCAATTCCAGCTGAATAAACATCACTATTAAACTCCGTCATAAAAAGTAAAAGCCAGCTTCCCATGTATCCGCAAAAGAGCAGCGAATCCGACTCTCATACCTTCGTATTGCAGCATCTTGAGACACAGTGCTATTCCAGGTGGCAGAAAGCAGCAGCACTCGCCGAGCGCGGATTCCAATGAATGGAGCAGCGGAGAGCAGAGCGGAGTACAGAGCGTGAGCCGCTGCTCGCTCATTGGCTCGCTGTCTGCCTGCGTAGCTGTGACGCGCGCTCGAGCAGTGCGGTAGTGGGAGGAGCGCGGGGCTGAGGTAATGGTGGGAACGCGCCGAATCTTCTCACCGACAGACCTTTAATGGCACTCGAACCACAGCCAGATACAAACATAAACACTACCGTATTTTAACACGAGATAGTGATTTCTAAGGTCTCGCTCCTTTTGTGTAGCCTACTGAAAATATATAAGAAATTACCATTTTACTTAGGCTATATAAGTAATTTAAATTGATCTCAGGTGTTTATTTATTCATTAATTCGGTTAAGTATTATTTGTTCTCAGGCATTTATTTAATTATTTAGTTATTCATTCATTTATTTGGTTTCTGAAAGCAGAAACCAAATAAATTTAAAAATATATATATTAACCGTTTTAAAAACCTATAAAAAGCGCTTCTTTATCAAAGCAATTTGTCAGCATGACCCTGTGTGATCGATGTGGTGTTTACAGGAAAGAGACAAAGATCAATTATAGCTTTTTAGATGTCAATACTTTTAGCTTTCAGTCTATTATTACTGAACGTGATTAAATCTAAATCTAGAAGAAGAAAGAAAGAAACAAACAAAGAAAGCTGAAGAATTCAGTTTGTGAGTTTTGGGGTTCGCTAAGTTCTCTTTGAAATGCTGTGAGTGAGTGTGTTTGTGAGTGTTTACAGGTTTTGCTATACTTGTGAGGTTATAATCTTGAACATTTCCCTCATACATATAGTGAAACATGCCTAAAACCAAATTTCCAGCTGTGAGAGTGTGTGTGTGTGTGTGTGTTTGTTTGTTTGTCAGACTAGGGGGGAAGAAGTACACTCATTAGCACCATCTGTGGTGCTTCATTAATTTGATGCGAGTGATGCTTCACAGACAGACTCATCACTGTTTTATTTTGGGGTTAGTTCTCCAACATGTTTTCAAAGTTCCCTATCAGAAATGGCAAAAAGCTACCCCCTCAGACAAGCATTCAAATTTAAACGCTTTTTTTGGAAGATTACAGAACATGTAAAACAAGGACAGAATATTCCAAACTGGACTGGGAACCAGGATCAGAAATAAATACAATTTTCCATTAAGGAGCCATATTTGTCCCCTGGAATTGGTTTTGAGGGGCATTTGTATCTTTGTAAGAGCAATTTTTATCTCTACTTTTTAAAAATGTATCTGTTGTGTCAAATACTTAAATGTAACCAGCTACTTTAATCAGTGACAATATTATAGACTGTTACCATTCAGTTTTTTTTCAACATCAACAAAAGCAATTTTTACTGTGCAAATGTGGAGCATAAGATGCATCTGACATGGCTTTGATGTTTATTTACACCAACAGTTTAATGCTGCTCACATACAGTACATGTATTTATACAAAAACTGCATAATGTAAATAGGTTATAAATTACTAAAACGGGGGTATTCCAAAAAGCAGGTTATGTGACATACCCGGGTATGTTTGAGGATAAGCGAGCGGATAGCCTCAGCTTTCGGTTCCTAAATCGGATGTTACTTTCAGGGTATGTAAGTAGCCATAGTAACTTGCTCTCTGAAGATATATGTGTGTATATGTATGATATGTTAATGATGAAGCGCTAATATAAGTAATAAATAAGGTAATATATTATTCTAATATGGTTATTATTTATTTTATTGCCATATATAACAGTTATCTGTATAAATTATAAAACACTATGACAAGGTAATGTTTAATTTATTATATTATATATATATTTATTTATTTATTACATTTTATATTATCATCTCATACATGGATCGGCATTTTCTATAATGTCTAATTCTAAATCAAAATACATATCTGATATGACTTAATATATAATTAGCATCAAACAAACAATATAATTAATATTCTCAAGGATTAAAGTTATTTTAAAAGTTAATTAAAATGATTGCACAACCATCAATTAGGTGGCGATATGCACTAAGCATATAAATGACCATTGAACAAAAGAAGAAGAAAGAAACAGCATGGTGCGCTTTTTCTTAGCGTCCGTTTCTATAGTGACTCGTCGATTCGTCGCTCTGTTGAGAATGTCTTGAGGCTTAACCAGGAACATACTCTGAGTTGAATGAACTTACTCCCGGATGCGTTTTTGGAACCACATACCTCGAGTAAGCAAGGTTTGGGGTTAATCAATCGAAAGTTCAGGGTTTAGCTGACAGTAAGTTAACTGTGCTTTCTGGAATACACCCCAGGACCTCATTAAAGGTTATTGCTCTTGATATTTTAATGATTATTAATGTCGATTAATAGAAGGTTTTTATTTATTTATTTTTAAATTTTTTGTAGGGGAAAATTCCCGTCATATTCTGGCTACAGACAAAACAAGCCAAGAACCGTTCATGAATATGTTTATTGCTTTTTACAAATTGGAAAATGAAGACTTCACATTGGTACACGAAACATTTCGGTAGCACGAAAAACAAAATGGTTATTCAAACTGGGAATAAATTATATCAAGAAAGCGAGCAAAAGAACACTGAAGCAGTCCAAGACTTCAGTCTAATGTGATTTATGCACGTTCATAAAAACTCGTGAGCAAATCTACTGTAAATTTAATGCTGCAATCAACACTTTTCATTCATTTCACTTTTCACTTAAATTGTGATAGCCGTAATAGATCTAGCTTAATTCTGCAGGGGTATTTTTT
>NW_015505211.1:4050945-4064052 GCF_001515645.1 Sinocyclocheilus grahami
TATATGAAGAGTTTATTTGCAAAAACATAACTAAGATAACATAAAAATCATGTTTTTTATTATGTTATCATGTTTTTATTGTGTGTTATTGTGTTAGTTAGCTGTTTTTTTTTTTGTTTGTTTTTTAACCTAGTCAAAATAACCCAACTGCTGTTTGATTGAGATTAACTGGAATGCACAATGAAAAAACATGATTTCTGAGAATTGTTAAACACGGAGTTATCTGTTTTTGCAAATGAACTCTTCATATATATTTATTACATTTTATATTATCATCTCATACATGGATCGGCATTTTCTATAATGTCTAATTCTAAATCAAAATACATATCTGATATGACTTAATATATAATTAGCATCAAACAAACAATATAATTAATATTCTCAAGGATTAAAGTTATTTTAAAAGTTAATTAAAATGATTGCACAACCATCAATTAGGTGGCGATATGCACTAAGCATATAAATGACCATTGAACAAAAGAAGAAGAAAGAAACAGCATGGTGCGCTTTTTCTTAGCGTCCGTTTCTATAGTGACTCGTCGATTCGTCGCTCTGTTGAGAATGTCTTGAGGCTTAACCAGGAACATACTCTGAGTTGAATGAACTTACTCCCGGATGCGTTTTTGGAACCACATACCTCGAGTAAGCAAGGTTTGGGGTTAATCAATCGAAAGTTCAGGGTTTAGCTGACAGTAAGTTAACTGTGCTTTCTGGAATACACCCCAGGACCTCATTAAAGGTTATTGCTCTTGATATTTTAATGATTATTAATGTCGATTAATAGAAGGTTTTTATTTATTTATTTTTAAATTTTTTGTAGGGGAAAATTCCCGTCATATTCTGGCTACAGACAAAACAAGCCAAGAACCGTTCATGAATATGTTTATTGCTTTTTACAAATTGGAAAATGAAGACTTCACATTGGTACACGAAACATTTCGGTAGCACGAAAAACAAAATGGTTATTCAAACTGGGAATAAATTATATCAAGAAAGCGAGCAAAAGAACACTGAAGCAGTCCAAGACTTCAGTCTAATGTGATTTATGCACGTTCATAAAAACTCGTGAGCAAATCTACTGTAAATTTAATGCTGCAATCAACACTTTTCATTCATTTCACTTTTCACTTAAATTGTGATAGCCGTAATAGATCTAGCTTAATTCTGCAGGGGTATTTTTTGCCCCCTTATCTTGATTTTGGGGGGCATTTTTGCCCCAAGCCCCTGTTTATTTCTGACCCTGTTGGGAATCAAGTATAAGTTTTAAAAAAGAATTGATTTTGATAAAAATTCCTCATATTATCACACCCTGAATAATAACAGATGAGCATAAGAAGGTTTGACAGCTCAAACATCTATTTTCACGACTGCAAGTAATTGAACATCACGTTCATAACCAAAGTGGAGATTGAATGCATTCCCCACTCCCTTCATAAATACACAAACATAAATGACTGCAGCTATAGAGCATGTTACAGCACCGAGACTACTGGGAGAATGGCCATATTTTATGTATGGGATATGTGTTCAGCAAAGTTTATAATACAAATATAAATTTTGACACTAAAAAGAGAGAAATGACTCTTGAGTTTGCTCTTGTGTAACATGCTCAGCTGTGGGAGGATGGATCCAGTGATGTGACCTCTCTCATCTCTCCTCCTCTCTCTCTCTGCTGTTTACTTCTCTCTTTTTCGCACCAGGTGCAGTTTGGTCCGCTGTTTGCATCTGACCCTTTGTCCATAATTCAAAACGAGGATATGATACAAAAGGGACCGTGAAAGAGGCACAGTGTCCTCCCCTGATATACCCCTGTCCTGATCTAACACTCCCACTACAGCTGAGCAGAAATAACTTCTGTGTGAATATGAATGACTTATGATCCGTCACAAAAGAGATGATTATGTTTTTAGGGCTGTTAATCGATCCAAGTTTTTGTAAATTAAATTCATTACATCTATCAATATGTGCAGAAAAAATGCCCCCAAAGACAATTCAAAGAGGAGAAAATCAATGAATAGACATAAAAAAAGGCTTTTTTTGCCATCAATTACAACATTGCAAAGCAGAAAGCTGTGTGTTTGCAATAAACAAATCCATCATTAAGATGTTTTTTTACTTCAAATGAGTCCTCTATCCATAATATTGCTTTCTCCAGTGAAAATGTAATCTCGTATGAATCAGGAGTGAAATATGCACAGACCAAGCTCCATTTACAAGCAAAAACAGTTCTAAACAAATGTTAGTGGATTTTAATGTGAGACTTTCTATAGCTTATCTTATCATCTATATCCTGAGAGGAGTGAATTTCAGCACATTTTCAATTTTGGGTAAATTGTTCCTTTAAGTCAATATGTCAACTATGAGATGTTCGAATAATGAGAAATGATAGTGAAATTTTAAAAAGTAAAGTTGTAATTACATGAATGAATTACATAAAGTATATAGAGTGCTTGGCAAAAAAAATGAACACTTTATATGTTTACACAAATTACGCAATACACTATATATAAAAACACTTCTGCATTATTAAAATATATGGAGCATCCAGACTGTGGTTGTGCCTGTCCTCTGGGGTGCTCAGAGCTCCATTCTGAGAGCAGAGCAACTTGCTCAGAGTACATTCAAGCAAGCACATCTGTCTCACAGTGGATATCATTTTTAATGAAATTTCTATTTACGGTGCATCTATGTGATATGCACGACAGGGTTTCAGAGAAGAGCCAGACAGAGTGGACCAGGATACAGTAATATCAGTCTCTGTGCAATAAGGGCTATGAAAAATTAATTCCATCACTGACAAATAAACACGACTTTTCATACCATTTTTATTGCAAAGAGTGATACACACAGATAAAGTAGATAATGATTATGTTTATGTTAGGGCCAATATTATACATCTATACTGTTTAGACTTTTTCTTTTTAATTAGCATTCCTATTGTGGGCTCTAATCTACAATTGACATGCTTCTGATGAAATCAGGGTTCACAACATTATATACTCTTAAAAGTAAAGGTTCTTAATTGGCATTGATCCTTAAAGAACCTTTAGCATCCATGAACTTACCGTTGTTCAAAAAGGTTGTTTATTATTAAGGTTGGACATTTTATTATCCATAGGGAATTGACAGGATTGGAAAAGTGGGTGTTAGCCCATAAACTCTGACATTGACATTAAGCAGCATTTAATTAGAGAACTAACTACAGCGGCTAGAAACAATCATTACTGACAAAAGCCTGAAATGTTCCTGTAGCTCAAACAGTAGAGAATGGTGCTAGTAATGGTGCTCAATTCCCAGGGAACGCATAAACTGATCAAATGTGTGCAATACTGAATGCAGTACAAGTCACTTTGAATTAAAAAAATGCCAAAAGTATAAATGTTAACCAGTGTGCAGCTTACACTCTGAGAAAAAAATCCATAGAGAAATAGAAAAGGTACTGGTAGGATTTTATCTGTTAAGTTTACGGACATTTCCTTTAACCATAAAGCACCTATGAAAAATCAATGCGCTATAGTTCCTTCATAATTACACAGTACGTTGGACCCTATTTTTATGAACTTTTCTTTTAGAGTTTAGCTAATATTTATTAAAAGAGTCAGGTCACCTTTATTTACATGGCACTTTATACAGTACAGTTTGTTTCAAATCAGCTTCACCGTAATAAACAGAAAAATAACAATCAATGATGCAAACTTCATTAAATATGAGACAAATCGAAATTCTGCTGCAAAGTTGCTCTAACAAGACAGCGGTGTCATTATTCAGCTCAAGTCAATTCAGTGTTGGTTCAGTTCAGGTCAATAACTGTAAAGTTCATCAATTATGAAATGAGTTCAGATTCAGCTATAAGCAGCTCTACAGAAGACAGTAGTGTTGTTATTCAGGTTGGGACAGTTCAGTATCAGTGTCGATGTTGCAAAATTCATCAATTATGAGACAAAGTCGATTCAGCTATAAATCAGCTCTACATAAAACAATTGATCCATTCAGCTGAATTCAATTCAAGTTTTGTTCTCATCCGATAGTGTTGGTGCAGTCAAATTGATAATATTACTGGATATTTAAAACTCATATCTTGGAACCATGTGAAAGAAGTTAATACACTTTGATTAAAGGTGATATATCATGAAAATCTGACTTTTCCAGGTTTTAAGTGCCATAATCAGGTCCCCGGTGCATCTACCAACCAAGGAAACGTGAAAAAGATTAACCCAGTAACTTTGTTTTGGGAAGCCTTTTTCTGCAAGCGTCTGAAAAACGAGCGCGTCTGATTTCGCTCCCTTGGTGACGTGGCAAAGGGATCTCTTTATAATATTACCGCCCCTTAATCTGTAAGTTTCCACCCACGGCGCCATCATTGTGATTTTGCAAGCGACAACGGTGTACCAGTTCTAATGCCATGGCGAAAGTTTGAGCAAAACATACTAACTGTTCTGTCTTTGGGTGTACAGACGAGAACAAAACACTATTTAGATTCCCAGCCTCAGAGGAGACAAGAGAGCAGAGGATTTATTGATTTATTTACTGTATATTGCTGCTGCCACACAGATCTAAAATAAACATGTGATTTATTTCCCAGCTGTTTACCTTCACAGACATAACCGACTGTTTTTGTAACTCATGTGTTTTTAATGAGAACTTAGTTTAGCACTCACATGCTGTGACAGCCGCTTTCTGTCCGTGTGCTTCGGTTGTGTGCTATCAGAAAACCGGATATCAGATGTTTAAACTCATATGGTTTAAAACACCTGATTTCAGCGCGATAAACATGATAATCAGAACCAAAACAGTTGTTTTTTAGCAGGTCCGAGCTGTAATGGTGCAGCTCTATTCTGGAAAAGGGGGCGGGGAGCAGCAGCTCATTTGCATTTAAAGAGACAGGCCCAAAAAACAGTGTGTTTCTCCTTCCACTCAAAATAGACATTTTCAAAATGATATAATAAATGATCTGTGGAGTATTTTTGAGCTGAAACTTCACAGACACATTCTGGGGACACCAGAGACTTATATTACATATTGTAAAAAGGGGCATAATGTCTCCTTTAAAAATATAAAAATGAGTAATTAACTTTTTTTCTGTGGAATAACGTCCACAGATGAATCACACATACAATAAGACAAGGAACATACATTAACAAACTCCAGTTTTCCTGCAGTAGGGCACATGCTAATGGTTAAATGAGGTGTTTGTGGGTTTGTCAGTAACAAGCTGTGCGACTAGAATTACACAGTAAGAATAATAACAAGGTCTCTCAATTTGAGTGACAGGAGCAGCTCTGCATTTCCTGAGGACAGTGAGCCAGCGGTGTTTGGAGCTGATTAGAGATTATTCTCTGGTGCTCTAATTAAAGATTACTCTCTAGATAAACTACTCAGATAAAAATTCGGTCGACTACAAGGCCAAGCTCATCCATCCAAATTCAAAGGAAAGCTTAACAGAAATTCGGGAGGCAAACGACCTAATATTATAGATCAGAAATCCATTGGAAGGATGCCTTCAGTAAAGGACAGGCAGAGAAGGATGCAGATGCAGTCTGTAATGTGAACGGCACAGATGAGCACCATCTCTGCCGGCCCACACAGCTGTTGATAAATATGACGGAGAGAGGCTGCTTATGTCTGTCTCACTGTGTCTCCTTTGTTAAAGCACCTCTAAATGTGTTGTCAAGCTCTACACTTGATTGCGCCACTCAAACTGTGAATAATCCGTAGGATGACATTGGCTTTGGTTTTTCGTTGTGTTAAAAAAACAAAAGGCTTCTCGTAACTGTATACAAACAGTACATCAGTGCCATTTGTGTAGAAATTCATCAGGTAAAGTGTGTTCATGTGTGTTTAAAGGTGTGCAGGCCACTCTCAACCAGAAATCAATGTGCTATACTTAGCCTGATAGGGTGTATTATATAAACAGCACTCATACAGCGAGCGGCTTCATCAATCGGCTCTCTAAAGTAAGCACAGACCTTTCTGCAAATCGCTTATCTGATTCATCCCAAGAAATATCTCACATTTGACCTACGCTGTCTGACATATTACAAGAGAGATGTCTGTTTATCAGCCAGTCTGTTTGATCCTTTCAGTGATGGGAATTTTTGGTATATTAACTGTCAGCTTTTGCAGTAGATGTGAATAAAGTGCCATTGACTACAACCCAGAAGAAGCAACAACTAAAACGCAACGCAACAGCTACAAAATTGCAATTGCAATCATATCTGTCCACTGGTTGTGCCTTGCTGAGAAAGTACAGGACGCCTCCGCTGTGTATACTGCCCACGCCAGTGTGGGACTCCTAGTAGGAGAGCGAGCAATAAAGACGATATAAGGCGTGTATTTATATGCTTTAGATTCGGGTGGAGGCTAAATTAAATAACTGAAAAGTTTAGTAAGGCAGGGGTTTTTAACCTTTAGAGAGCCACGGACCACAAACCCAGACTCTCATCCGACCCTGGGACCCCCAGAATTAAAAAGTTGAGATTTTCTCATCCACACTTAATGATAATTTCCATTAAGAACATTAACTGACATTACTACATGAAATAAAAAATATAATGAATAATTATAAAAAATAATTATATAAAAAACAGATCATTGCATAGAGAAATACCTAAAATTGAATATTCTGTCATCATTTTCTCACCTTCATATCATTCCAAACCTGTATGACATCCTTTCTTCTGTGGAACATAAAAGAAGGTATTTTGAAGAATGTTCCGACTGTTTTTGTTCAATACAGTGAACAAAACAACACTGGAGCCTGCTGACCTTGAAAAAAAAATCTTTCAAAATGCTTCAAAATATCTTCTTTTGTGTTCCATAGAAGAAGGAAAGAACGTTCGGAATGACAACAGCGTAAATGAAGACAGAATTTTAATTTTGGGGATAATATATCCCTTGATTTTTTTTTATTGCTCAATATGATACAGAATTTAATATAGTCAGAGAATGTGGAAACACACCTCAATTTTATTGTAAACATATGCAATTTGGTGCAGTTGCTGATATTTATCTAGCTAAAAAGTCAAATGAAACTGCTTATAATGTAAATCAATGAGATCTTTATAACAGTTAAAATGATAAAATGTATTAAAGTTCAAATAAACAGGCTATTGACATAAAATGCATAAATATCAGTTGTCACTCTATATCTCACAAATAATATGTCTTTGTAAAATGATATTTAAATGCTTACAGGTGCATCTCAGTAAATTAGAATGTCATGGACAAGTTCATTTATTTCAGTAATTCAACTCAAATTGTGAAACTCGTGTATTAAATAAATTCAATGCACACAGACTGAAGTAGTTTAAGTCTTTGGCTCTTTTAATTGTGATAATTTTGGCTCACATTTAACAAAAACCCACCAATTCACTATCTCAACAAATTAGAATACTTCATAAGACCAATAAAAAAAACATTTTTAGTGAATTGTTGGCCTTCTGGAAAGTATGTTCATTTACTGTACATGTACTCAATACTTGGTAGGGGCTCCTTTTGCTTTAATTACTGCCTCAATTCGGCGTGGCATGGAGGTGATCAGTTTGTGGCACTGCTGAGGTGGTATGGAAGCCCAGGTTTCTTTGACAGTGGCCTTCAGCGATCAAAGCTCTGTAGTTTTTATTGTGGGGGGGACAATACATTGATGACTGAGAGAACAAATGATGCATCATATTTGATACTCACATTTTAACAATTTTTCTAAAAATGATGTTTGGATAATCAAGTAAACCTCAGTTGCTTCAATCCAGTAAATGTCCGTCTTGAAATATTACTTAAAGTACAAAATGTATTATTACATTTACTTTTGCAAAGTTTTGTTATTCATATTGATAATTTAGAGGCTTTATTAATATCCGTATAAAATATGATAGGCTTTATGGGTTAAGAACATTAACTAACACTGGCACATTTTATAACACTTAGTTAGACAATAGGTATAAGTGGGATTCAAATACAAGAATATCCTGTTTTATCCAGCCTATTCTCTCCATGGACCTTCAGAGACCAGTATGGACCTCTGAATGAAAACCTTGGAAGCTTTTAGATTAACATAAAAAGTGTAATGTCTGTAACTTTTTAATTTCTTGGCACTTTCTTTTAAAACCATTATCAATCTTTGCACACCGCAGTGAATTTATCCTAAAACCAGACCGGGCAATGAAACCTTTGCAAACATGAGTCAACCTGACATATTCTCCCTCAACCTGTAGGGGTTTCTCATAGGATTAACGGGCTGAATGGTGAAAATGAATGACTGGCACACCGAGCACTCGAAGCAAACCCGATTCCTCGCTTTTATGGTTCATGTCTGCGAGTGTCTGCTGAGAGCCAGCCGTCTGACTAGAAGTGATGAGTCGCACTCTCTGAGCCTGCCTCCGCTAAGCTTGCCAAACAGGAAGGGATGCCCATATATGGGCAACTCTATTGTCTCCAAGCCACAGTTCCCTTAGCCTGCGTCTCCATGACGACTGGATAGAACAATTTGAACTCTGGATTTAATCCATACACTACCATAATGCTTATGCCGTTAGTTTTTGTATATGGAGTACCATGTATGGAATATGAACATGGTAATAATGGCATATATCAAAGCAGCCCGCATAGTGCCTATAATTCAGATCACACACAACAGTATTCATTGCACAACAGTTGATGTGGATCTGCAGGACTGAGTCACACTACCCCCCTCCATCTCTCTCTCTCTCTCTCTCTCTCTCTCTCATCACCCCATCTACCTCCCTCCCCCATGCCTCAATATCTCGTATCTCTCGTCTTTGACTCCTCTCCATCGGGATGCGCCCTTGTGAATCAGACAGCTATATCTGAACGCAAACACACTCCGCTCCAAAGGTGCACAGGCAACGAGGGGTGCTTTATTACTCGGAGAGTTGTCACACATGCATGACTTCCTATTAGTTTGTTTATTATCTGATGTGTGAAGTTAATTACCTTTTTTTTTTAACAAACGTTCAACTGAGAGCAAATGTTTGAGAAGGGGGTTCACGTGTACACAGGAAACTACTCAGAGAAGCATTTGCTGTTGCATAAACATGCATGTACAAGCACATATAAATGTTACCTGATCCAGAAGGAGACTTGCTGTGTCTGAAAAGGGCGAGACTTCTAGGAGAGCTTCTGTTTAGAGACCCTATCTTCCCATAGGATGTTGATTTCACCACTCTGCACTCTGTCACACAGCAAAATCACATTAGATAGATAGTGAGGTCTAAAAGTCAGGCACTGATGAAATTACTTCTATTTGGCAGTGGAAAAATTAATGCATTTTTAAAAAATTTAGATTTTGGTATGTTTCATCTAAGCAAAGATGGACACACATAGCACACAGCATGGTAAACATTGAAGCTCAAATTAGATTTGTTCTATCATATCACGTGAGTTTCCATGTTTGCGATATGCAATGCTCTCTATGCATGTGTTTTTATGTGAATAAAAGTCTAAATTACACTGAACAAAATTATAAACGCAACACTTTTGTTTTTGCCCCCATTTTTCATGAGCTGAACTCAAAGATCTAAGACTTTTTCTATGTACACAAAAGGCCTATTTCTCTCAAATATTGTTCACAAATCTGTCTAAATCTGTGTTAGTGAGCACTTCTCCTTTGCCGAGATAATCCATCCACCTCACAGGTGTAGCATATCAAGATGCTGATTAGACAGCATGATTATTGCACAGGTGTGCCTTAGGCTGGCCACAATAAAAGGCCACTCTAAAATGTGCAGTTTCACATACACATACATTCAAAATGCCATCAATAAAATGTACCTGTGTTCGTTGTCCATAACATATGCCTGCCCATACCATAACCCCACCGCTACCATGGGCCACTCGATCCACAACGTTGACATCAGCAAACCACTCACCCACACGACGCCATACACGCTGTCTGCCATCTGCCCTGTACAGTGAAAACCTTTGGTTATGCAAACCGATTGTTGCAGCAGCTGTCCGGGTGGCTGGTCTCAGACGATCTTGGAGGATAGGCCTTTTGTGTACATAGAAAAAGTCTTAGATCTCTGAGTTCAGCTCATGAAAAACAAAAGTGTTGCGTTTATAATTTTATTCAGTGTAAATCTTTTCATCATATAAAGTGATCTCATCTATTCACAAGGTTTGGATTTAACTGATTTATATGGATTTCTTTTATGACGCCTTGATGTCCTTTTTGGATCTATTCAGTTGTGGTTCCCTGAACTTTCATTAGAGGGACAGAACCTCTCAGGATTCATTAGTAAAAGATGACAATTTTCATTTTTGGGTGAACTATCCCCAGGAAGGAAGGAAGGAAGGTCTGGAATGACATGAGGATGAGTAAATGGTTCTGCCATTAAATATGGGTGATTAAATATGGTTATGTCAAACATATTGTGCTCCATTAATGAATTTTACAATATTACATCAGTAGTAAATGTTAAATCAATAGCTGACTGCTTAATTTTCATTATTTCAACAGCTTTTCCTACTGTATATCCCACTACCAAATGAATGTCTAGTTCGATTGTCATCTCAAATCCTCTTTAAAAGTCCTCTAAAACTCAAACTCAAACTCTGCCTGAAGATAATCCTTAAACTGAAGCGCTAAATTAATCCTCCTTTAAAAACAGTCTGCTTATTGAAGCACATTTATGCAAGTGTGATCAAAAAGATGGCAGCGCTAAAAGTGAGGAAAAGGCCTTAACCCTAAACAGAGATCAGAGACTGTAGATTAAATTAGATTCTCTGCAGATTAAGTGCTGCTCATATTATCGCATGCTCCGTGTTTATATATCCCATTTTTGCTTTTGCTGCAATAACCCTGTGTGCATAATGCATTGAGAGAGCAATAAGACTGTGACACCAGGTATGACAGTAAATGCCACAGTCTATTAAGGCAGGATTTCTTGAAGGGCAGGAGCCACTTCACTCTCTGTTTCTATGGAGTTACATATAGATAGAAAGTTCCAGCACTTAACTCTCCAGTACTAACAAATCCATTTCTTTTATAAGACACAGTCTTGTTTTAAAAATATGCTTTCTCACAATTGTTAATAACAGCCTTACATAATCAACGATTCAACAACGATTTCATAACTTGTGAGTATTATGTATCAAATAAAAATTAACATGATATATCACTGCCAGTGTGCAGTTATGGGCTACCATTCTGCTCATATTAAATATGCGTCCTCCAGGGAAATCATTGTCGTCAAAGGCTGCCATTTTGGCTCCATCCATCTCGCCATCGGCATGCTTCATATGTTCCTCTCGGCTCTGATCAGAACTCATTAGAGTGGCATGTGTTCCTCTACTAGTGCCTGTGTAATTAAACCTCTACTCATGATTGACTGCACTCGCTCTAATTCAATGTGATAAACCATTCGACATTCATTAAATTTGTTCTGTACAGTGGATCTGTAACTCGGTTAGAGCCATTTATCTGTCAGATAGACAGTCCGATAGAGATGGATGGATGGATGGACAGAGAGATAGCTAGAGACACACACAGACGATAGACAGACAGACAGATAGATGTATAGATAGATAGAGAGAGAGAGAGTGAGAGAGAAAGACAGAGCGAGACATACAGTGGGTAAAAAAAAAGAAAAGAAAAGAATCACCCCCTTTTAAAATAATCACATTTTGTTGCTCTGCAGCCTGAAATGAAGACGGACACAGTTTTTGTTTCATCCAGCTGTATTTACAGTGCAACTTACAACATCCAAGTGAAAGATATAACACCAACATGTAATAAAAAAAATAAAAAAATAAACAACAATAATCACTGAGTTGGAAAAAGGATCACCGCCTTGTGTCAGTATTTTGTTGAAACACCTTTTGCTTTAATGACAGCCTTTAGTCTGTTATGATATGCTTCTACTAACTTTGCACATCTAGACTTTGCAATATTTGCCTATTCTTCTTTGCAGAACTGCTCAAATTCAGTAAAAATTTGATGGTGACCTTTTGTGGAATGCAGTCTGAAATAATTTCACATATTTTCATTGGGGTTTAAGTCTGGGCTGTCTTGGCCATGCAAGGGCATTCACCTTTTTCACCCCCATAACAGGATATCACCACCTCCATGCTTTACTATAGGAATGCTGTTATTTGGATGGTGAGCTGTATTGGATTTCCGCCAGACATATTGTTTGGCGATGAGGCCAAATAATTCAATTTTAGTCAATTTTAGTCTGCCTCAGAATCTTCAAGGTGCATTTTGGCAAAGCTTAGACGTGCCTGCATGTGGCCTTTCTTGAGGAGTGGCTTTTTTCTTGCACCCCTCCCATACAAGCCACATTTGTGGAGAATTTGTGATATTGTTGTCACATACACACAATGACCACTTTGTCATAAATTTATCATTAAACCAGTTTCCTCCTGGCTTTTTCATCCAGTTTGGAGCAACGTCCTGATCCAGGGAGGGTCTGTGTTGTACCAAATACCTTCCACTTCTTAATAATAGACTTCACTGTTCTAGGCATTGATAAATCACGGAGATCTTTTGACAGTGCCTTGCCACCCATAATTGATTGTTTGTTTCAGTTGCACTACCAAGAACTGAAATGCTCCAGGAAAGCTCTGTTCATACTGAACTAATCAAAATGACCACAGCTGATCACAGCTTTGTGTGCCGTTGAGAAGGTGATTCGCTACACCTGATTTACAAGTCATTTTTAGGAGGGGGAGTGATCCTTTTTCCAACTCAGTGATACTTTTTTTTTTTTTTTGACATGTTGGCATTATATCTTTCACTTGGATGTTATAAGTTGCACTGAGTAAATACAGCTGGATAAAACAAAAACTGTGTCTGTCTTCATTTCAGGCTGCAAAGCAACAAAATGTGATTATTTTAGGGGGGTGTGTTGATCCTTTTCTATACCCACTGTATAGAAAGATGGATGGCTGGACAGAGGGAGAGATAGAAGAAGAGAAAGCTACAGACTGACAGACAGACTGATGAATTCAGGGAGAAGGTTTAGGGTCCCACTGTGCAGGTACAATAGGTATACATATAATTTTATTCCGTTGTCAATTAAATTTTTAAATGATCAAAAGGGAATGTATTCTGTGGGCGTGGGGGGGGGGGGGGGGGGGATTAGGGTG
>NW_015505211.1:4064376-4131390 GCF_001515645.1 Sinocyclocheilus grahami
TAGAAGGTATGTTAGTGTTGGGGGAGTGGGGGGGGGGCGGGGTGGATTAGGGTGGGAGTGTTATCTGCATAAGTTCACCTGGTTAAATTGTAAGGCACTTTGAGTATTTTTTATATATGTAAATATGTCTTTTATGTTATGTCTTTTTTGTGCAGCAGCACGCCCTTTGTCCAAGCCAAATTTCTCCCACGGGAGATGAATAAAGTTAACCTTACCTTACCTTAAGTGTGTGCAAACACACAAGGAATTTGTTATAGATAGATAGAGAGAGAGAGAGAGAGAGAGAGAGAGAGAGAGAGAGAGAGAGAGAGATAGATAGATAGATAGATAGATAGATAGATAGATAGATAGATAGATAGATAGATAGATAGATAGATAGATAGATAGATAGATAGATAGATAGATAGAGAGTAAGGGGGGGAGAGGGAGAGAGAGAGAGAGAGAGAGAGAGAGAGAGAGAGATGTTTTGACAATAAAGTCTCTTTTATTAAAGAGCTCTTCTGAATACATTTTAGAAAACTGGGGTGCCTGCTCTTCACTGAGCTCACATCAGCACAGAGAAGGAGCCAAACAGTGAACAGCCTTTGTCTCTTCACAACATTAATGAAAGGAAACCAGACACAGAAACATACAAATTCTCATTTCCTGACAACAACAACACAACAGGAACAACATGGAGAGAAAAGAAGAGGAGAGGTCAGAGGAGGAGAAGAGGTCTATCCATCTAGGACAAGTGGCGAAGGCAGACACCCATTAGAGAAGTGGCTGGTGTAGGCGTTAAGGGGGAATAAGCCTTTATTTTATATTCCCCATTTGTGGGATGAAACTTTAATGGACTCAGTCATAAGCTTCTTGTGAATTAATGTGTAACAGGATGTTATTCATTAAAGATGGGACAAAGAAAACATTTCTGGGTAGGTGGAAGTTGCCATCCACATGGACCTTCTGCTGATGAGATCATGACAAGTAGTGTTTTTTCACTCAAATGAATACAAAGGCAACTACTGAAAGGCTCTTTACCGCTGTCATCCAACATAAAGTCATCCTGGTAACGGAACTTCTCCGGGCCACATGCGATGAAGATGTCCTCCTCTCCAAAGAAATCTTGAAGGCATATGACCTGCGATTGAAAAGAGAGAAAGTCATTAGCAGCATTAGATCCATTAGAGCATCTGAATGTCTCTTTAATAATGGGTTTAGGATAGAAAACCTAATGATCTAAGAGCCCAAATTACAGATCCAGCCTCTCTTCTTCAAAAAAACAATGAGAGGGTTTGATCGTGATCGCCACCCAGAAGGCTTTGAAGGCTTTACTGAGCCCATCTCTAATGTCTTTTTAAGATGAGTAACCACCAGCCATGTTATTGTTGATTGCCCCTAATCAAGAAGAAGTTAGATCTTCCAGCCAAGCATCATTTCCCATCAGCCCTGTGGTCATCTTTGGGGATGCTGCAATGACAATCTTTTTACAGTTTGATCATTTCAAACAATGAATCAAGGGGACAACAAGTAAACAAATGCATATGTAATCAGACTTGAGAACAGCACAAAACACACACGGGGGCTACAGAGGACCTTTTCAGAGAAGAACCAGGAAATTATTCTTGTTTTTTTGACAAAGTCTGATTTCTATTCTAGCCCCCTAAAGCTTGAATGAAGAGAATGCATGATTCTTCATTAGCCAGACAGACATTTTTTGTAATGAAGGAAGAGGGTACAGAAACTTGATTTTAGTTTCTTGATTTGATTTTATTCATGGGGGTTGGAAACTGACATTGAGATTGCACTTTTGTTTGCTATGGCATCAGTTATTATTATAAAATTATATAAATGGAAATAAATGATAACTTGAGGAATGTGAAAATGAGAAAACAATCTGCATTTTTCTGAAGACAGTGTGAGTTGTGATTAGCTGCCAGTTGCTAAGGTGTTCTCAATGGTTTAAGCATGTTTCTACGCAGTTGTCAAGTAGTTTTATTTAGTTAGCCAGTTTCTAAGGTGTTCTGAATGGTTTAAGCACGTATCTATCAGTTGCTGTGTTCTGAGTGCTTTAGCACGTTGTTAGGGAGTTACTAAGGTGTACTGAGTGTTTTAGCACATTGTTAGATAGTTGCTAAGATGTTTTGAATAGTTTAAGCCAGGGGCGTAGGCAGCGGATGGGCCTGACGGTCACAAGCCCGCACACTCTGATGAAAGGCCCCCCCAGTTTATTATACACATATAGCCTAATATTTGTTAAATAATTATTGTTTAATCTATTTTAACACAATTAGACAACTATTATAACATTTCAAATAACTAAAATAAATAAAATGTGTTTTTGCATAATTCTTGTTGCGCATGTAAATTTGTGCGTGTTCACCCATTCAGTTGGACTGTAATTTGCAGCTGTGTTAGAAAATGTTAGAAAAACAGCAGCAATGCATAATTCTGTAAAAGACTTTTAAAAACGGCAATGACGAGGGAGAGAGCCCGTCCATCAGCCCGCAAATAAAGCTAAGACTTTCAGTTCCACGCGCGAACCGGTTCATTTTGCGAAGCCGGGAAACACTACTGTCAGGCCGATTATGAATGTCATTTGAGCTCAGTCAGTGTTTTCAGTCGTGTTCAAAGTCTTTTGGTGTGCGGTGTCTAAAGAATTTAAGACCAGCTGTTGCCAGTCGTCCACACAAAGATTAGTCTATTTTTTTTTATTATTGTTTTATTTATTTATTATATAATTTTTGTGACTGAAGCCGGCGATTAACTGCATCTGTTTCCTAATTTGTAGGCCTATTAATTTTAATAACGAATGAAAAAAATAAAAATAAAAATCAGAAGCACATTTCTGAATACAATAATTTTATACACTTTAGTTATATCTAATTTGGCATTTTCAATTAACATAGGCCTGTTACATTCTTCTTATTAGCCTATTAGGCCTATTATTATTAAGTTACTTTTATTATTAAATTAATATTAGGTTACAATTAATTTGCCCCGCTATAATTTCATAGCGCATCACCGCTGACGCGCTGCAAGGATAATAAAGATTAGGCTAGCTTACTCCTCATTGAAAATTATTTTAAAAAGGTCTTTCAACACAGATTTATTATACAATGAATTATAGGCCTATAATTAAAATTATTAACACTGCAATTATCAATGAAAAAGTTTTTTTTGAAGCACCTACTTTTTTAAAAAGAAAAAAAACAACAACCTGTTTAACACGAAATAGCCTACGTTTCTTCTCTCTTTATTTATTGATTTATTTCCCACTAGCCTATGTTCGGGCCTCAAGAGAAATATTAAGGGAGTAAATTAAAACATTTAGCTAAATAGGCTACAGTACCATTATCAGCATATGAAGTAGATTCGTCTCTCGTCCTCTCTGAGAGAATATGCGCCGTTAATGCAGCGTTAGATACCGAAAGCGCCATCAGTTTTTACTTTCACTTTCGAGTGAATCGACTGAGATTAAGAGATTCACCGCATAAACTCTTGGCAAAGTTTGCAGGTTGCTTGTGTGATATCCATTGGCTCGCCTTCCTGGGTTAAAACAAATATTTACAATATTGCGACGTATAACCAGCCCCCCACCCATCCTTGAGTTCGCGGTTGGGGGCCGCGGATTTGCACTAACTTGCCACTGGACTCCGTCCATTAGTTAGCCCAGTGCCCACTTTTGCCCAGGCCCGCCCAAAAATACAATTCTGGCTATGCCACTGGTTTAAGCACATTGCTAGACAGTTTTTAAGGTGTTTGGAATGTTTTAAGCATGTATCTTGTAGTTGCTAAGGCGTTCTGAATGATTTCAGCACGTTGCTAGGCAGTTGCTGTGTTCTGAGTGCTTTAGCACATTGTTAGGAGTTGCTAACATGTTCTTTAAGGGTTTATGTTTCTAGGAAGTTGCTAAGGTGTTCTGTGCGTTTTAGCACATCGCTAGGCAGTTGCTAAGGTGTTCTGAATAGTCAAAGCATGTTTCTAGGCAGTTGCTAAGATGTTCTGATTGTTTTACCACATCGCTAGGCTTGATAGATGCAAAAGGGTTATGCATTTTTAGAACATTTCAAGGAAGTTGCTAAGGTGTTCTAAATGCTTTAGCTTGTTGTTAGGCAGTTGCTGTTCTGGTGGTTACTAGGGCATTGCTAGGTGGTTGCAGGAATGTTCTGGCTGTTTGAATATCAAAAAAGCCCACATAAAATATATGCTGATCCCTGAATATGGCTCAGATCCCACTTTCAATGTAAATCCATAGGAAGTTTTCACAAATTATAAGTCTGATTTCTTGGTAATAGCATCAATTTATGGTATTTTCAGACACAAACAATATTAGCTAACTGGCATGGCACAGTTTACAACATGTGGTGTACTAAGCAACAAGAAAAAGAAGAAGTGGAGGATAAAAATGGTTTGTTTTGAGAACTAGTTGCATCCAAAACAGCTGGAGCACCGGCCTTAAGGATGAGAATATTTCTGATGTTTCTCACCATGCGGCAATTAAGAAACATCAGAAAAACAGTTCCACATAAAGGGCGCAGTGCAGAAAAGACCACTAGGATAAAGATGATGCACAAAAAGTGGCGAGAGAGAATCAGAAAGTATAGGAAAGGAAGCAGCAAAGCGTCAAACTCAGACTGACGGAGATAGCTGGCTCCCAGAGCAAAAAAGTAGCTTTGATGTTGCGAATAAATATAAAAACAAGTTTGGTTATGCAAGACTGTGCTCAGAAGTTCTCTGTCTCTCTAAGTGGAACAGACAAATTGATCAAGCTGGCACAATAAACTGCAGAGCTATCCAAAGATTAAATGCTTATAACATGGATTATTTCTGAACAGCAGCTTTGATGAAGATGAGACCAGTGCATGGCGAAGCACTGATTATGCCACTTGCATAATTATATAAAGAAATTAAACGTTCAGTGAATATAAGGAAATGCTCAGAGGACAACACATTAAATTAAATCTTTTTAGTTGAAAAAACAGTTTCCCATTCATAGATTTAGACCTTTGTCTATTTTCCCTGAAAGAACAGAGTAAACAATTAAATTAGTCATTTTTATAGCATAGATGGGCACAGACACCACAGAGGGGACTAGATAGTAAGCTCCCGTTTAGCAATGCTACAATTGGGCCATCTAGAGGAAAATCTGTGGCAGCGCATGATATATTTGTCTTTTCTCTTCTGCTGACATGGTTCATTTGTAGATCAATTAAAATCATTAAATGTTTAATATTCACTACGAATATGTGAGGGTTAGATTCATATCCATATCAATTTCCTTCCACTGATAAGACCATATTAATAGAATATTTACCTAAATGATAGAGGGCAATGATTTGTGAAACCACTAGGTGTCGCTGTTTACATGCACTAAGCCAAAACATAAGGAAAACAAGAATGGCAGTAAACTGACTTTTTTTTTTTTTTTTTACATGAAAATCTAATTGAAATGCTGAGACTGAACTTATGGCAGTAATAAACCACACATACATATACTTTCAATTACTCTTTCTGTTTCTTTCACATAAAATCTAATTCAATTATAATAGTACAACTATAAAATTATAATACATTCACAGAAACACACGTAAGAAATTCTATGTCACAAAATAAATATTTAAGATGTATGCGGGGGCAGTTGTGGCCTAATGGTTAGAGAGTCAGACTTGTAACTCAAAGGCTGTGGGTCTGAGTCTCGGTACCGCCAGAGTTTGTGGGTTGGGGGAGTGAATGACCAGCGCTCTCTTCCACCTTCAATACCACAACTGAGGTTAAATGAGACCCTTGAGCAAGGCTCCCGGGTGTCACAGCAAAAACGCCTGCCCACTACTCTGTGTGTGTGTGTGGGTGTTCACTGCTGTGTGTGTGCACCTGAATAGGATAAATGCAGAGCACAAATTCTGAGTATGGGACGCCACATGTCATGTCACTCTTTGGAACAAAAACTCAAAATGTTGATCTAATGTAATTTGCAACAAATAAGAAAAATGCTATTGCAGATTTTTAGACCCCAACATGTAAATCAAACAAAAGTTTTGCAATACTTCATTTAGCTTCTTTTCAAATGTGAGCACACAAATAAATGCATTTTGGCAGGCAAATATTTTGAAGCCTGGAGGACTAAGAGGTCTCTTGATACAAATGAACTGTCTCATTGTATTATGTTCAAACAAATGAAATCTCTCTTCAAGGCAGCATTTTGCTGCAGTACAGATGCTCCATCTTGTTCTCACCCTCTGGTAATTCAGCAAAAAAAGAAAAAAAACTGTGATATGCTATTTTTATTTCCCACTTTCAGAGAAGTTTCATACAGGAACAGAACTCTGTACAAAATGTTTGAAACAACTTGAGGATGTGAACAGAAAGTGAGGCCAGTGGGATTATATATAGCTGCACAGGTACACTATGTCGTCATCAAAAAAAGAGGACAACATGAAGGACAAAAAATATTTTCTTTAACCCTAACTGAGGCTCATGTGAAATCAGCATTTCCATTTCACATTATATTATTTTTGCTTGAGAAAATGGGAAAACTGACCCCGGCCCAGACCAGATGTTTTTTGCTTTAACATGAATGATATGAGCCCAGGGTGCAACATAAAGAACATCTCATGGTCTGAGCAAATGTGTTAACATCTCTGTGACAAAAACACACTCTTATGTGCATAATAACCAAGAACAAATGTAGAGAACCTCTTAACAGGGTTAAAATTGTGCCCCTCTGTTCTCAGTGAGGATAAGAACAGCATTTGTCCTGGTTCAGGAGGAAAGTGTTGCATAAATAACAAGTTGGGTTTCTAAAAGCTGGCGTGAACCAGAGGAATGCATAGCAAATTTTGCACCTCTGTCTCTCTCTTTGTCTTCGATCTCAGACTCTATAGTGCCCACCAAAAATTAACAATAGAGTGTGTACATATTTACAAATTATTGTACTCTTATTTACAATACCATCCACAAATCTTGGTAATCTCTCTAATCTACATGAAATTACTGCATTTACTATGGCAAAAATTTGGAAAAGCTTTATTATTTTATATAATGCCTAAATGGGCATTTCTAAAATGTAATTTTATATGCCATGCCAGTTGCATTTGGATCAAAAATATTTTCTTTAAAACAATGTGCACTGATTAGTCCACAAAAGTGTTGTTATTGTTTACTCAATTTAAAACTATTAAAAATGTTTTTGTTAATTGAAATGAAGTTGAAGTAAAATGAAATATAAATTTTAAATTAAAAAATAAAAATTTGAAATTTTGCACTGGCAACTAAATACAATTTTTAAACAGCAAAAATGTTTAAACTGACATACTAAAATTACTAAAACAAAAATATAAAATAAATAAATAAAAAACTATTAAAAATTACAAAATTGCTAAAATGTAAATTAAAATTAAAATGAGAACTGAATACTGAAATTAAAATGAGAACTGAAAATGTAAATTCAAAATACAAATAAATACTTTAATAGTATAAATAATATTAAATAATAAAACAAACAACACTGGTCCAGAATAAGAACAGAAATGTTGACCTTAAAACGGTTTATTAATCACCTGAACAGAAAAATTTCAAACTGAAATGTGTAAATGTTTGTGAGAGTAGCACCAAACAGGAAGCCCCGCCCCAAACTCATGCTCATTGGTTGAGCCAGTGTTTCTGTGTCAGGCTGATCAAACAAACAGAGCCAGGGTTTTTACTCATCAGGGAACTTACAAATAGATTACTGATAGTTATATCTGCATATTAAACAGGGGAAAGCAGAAACTATTAAACATGAAAACTAGACATGACAGTCAGAGTGAGTGGCGCTGTCCTTGGTGCTGAGAGTCTAGCACTGCAACAGAGACATTTTTCTGATTGCCAATGAGAACACACCCACAAGATGTTTATGCCATGTGTTCGTTGACAAGAGAGAGAAACAAGCCATGTTTGCAGTTTGCAGAGAGAAATAACAAGTGCCTCAAAGGTACAGCCTTAGAAACCAAACCAAACCAAAACAAAGGCAAAAGGGCCTTCTTCCTTTCTCAAAGCACTCATTCAGGGTCATACTGCAAATCTTGAGTAATCAGGCTGGTGGTTAATCCAGTTAGTATCAGGTGATGGGACCTAGAATAGCTGTCCCTGTCAAGAGGGGCAGAGAGAAATACACTGCCATGGCAAAGCTGAGGTCATGACCTGCATCAATTCCAGTTCATGCTTTCACACTCATCCTCATCCCACCGGCCTGCACATGTGTGCATGTGTGCATGTGTGCATGTGTAAAACAGCAGGGAGTCTGTAGTGGTAGAAATGTAGAACATCAAGCTCACATACAGCCATCCTACACCCATATATGTGTGTGTTCATGTGGGTGTATGTGTGTGTAAATGTGTGTAGAGGGAGTGAGGGAAGAAAATAAGGCCTAACAAAATCAGGTGGTATGACAGCATTATGATCATGGGAGGCTCATGTCTCATCAAAACAGTTTGGTCCTTGAACAGAAGAAGCTCATCAGACAACAGATTGAATTATTGCCCACCTCCATCTGAGTGTTCCTCAAGACATCACACAAAGTGTTCAAAATAACTGCTGTCTTTAGCTTGTTTTGTATTCGGCTGAGATGAGACACAAGATGAACTTTGACACCCTGACATTTCATAATGTCAAATTTGAATCTGATGACATAGTGGGGTACATAAAAGTTTGAACACAATATTTTATGCTCAGGAATTTCTTTCACCTGAGGAACACAGATAATATAGGCAGGAACTTTTTCCACATAATGAAAATACTTAGTGACCTTTAATACTCCAAAAAGGACAAACAGATTTCATAACAGTAACAACATAATAATATGGCACTTTAAGTTGGACTGTGTTTGAGTTTTTTTTATTTTTTTTAAGAAATGTATACTTTTCTTCATCAAGGATGCATTAAATTGATCGAAAGTGACAGTAAACACATTTATAATATTACAAAAATGTCACAATTCTATTTCGGACAAATACTGTTCTGTTGAACTTTCTATTCTTCAAAGAATAAAAAAAAGGTTAATGGTTAATGTGTGTAATTTTCAGCTCTTGAATGACTTAGGAAGCTGCATGGACATCTTTTTACGTACTCCTGTGATGCTTTTTGGTCATTTTTGAAGAAAGAGCAGCCTAAACATTTTACATAACCACCTTTATTTTTCAGAAAAGAATGAAAATCATGTATCTTTGGAAAGAGTAAATAATGACAGAATTTTCATATTTTATTGCACTGTTCCTTTAAGAGCACCAGGAGTCAAGGGAACTGAGCCCTAATAATGTCAGTGTCTGCTCTAATGTGGAGCTTCTTCAGATGAATTAGCATGATCTCCTAAATCAGGCCTGCTAAATGCCGAGCAGACTACAAGAGCAGTTACATAAGGTCTCAATTACATAAGACTGATTCTATGCCAGAAGTGGGTGGAGATTGGGAATCATTTATTATAACAGAACTGCGGTGAGCAGTAAAAATCACATCCCTCGAGAAAAGATTGCAGTAAAAGACGTAGCTTCAGATGATCAGACTGTTCTCTCCATTTCGCTCACTCTCTCTGTGATGATAGTCTCATCAAACACTGCTTTCATTAGAAAGTTCAGTGTGGACTTTATTATTACAGCACACATTAAAAGAAAAGGGTATGATGATGATGATGATGATGAATTAAGAGTGTTTCTCAAAGAGATCATTTTCAAAGTAATCTAAGAACATTCAAAGCAGCAACACTTATGCAATGTGCAACTCATAAAGGAAATGAAAAGAGAAACAAAGATAAAAGGATACAACACCAAACGAAGTACAAAAAAAAGAAACTGAAAAAACCTGAAACAGACAAACTGAAAACAAAACAACTAAATGAAAACACTTAGAGCAGTTTAAAAGTAAAGTTATGGTGCTTTAGTTAACAAGACAGATATAAATGCCCCTAATTTCTTTGCTTTCATTGTGTGTGGTTTTGGCAGCAGACACCTATTAAAATGATTTGCATGGAGAGCTCATTTGCTGTGCACACACACACAGTGCTTTTATGCCCAAACACAAGCTGTCGACACTAAAGTTCACATACAAACACACACTCCTTCATATATACACACTCACACACACACCTGGTAGGAGTGACTCAGCAAAAGCAGCAGACTAACTAAAATCTGATCTCCAGATACCTGCTGTCTGACACGCTACAGCTTACTTAGAATAAATGAAGATGGATGAGCTAAAATACAAAGCAAAGGAACAGCTGAAATTTTTTGAGGGAAATTCACTGCTGTTTATTTGCAAATGCTGTCTGTGTTGTTGTGGTGCCCAGTTCATGAAATGAATTATGCAAATCAGGCAACGCAAACATGTTCATGCAATCTGTGTTGAAAGCAATCTTCTTGGCACAATTCTCCCCTATTTTGATAGCTCCGCCCCACACATACGCAACCCAGGCAACGATTAGTTCTATGAAACAAAGCAAAACCAATGTTACACCGTGTCTACACCGGACGCGAGTGGCTACTCAACCACCACCAGTGTGCAGCATCCACCTGGATGATGCGACGGCAGCCATATTGCGCCAGAATGCCCACCACACACCAGCTGATTGGTGGAGAGGAGACAGTGATGAAGCCAATCAGCAGATATGGGGATGGTTAGGATAAGGTTCTTGCCTTATCGTAAGCCTTCTTTTGTTCCGCAGACGTTTTCCTCTTTTGTTTTTTATCTGCCATCTCTAGCTTTCTGTCGCTCGGCTCGGCTAATGTCAGTCCTGTGCACTGAGCGCTCTCTCCTCCGCATCATGAGTAGACACACCCCTTACTGCTGATTGGCTACAAGTTTGTTTTGGTACTCGGCCTGACTCACGTTTTTCACGAGTCACGTTTTTAGAACAAAGTGTCATGCACAAGACACTGCAAATTATTACAGCACACATTAAAAATATGGGTATGATAATGATAATGAATTAACTATGGATGTTTCTCAAAGAGAACATTTTCAAAATCATCTAAGAATATTTCATGTAACAACACTTATGCAATATGCAACGCTCAAAGAAAAGAAATGCAAAAATGTGTTCTGTGTGAACGGCCCCTTTGACTGACCAGACCCTTAAAACACTACCGTTAAGGCATCTGAATCAGCTCTTTAAAATGCTAAAAGACTAGGACTGCATGGCGAGTCTGGATATACTGTATGTGCTGTATGTGTAATCTCATTTGATAATCATTTGATTAATTACTACATGATCAATATAGAATATGCACAAACTTTTCTTCTAAAAGAAATTCTATGCATGCCTACTTTTCTTTGTTGTTAAATGAGGCTTATTCACAAAACTCAACACTGTTGGTCTGCCACAATCTATAATGAGACTAATTTACATAGAAAGGAGGCTGTTTGCTGAAAAGATTTACAATGAATTTATTTTTAAATACAGCACAGCACTATTGCTGCACATTTAGCGCTGTCACAGTACACTGTTGGAAGGATTACGAGGGAAACAAAGAGTACAATCAAAAGTCTTTAATCCAAGGAACACAGGGTAAATCCACACAAAGGGCGCTGGAGCAAACACACATACACAACTAGTAGACACGACAGAGACAGACTGCACAGACTGGGACTTAAATACAGGGGATGATTGGGGAAACACAGGTGCATGGGATGACTAATCAAACTAATAAACAAAATGAGGACAGGAACATGACCAAATAAGGGAACAGAAACAGGGGCAAAACATGACACAGACAGTCCATGATCCTGATATTACACCCCCTACCAGAAGGACAACGGGGGGGGGGGTGGGTGGGAACTAAGGAGGAGGCTCAGGAGGAGGACGGATGTCCGGGAGGGGGCCGGCAGACAGAGTCCAGTGAGGAGACGATGGAGGGAGGAGCCAGGGAGGAGACAGGAGGGGCTTGGAGCAGGAGGAGCTGGATCCGAGCCGAGGATCCAGGGGGCCAGGGTGGAGCGGAGGGCTCTGGCGACCAAGGCAAAGGTGGAAATCCGGAGATCCGCGGCGGAGCCTGAGTGACTGAGGACCAAGGTGGAGCTGGCGGGAGGAAGGAGCCCAACGGAGCTGGTGGGATGGAGCGTCAAGGTGCAGCCGGAGGAGCGGAGTCCTGAGGCGATGGCGGGTCGACGCCCGACAAAGGTGGAACCGGAGGGACGAGGAAGCCCGGTGGAGCTGGTGGATCGACGGGTGACGGTGGAGGCGAGGGAGCTAAGAGCCGAGGTGGAGCCGCTGGGTCTACAGGCCGAGGCGGAGTCCAGGCCTCGGAGGCTGGAGATGGAGGTGAGGGATTCTCCAGCCATGGCGACACTGGAGAATGGCAGACCCACGGAGCTCGCACCGTAATGATGGTGGGCTGAGGACGAGAAGAGGGGCTGCCAGACGACAGCGGTGGAGGAGGCAGGAGCGGGGGGGAGAGTGGGCATTTGTGAGCCTCCGGGCATTCAGGACTAAACTCTGGATCGGGAGCCTCCTCTAGGCTGAACATGGGAACAGGATGGCGCTCTGGAGGAGCGGACACTTGAGGACACTTTCGAGGCGTGGGCACTGGAGGGCGCTTTCGAGGAGCGGGCACTGGAGGGCGCTCTGGACTGGATTCAGGGACTGGAGCCCTCTCCTCTTCGGTGTGGCACATTCGCCGCACCATACTCAGCTCCCCCTCAGCCGTGGTGCAGGGGGCAGAGCTCCTCTCCGCGCTCACACCATCTGCGGCTTTCTCCCTTGTAGCTGGCATTGTCGCCGGCTCTCGCACCTGGTCTGACGGATTGAGCTCCACATCCGGGGCGATCCTCCGCTCAGTCGCTCGGCTTTGCGCTGGCTCGCTGATCGCGTTGGGAAATGGCTCTCCGTCAACGGTGGGCTCGGGCTGATGCTCCGCATCGTGGGGAGATGGTGGGCTGGGCTCTAGGTCTGGAGTGGATCTGACGAGATCATCCACGGGGTAGGATGGCGATCCGTTTCTTGCCAGAGTCCACTCCACGAAGGCAACAAAATCCTCTCTCGTATGGTCCTCGAGAGATCTGTCCCCCTGCTCCAGCAGGAGGAGGAGGAATTCGGTGCGAAGGAGGGGATCCATGGAAAAAACGGGAACAAAAGAAAACACTGAGGAAAAACGGAAAACAAACGGAGGGGAAATACACAGAATTTACTGTCTTTGGTCGGGTCTTCTGTCACGGTACTCAGTTGGAAGGAGTATGAGGGAAACGAGGAGTACAATCAAAAGTCTTTAATCCAAGGAACATAGGGTAAATCCACACAAAGGGCGCTGGAGCAAATACGCGTACACAACGAGTAGACCCGACAGAGACAGACTGCACAGACTGGGACTTAAATACAGGGGATGATTGGGGAAACACAGGTGCAAGGTCAAACTAATAAACAAAACGAGGACAGGAACATGACCAAATAAGGGAACAGAAACAGGGGCAAAACATGACACAGACAGTACATGATCCTGACAAGCACCATGTACTAAAGTGGTGTAATTTGCCCCTTAATTTTTTATTAAATGCAAACTAAATGAAAACAAAACAATCACGTAGAGTAAAACAAAACAAAGTCATATAGAGTAAAAAAAACAAAAAAACAGTAATCTAGAATAAAACTACAACAAAGCAAAACAATCATCTAGAGTATAAAAAAACTGTCATTTAGAGTAAAAAAATATAAAAAATAAAACAATCATGTATAGTGTTGTATTTACAGGTAAGGGTTCTTACGAGACATAAATAAATTCCCCTAATTTAATACAGCACAGCACTATTGCAGCACTTTTAGCACCATGTACAAAAGTGGTGTAATTTGCCTCCCTATTTTTCACTAAATGAAATACATAAGAACATTACTGAAACCCAGATTAAGCTTCAATCTTAGTTTAAATTGGTAATCCAGATTTGGATTTTAATATGGATTTAACTCACCAGGAAACAAAGAAATTCTGCTGACTACAATATCTGGGGAGAGCAAGACCATATGCCAAAGGCAGAATAGCTGGCCATTTCATTGGACAGGAGGGCAACGAGAGGTGAGGAGAGCTCAAGGGGGGGTAAATGGCCCTCCAGACAATGGAAGGCTGTTAGAGACTGAAAGACATGGCTAATTAAGCAGGGTGTGCATATGCAATGGGGCAGAAAATCAGTTATGTCCATACGACAAACTCCAGGAAGAGCAAACACATGAGTGATTGCCGATTACACGCCTGCTATGTCTCTGTCTCGGCCCAGAGCATATGCCAGAGGTCATTAAGAATCAAGCCTCCGGGCATTCAGGACTAAACTCTGGATCGGGAGCCTCCTCTAGGCTGAACATGGGAACAGGATGGCGCTCTGGAGGAGCGGACACTTGAGGACACTTTCGAGGCGTGGGCACTGGAGGGCGCTTTCGAGGAGCGGGCACTGGAGGGCGCTCTGGACTGGATTCAGGGACTGGAGCCCTCTCCTCTTCGGTGTGGCACATTCGCCGCACCATACTCAGCTCCCCCTCAGCCGTGGTGCAGGGGGCAGAGCTCCTCTCCGCGCTCACACCATCTGCGGCTTTCTCCCTTGTAGCTGGCATTGTCGCCGGCTCTCGCACCTGGTCTGACGGATTGAGCTCCACATCCGGGGCGATCCTCCGCTCAGTCGCTCGGCTTTGCGCTGGCTCGCTGATCGCGTTGGGAAATGGCTCTCCGTCAACGGTGGGCTCGGGCTGATGCTCCGCATCGTGGGGAGATGGTGGGCTGGGCTCTAGGTCTGGAGTGGATCTGACGAGATCATCCACGGGGTAGGATGGCGATCCGTTTCTTGCCAGAGTCCACTCCACGAAGGCAACAAAATCCTCTCTCGTATGGTCCTCGAGAGATCTGTCCCCCTGCTCCAGCAGGAGGAGGAGGAATTCGGTGCGAAGGAGGGGATCCATGGAAAAAACGGGAACAAAAGAAAACACTGAGGAAAAACGGAAAACAAACGGAGGGGAAATACACAGAATTTACTGTCTTTGGTCGGGTCTTCTGTCACGGTACTCAGTTGGAAGGAGTATGAGGGAAACGAGGAGTACAATCAAAAGTCTTTAATCCAAGGAACATAGGGTAAATCCACACAAAGGGCGCTGGAGCAAATACGCGTACACAACGAGTAGACCCGACAGAGACAGACTGCACAGACTGGGACTTAAATACAGGGGATGATTGGGGAAACACAGGTGCAAGGTCAAACTAATAAACAAAACGAGGACAGGAACATGACCAAATAAGGGAACAGAAACAGGGGCAAAACATGACACAGACAGTACATGATCCTGACAAGCACCATGTACTAAAGTGGTGTAATTTGCCCCTTAATTTTTTATTAAATGCAAACTAAATGAAAACAAAACAATCACGTAGAGTAAAACAAAACAAAGTCATATAGAGTAAAAAAAACAAAAAAACAGTAATCTAGAATAAAACTACAACAAAGCAAAACAATCATCTAGAGTATAAAAAAACTGTCATTTAGAGTAAAAAAATATAAAAAATAAAACAATCATGTATAGTGTTGTATTTACAGGTAAGGGTTCTTACGAGACATAAATAAATTCCCCTAATTTAATACAGCACAGCACTATTGCAGCACTTTTAGCACCATGTACAAAAGTGGTGTAATTTGCCTCCCTATTTTTCACTAAATGAAATACATAAGAACATTACTGAAACCCAGATTAAGCTTCAATCTTAGTTTAAATTGGTAATCCAGATTTGGATTTTAATATGGATTTAACTCACCAGGAAACAAAGAAATTCTGCTGACTACAATATCTGGGGAGAGCAAGACCATATGCCAAAGGCAGAATAGCTGGCCATTTCATTGGACAGGAGGGCAACGAGAGGTGAGGAGAGCTCAAGGGGGGGTAAATGGCCCTCCAGACAATGGAAGGCTGTTAGAGACTGAAAGACATGGCTAATTAAGCAGGGTGTGCATATGCAATGGGGCAGAAAATCAGTTATGTCCATACGACAAACTCCAGGAAGAGCAAACACATGAGTGATTGCCGATTACACGCCTGCTATGTCTCTGTCTCGGCCCAGAGCATATGCCAGAGGTCATTAAGAATCAGTTGCAGTATGCAGGACACGTCTGTCTGGTTATTTATGTGTGTGTGTGTCCTTTGTGTGTTAACTATTAGAATGCTGTTTGTGTAGTTGTTTAAGTCTTTTGTGTAAGTGTGTGTAAATATGGGCTTAATGGATAAGAACAAGAGAGCCATGTCCGCGGCCTAAACCACTTATCATACGTCTACCTCTCCCTCAAACTAAACTCCCCACACACTCCTTCACACACTACTGCCCACAGTGATGTCACAAAGGCTCAGGCCGTTACTAAGCAACTGGATCACATCGTCATGGAAGGAGAGATCATGAGGGAGCAACAAGCATGGATAAAATTAGCTCATGTCCAAAGTCCTGTCCTTTGTGAGGAAAGACAACCACAACTGTGATAGTTCATAGTACGTTGCATATTGAAAATGTGTCAGAAAGTCAGAGACAGACAGAAAGCTCCAAGCCAGGGACATTTGCAGGGTCTGTGCATGCTTGCAGATGACGTTAGATGTGTTTTAAGACAGTTCTGACACATGTTAAATTATGAATTTCAGCTGCATGTCCTCTTTGTTCCCATCTGTCAGCAATGTCCTTCAGCAGCATTGCACCACAAGCTAAAATTTGAGCCTGCACTCAGTAGTACCGGAAATTATTGGAGATCACACGGGGACTGAATCCAGGTCACTGGCCATCTGAGGGGAACCGAATCAGACGTGGCACAGAAAACTTTTCTAACTCTGAATTATCTATATGCGAAGCACCTGAATCAATCTATAAACTAGTGGTCAAGTGGTCAAAAGTCAAGTCAAAAGAGCTGACCCCCAAATCTCTGTATGGTGCTGATACAAATCTGGCTCGCAAACTTATTATATCTCTCTCACATGATTAGTACCCCATCTATACAGATCTGTATATGTTTTGTTCTATTTTAGTACAGCATCACAATGTTTTTTACACCATAAAACCTAACACAATCCAGATTTCACACCCTACAGTAACACTCCAGAAAAAAGTCTCACGATATGTAGGAACATGGTATAAGGCCTTGATCTACTGTCTCTGACCTCATTATACAGGTTATCAGAAAGGTGCCATGAGACTCACGCAAAGATCCAAAAACCCAGATCTCTCTCGTGATCATGAGCTTTTCAATTCATTCACATTTCATTTCCACACAGACATTGGCCACATGCATTCTAGCATCTGACGTCTATTTTTACAATCACGACAGGTGCTACAGACATCAGAGCTAGAGGCAGATCCTGGTTCTGTTACTATGATTCCATCGCTGAAGACATCAAGGCCTGTTGTCGGCTTATGGCTTTTTCGATACTTCCAAACTCTGCAAGAACCATATGGTTCGGAGGGGCAAATACACATGTTTTGCACCAAAAACAACTGGCATTTGATCTGATATGAAATCAGCCTCATATAAACAGAAGGAACACACATCTCTACCAAGCCATACGACACTCAAGTAACTGACAGGATCTGTAGCTTAAAGAAACACATACATTTACACTTGGGAAAATCACGTTCATACTCCCATGTGAGTAATCAGATTGCAATCCATCTCCAAAGTGCTTTGCATTTATAATTAGCTCTTTCTCAAACAGACTCTGCTTTCTCTGAAATATGCCATACAATGTGCAATACGCAATAAGCAGTCTCTGTTTGAATCACATTTTACATTAGACTCAACCAAGGCAGGCGATATACTGTAATTTTATTCACTTACTGTAAGGAGAAATCCATATTTTTCTTTCATAAGGCACATACAGATTCATTTACATACATTAACGCAGCAGAAAAATGTGAAAACTTTTTGTCTATTGAATAATATGCGATCTCAAATCTCTTCCTAAACTCTCACTCAGCAGATAAAATTGAATCGACATGGACTTTCTTAAGTAATTTTTTGCACTTTGCAAAAACAATACAAGCCTAGTGAAAATGGCTGTAATGACATAATACAAAAAGACGATCATGTTATGTAAAAGATAATGAGTTACCTCATGACTCAACAACACCGAACTTAACTAACAATTGCTTTAGAAATCCCATTAATCACCTTCACAGTCAGATTTATTTTTGTAATACCTCAAACAAGCACAGCAACAATAATATTGGCATAAGCTGCTCCCACACCTGGATCCTGCATTCAAACTGGACAATAAACAGGAAGATGTACTTTTATTGCTTTGTTAATTGTACACCTGAACTTCTCCACCTCCCATTTAATTTCAGCAATGTGTTCATCTTTTTTTCTCTAACCCACATAGATTCTTCTATTATCTCCTTTTATTTTCTCTCTGTGTCTCTCCTTCCTGGTTTCTGTTGCTTTTGTTCATAATTGTATCAGGACAAAATCATGTGCTGTAACTCTGTCTGGCCAGGCTTGTTTATTAGACGGCTCCCTCAGGCCCAATCGATCCCTGTTCTAAAATTAGCGCTACCCATAATGCTCTTACTTTATCTGGATGGAGAACAGGGCTTTTATGCCTTACTGTGTAACCTCTGATATCAGACCCACACAGTGGGAGGAAGGCTTTTATGAATCACATTTCATTCAAAATACATATTTGTTGCTCAATACAGCTACTCTAAAAAAGCAGTAAGTCTTATGCATGACTGCACATGATATGAAGTGCTCCGGTTTTTAACAGTCAAGGTGATTTAGAGGGATTTTCACATAGAAAAGTCTAAAGATCTGAAACACTGGCAGAGCCACCAGCACAGAGATCAATGGAGAGAAGTAACAGATCTGTGCACAGATTAATTAGAGTTTAATGAATTTCATCCAAATGGTGTCTGCTTATTTGCACATTTTACCTGGCTGAGAAGAGACACATTGAAAGACAAGTATGTACAGTGACATTCAAAAGTCCACAATGAAAATTCTGGGATTCAAAACAGGGTTATTATAGTTAACTAAAACCAAAAAATGTTTTTGTTACTTGAAATAGAATACATTGAAATAAAATTAAATCTAGGGGGGAAAAAAACATTTATATTTTATCTAGTTGCTAGTTTATGTACTAAAATAACTTAAAGTGGAAAAAAAACTAAAACTTTAAAATTAGAATGGAAACAGAAAACTCAAAAATAATTCAAAATATTAATAAAAAGTATAATAGTATCTCAATGAAATACTAAAATAACCCTGATTCAGAAAAAAAACTTGAAATAAACAGAGCATTTTAGGATTAAAAAAAAAAAAGTAAATAAAAAATTGATGACGTAAAATGAATTAGAAATATTTAAGATTCTACACTATTTTTAAGTTACTAATCAAATAAGCAAATTTGCGACATTAGCCGTGTGACTTTGTAACAAAAGGTCGAATTTCCTTCCATTGAAGCACATGATGTTCTTTGGATCATTCTCAAATCTGTAGAAGTTCATGTAGCTTGAGTGCTGCCTTTTTTACTGCAAAAGGGGGAAAAATCAAATACAAATATAAAACAAATGTAAATAAATATCATTTTTAATTAAATTTTTCACTCAAATTTTTATTCTGATGATATAATTTGCTAAGTACATAAATTAGGGAGGGAAAAAGCTTTCACAAGTGAACTTTTGAACTGCACTGTACAGTAGAGGAGGATGTGGAGGTTATTTACAATGTGTATGATCAAATATTTAGAATTTTGTGTATACATTCACGTACATCTAAGCACGTCATGCACACATGTGCCCTTCTGTCATTCTGCATGTGTGGGGCAGCACAGCTGTTTGAGAGCAGCACGAAAAGGTGGGAGGAATTTAAATGAGAGCAGAAGCCAGTTATTTTTGTATGCTCTGAGCCACCGGTTCTCTCATGTTGAGTGTGCGTGGGCAAAAACACAGATTCCCATTCATAAACTAGACTAGCTCTGCCATAAATCTGGCTGCAGGTTAGGGGAGATTTCTGCTGTAGCATTTGAAATAATGAGACTTCATTATTTATAATTCAAGGCTTGTGGGATGAATTCATTTCAGAAGTTAAAAAACAAGAGCCACATTATTTGGATGCTGAGCTCCCTATTTCTAGGATATTTTTTGAGGTTCTAAGAGAAGAACAATTCAAAACACTTTCAGTTCTATACAGTATTTGAGTCAACTGATTACAATGACAAAGGAAGAGGGAACTCGGCTGTTAATGAATGAATCATTTCTAACATTTCTATTTCACTACCAGTCAATTATCTGGGACTCCCAATGTGCAATCTCAGTAGGCTTTCAAGTTTTCCGTGCCAGTTCAAAGGGTGAGCTTGCATAACAACAACTAATATGAAATTCATTAGATGTCTGAGGTAAAATCACATGAATGAATCAACTTTACATAACAATCATGATACAACACAAAACAGATTCTCCTTTCAGACTCTGAAATTGACTAAATTACTGTAGCAATATCAAGATTTCCATTAATAAACAGGCAATCTTACCTGCTTTCCCTCAAGGGTGTAGATCCTCTTGACAATGCCAGAATCAAGCTTTATAGCATCTGTAATGTCAGTCAGAACTTGCTCAAAGGAGTGGGCCGTCTTCTTGTTGAGCAGGATGCGAACTGCCTTCCGCGGCTTCACCCCACTGCGGATGATGGTGACCAGCTTGGGTCTGATGAAGTCTTTGCCCTCTTTGGACTGCGGTTCTGATTTCGAGCTGGCTAGAGACGTGGGGCACTTGCTGGAGCCCAAGGCCCTCACATTCACAGACCAGTTAGGGTTGACGTTATTGGAGTAGTCGAGTTTTTTAAAGGCTTCGGTGGAGCCACACACATAACTCTCACCTAAAATAATTGAAAGAACATAGTCACATGATACATCGAGTGATATTTTACTAATTTTCTTTGAAAATTACGAGAGCATGAGTTTAATTTTTAGGCTAAAGACCTGAGGCACTGTCGATTGAGCTGTCATCTCTGTTCAAATGCATTGATTTATGGTAAAGCCATGCAGACTTAAATGCTCATCATTGAGTGCCCTAATTTTGTATCCTTGCCGTCACATCTACTGCTCTGACTTTGAGAATCCAAATGCATTCAAGGCACCAACATATGGAAACTTTTCAGCATTTTTAGTGTCTCTCATAAAACAATATGCTATTAAAATGAAATCGTAATTAGGCTAAAAAAAGCCGTTCACACAATGCATTGTTGCAATATTACACTGTATTACTGTTTTGCTGTAGTTTGGATCAAATAAATGCAGCTTTGGTGAGCAGAAGAGACTTCTTTGAAAAAAAAAAACTTTTGAACGGTAGGCCTACTTTACATTTTTGTATCGAATTCATACGAAATCGCCATCTCATAAAATAGTCCATGTTTTCTCATGCGATCGCTTTGAGACGCGTTTTTTAAACGTTGAACTGCTTTAAATTTTGCAGCATAAAAACACAACGTTCCTGCGCAAGACGCTGAAAAAGCTGTGAGATGCGGTGCAGTAAAATTATGTCCGTCTATCTAGCATGTGTGGACTACATAGAAAAATTATTTAAAAAGCAGTACAATTGAAACACAAAAACGTAAACTTGCGCTTATATCGCCTACACATTTTAGCCGCGATTTCTAGATTTTTACTGTAGCCCGAAGCCAGCCCGAGGAGGGCGGGGCAGCTCCAAATGGGCGTGGCTACCTACCTAGCCCCACCCCGAAAGGCGGCTTTACACAACTTCTTACCTTCCATCAGTTGATCTACACTGGTGATTTTTTTGGAACCATCGATTGTGTAGATGATTCGGACCCCTTGGGGCAGGTTGACGTTGTCAGAGAGGGTTCGGGTCAGGTCGGCCAGCAAAGCGTCAAAGGTTCTTATCCGGTCCGATGAGATGGCGTACACTATGCCGTTGAAGTACCTGTCACCATTGCGGTAAAAGCGCACTTTCTTCGCCTTCTTCTCCGAGCTCAGAGCTTTCAGGGTGCGCGTCCGGTACAGGCTGCAGTGGGCGCTGTGAGTGGGACTGAGAAGCCCGTTCGCCCGTCCTGCGCTTCGGCTGTTGCGTTGCAGTTTATCCCTCTCATCGAAGTGTTCCTCCATGTCGTCCAGTTAAATTAGGTCTAAAGCGTAAAAATTCAATTTGGAAAAGAGAAGTTACCAAACTAACCGAGTTCGTTTAATCCTTTGAGTGCTCTTTCGTCATGGGTGTCAATTAATGTCTGTTCTGAAAAGAACCTTTTAAAGCTTATATGTTACTTAGAGCAAATTAAAGCCTGCGACTGTCAGCCTGTTGTTGACAGTGTCACTTTGACATGGCAAACACTAACGTGTGACATTTGAAAATGTGCTCAAAAGTCTATTATGGTGTAACGTAGGCTATACATTAATACGATGACAAATGGTTATTTCGTGATTTCAGGATCAATGGCCAATAAGGATGTTAAAAATCTGGATGTTAAATGCCATGAGTTTTTGTAGCCTATTCATGTTGCTTTCATAGGCTAGCCTACATTATATAATGTGTTATAACTATTTTAGGTTAAAAACTCTCAAAGTGGTTTAACTGTAAAGTAACAAAAAAGTTTTCAAACATTTCTCAAGGTTTTACTTTTTATTTGAAACAAATTCATTGTTAGTAATACCAAGAGGGGGTTTTCGACTTGTAACACAAGCCCTTTCATAAAAGCTCAAAATATGTGAATATTTAAAAACATATACAGACACACACAAAAAACTGAGTGGCATTGACACAAATACTTACCTATTTTAAAAGAAATACTAATAAAAGATTATGCCCAATTAGCCTACTACGTTTTTCCCAACAATGAGAGTTTGACTATACGTCGCGCAAACATATAGGAAAATTACTTTGATCCTTAAAATGAAAACTTGTTTCAGTTGAATTTCTTAAGTGTATTTTCGAATAACTTTGATCCGGACAAAAATGAACGTCACGTCGCTGACCATTATGACATATTGATTAGCATAACTATCAAAATTAATTAGAATGAGCAAAACAATATTCAAAGACAGGTCCAAATATTTGCGAGCTTTCGGTTTGTTTTACTTTTACATACAGAAAAGAAAAAGACCTTTCTACTTGCCTAAAGGTGACGATTTAGTGAATATTCAAGATTTCTTCTCAATAGTCACGATTCAGATGTTGAGTTGTGCTGACAGGAGTCGTGATGTGAGCCCGGCACCTACTTTGTTGTCCCGCAGAGGAGGCTGGCTGTCGGTCGGCAGCTGCTGTTCTCTCTCTCTCTCTCTCTCTTCCGTGTCGTGCAGTGATTTACATTGGCCGCTTTCTCATTGAGATTCAGCCCCGCACCGCAGACCTGCCACAGCCAGCCACACACACACACACCGCCCCTCTCCGTGAGGCTGCTCCACAAAGTCTTTCTCGAAGCTCCCTCGCGACTCAGAGCTCAACTCAACCAAAGACAGACCATTCATCCAAATCACCTTTTCATTTGAATGCTAATTGTATTTTTATAAATAGGACAATTATACCTGAACAACTGAATATTAAAGGGATAGTTCACCAAGATCCACTGCTGTTAAGAAGGAAAAATAAATTAGCAAATGTTTGAAAAGACATGAGGGTGAGTAAATGATGACAGAATAAATCATTTGTGGGTGAACTATCCCTTTAAATGATTGCTCATTCTTAATCTAGTGAGATTAAAAAGGATTGGTCTTGTTACTCATGATTTTAAGTATAACAGTGAAATGAGTAAGTATACATGATGCATGAGACAATTGCATTCTGGTCACAATGTGGATTTACTTGTAATTAATGAATGCTCAACCCTGCATGTTTTTTTTCCAAGTTGCTTAAAAAATATTTCAAGAAAAAAATAAGACCTGGGATTGTTTTCTATGAACCAAAGTGGTGTCATTTGATGATGTTCAGTGCATTTTCACATTTCAGTTTTGTCTGGACCCAGTGCTGTCCTCCGGGCTTGAACCATCTGCTGCTTTCTGCTCATATCCAGCGTTGAGGACAGCTATAGTGACACGTCATCATTGTTAAAACACAACATTTTAGATAATATCTTTGGTCAAGTAGCTGAACTGCATGGTGCTATCAACACCACAGTGATGGGTTTGATTCTCTTGGAGCACACATAATGATAAAACCTACACTGTAACACTTTGGATAAAAGCATTTGTCAAGTGAATACATGTAACTGAAAGAACAAACTGGAAAATTTGTTTTAAATGACTTGCTCGCCTTTGCAATCTCTTCAAGATATGCCCGCCTCTCTTCATAGACTTTCTGGTAAATCTATTAGGAATAGAATGCATAATTAAGACAATTATGTCTTTTTTTCTGTCTTTTTCATGAATGACCAACTACAAAATGTAATCTTTCCTTATTCCTGCAATTAGGAATTCCATGCCATGTCAGCATAATCGTGAGATAATTGTTGTTATACCTCTAGGGGAATTCAGCAGCCAAGACCTAAACTCATTCACCCCCTCATGTTAATGTCATTTATGTTACAATTAATAACTGGAGATTTCGTACAACAAGATACATGATATCTTGACTAAAGAGAAGTTTTCTTAGAGAAGAGAAGATGTTGTAGGACTTCATCTTTCCTTCCTGCACAATTCTCATTTGGAAATCCATCATTTGGGATTGAAGGCCACTCTTCTCACTAGACAGCAATTTCAGCCTCTGTCTGAGAGCATCCTGAATAAAAACAATGTATCTGAACAAATGGAGGAATAGTTCACTCAAAACTGTAAATTTACTCAAAGTTTATTCACCCTCAGGCCATTCAAGATGTGAGTTTGTTGATGTGAATAAGATTTGGGAATATTTAGCATTACATCACTTGTTCACCAATGGATCCTCTGCAGTGAATGGATGCCGTTAGAATGAGTCCAAACAGCTGATAAAAACATCACAATAATCCACAATTAATTGTTTGATGTTAAAAATATCTTGATGAATTTGTTTCATACAAACAATCTGCTTTTCACTTCACAAGACATCAACGTGGACTGAATTCTTGTGGATTATATGGATTATTGTGATGTATTTATAAACTGTTTAGACTCTCATTCTGATGGCACCCATTCACTGCAGAGGATCCATACATCGTAAGCGATGTAATGCTGAATTTCTCCAAATCTGTTCAGATGAAGAAACTCATCTACATCTTGGATGGCCTGAGGTTGAGTACATTTTCATTTTGGAGTGAACTATTCTTTTAAGACAAGGTATAAAGAATGTTCTTATGTACTGTACATGATTATATGATTGGGATAAAATGAAGAATATTTGCTTGGGGTCATGAGTGACCCCAAACATTTTCATTCTTTAAATATTCTAATTATCATCCCATCCCTGTGGCATGACTCATCCAAGTCATTCTTGCTTCTCTTCCCTCATTTACAGATTACTTCTCACTGATTAACTTTTTTTTTCAGGCTGTCTCAGCAGATTGATTTTAATCTTGTCTTTGGCAGAAAACCATATTCAGCTTTGCCAGGCTGTAATGAGAAACAGTTGCACCATGCAACAATAGCCGCTGAAAATTAAATGTGTATGCATGAATAGCATAAATTAAAGCGTCACTTCTATGTTGCACAGACAGAGGGCGTGAGGTATATTTTGTATATTTCTTAAAACCCTGTTTTTGAATGCCACATACTGTGCACATCTGTGACATTTAGAATTTTAGAATGAATAATTATTTAAAATAATATTTTTTTTATTTATGTTTATATTTAGGGTATGTAAATATATTTTATATAATTTGTTGATCTAATTATATCATTTATATAATTACGTTTTAAATTCAAATTTATAATTCAAATTTTATTAAGAAGATTTGGAAGTTGGTTGCATGTTTTTTTTTTTTATTTAGCTGAAATGCTTACTTCTGATATTTCATCATATGAGCGAATAGACGCCAGTCGATCTGAAGAGTAAGACAAAAGTTACAGTGTAGTGTGTACACAATACATCAAAATAACAGCATGGCTCATTCCTTCACAGCTCCAAAGTATAAAAATGGCTTGCCTGTGCCTGCTTCATATTTCATTCTGTATCAGCATAAGACCCTTGATCATTCATTTGATCAGGACTGATGTGAAGAAGAACCATCAAATGACAGATATGATGAAGTGGTTGATGAAGAGACAGACAGAAGCAGCAGAGAAACCCATGAATGAAGTATGTGAAACTTTGAATATGTACTGTGACTATAATGTTGGGCGGATGATACTTTTTTCACCACATAAAGCATTTCAACTGAATTGTCCTGTTATTTTTCTAGCAGGTGCCCCCACGTGTTTCTTTGTATCATTACAGACTGATTGCAACAACACACTATAAAGGAGGCCTAAAACACCATAAATTACAAAATATAAAGGCTGTGGTTATATTATGATAAGAAACGATACTATACTATAGCAACAACAAAAAAGAAAGTTTGGGGGAAAAAAGGATGTTTCTTGCATTTGATCATTTACAGACCTTCTCCATCTACACTGTGAAGTGTCTTCTCCAAATCCGCCAGTGTGCTCCTCAGGTCAGACATGGAGTCATGTAACATCTCCCTTTAAACTATTCACAAATTTGCTAAATATGTCTAACCAACGTGCAACTGCCATGGCTGCTATTCATGACAGGAGTCAAGCCATCGCTTACTTGACCTCTCTCTCTTGCTCGACTTCTGCTTGCAGTTGTGATAACTCAATTTCTGAGATCAATTTCTCCCATCTTCAGTCTGAGTAATGAACAGGTTTCACTTTCATCGGTGTCTTATGATTGTTGCGCTGTATCCAGGGCCGCCCTTAGGGGGGTACAACTGGTGCGTTGCACCCCCCTCCCCCCTTGCTCCCTACCTCGCACTGGGCCCTGCGTCAGCTGAGGACGGCCCTGGCTGTATCGATGGCAACGAACAACCACAACATTGATGACGTGATTGCGTCAGGTCCTATTGTGCTGCTACCTTTTCATACACCCTTAAGACCTGATCACACAAAGGACGATAACTATAAAGATAACGATAAAGATATAGTTATAAAATCCTTCTCAATATTAAAGAATAGCACAATCCACACCACAGCTATAACGATAAAGGCACAGAGAAAGGATATCTTGAACGGGCCTTTACCTTGGTTTACAATAATTTTACAAATGTATATAAAATCATGTTTAGGAGAAGGTATGCAAGAAGAATGTAATTTTTATTACAACCATGGCAGATGTATACACTAAAAAAGAAGTTACAAATAGTACCATGGTGTTACTATGGTTTTTCAGTTTATGGCTACTGAAGATTTACATAAGCCTTAGAATAAAAAAAAAACAGTAAGAGAGTACAGTGGTATTATTAATTCTTAGTTTTCATCTAAGTTCATGTGTAGTGCATCTGAAGAGGGCAGAATGCAAAATCTAACAGTCAATGATACTTCCGAAATAAACATTCGAACAAGGTAAAATCAAATCAAATAACCTGTTGTTGTTTCCTTCTATAAAATAACCCTCTGAATGTCTTTAAGAAAATAAAAAACATCTTTAAGAGTAACAGGGGTAGAACATTTCACTAAAACTGTACTTGTCTTAAGTGCATCTTTCTGTAAATATTGCTAGGCCTTTTGTACTACAGGATTGTACATGATAAAAAGGTAGTTCAAGACAGCTAATATTTCATTGTATTTTCTCATCCTGCCCTTTATTAGGGGGCTTTTCTTTCTTCTCAGTTCCTTCTCTTCCTGAACCGTCATTCACCATTGCTTTTGCAGTGTGCTTGCCTTTGGTCTTCAATATACCCTTGATGCCCAGGTTGTCCACATTAAATGCTGTGATACCTACATTGACAGCAGAATGGACTGCAGTGTCTGCAGCTTGTCCTGCCTCGTCTCCATACCTGATCACAAACATGGAGATATTCTGAGCTAAATGACCTGACAGAAGTTCATGTTATGTTGCTGACTATTGATTCTAAAGGATTTTTGAGATAATGTGAAACATCTGAAAATGAACAGAACACAGTAAGCAGATAAAATGTTGCATTCACCTCAGTTTTAATTCACAAAACACTCTGATGGGACTGTTAATAAAAATAAGCACCTTCTCAGCAACCACTGAGTGGTCAGTAAACAAGGCACTGTGGGTAGGTTCGAATTTGGCAGAGACATTAGTCAGAGAAAATGCAGTGTGTTTTTACCCGCCACCATTTATATGCTGCTAGGGGGGGTCCAAGAGGCTTCCTAGACCCCTAAATCTGAAAAAGCAACAGGAAAGAGAAAATTAATCCATTTCCCAAAGCATTGAAGTTTGGATAGGTATATAGTAGGGGTGTAACACAAGTCACGGTTCGGTACATACCTCGGTTTTGGGGTCACGGTTCGATACGAGTTCGATGCAACAGGAAAAGTATTTTTTAAATATATTTTGAACAGACAGTAATGCTACATGCAGCATGAGCAGTTGTTTTTTATTTCTATATAATTTCAAGATTTAAAGCAAAAACAGAACTTTTGATTTGTGAAATTATGCTACATAAGACATGAGACAGTCAGTTCCTCTAAAAGATACATTCATATAAACCCCCACGTATTTGTCTTCCTGTATTTCAAGTATTGCGAACGGTGAGCTTGATCTGCCTGGTACAGTACTTTCTCCTCTTTACAGACCTCATAAAAATTCCACACAAATTACATTTTGGGAAATGATGGCAATGCAGTTTGTGTGCAATTCTGGAATAGAGATCAGCCGGTCGACCAGTGCATCTCTAGAACCCCAAACTTTCCCACACTGCTGATTTAAAACAAGTAGGCGGTTCTTCGAAATCTTGCGTGGCGTCTGAAGTGCGATTGAGGTCTCTGCAGAGCAAAAGTGGGCGTTTCTGAATTTGTGGGTGTTTTCAAACTGCAGGGTGTTTCTCAATCATGCAATCAAAATGATCCCCCTTAACTAACCCCACCCCTAAACCTACCGTCACTATGACGTCAGCCAATCAGGAAACATGGTCTAAAAATGCCCTGATCTGGTAACTCCCATTACTTTTCTGCAGAGATTTATACTTGTCTGAACTCGCCATTCTTATTTTGGATTGGTGCGTAGGTCGTCTCGTCTTCTGCTCTTTCCTGTGGTGACGGTTATTGTTGCATTACTGCAAGCGCCCCCTTCTGGATTGATCGCCTATGACTGACTGTATTCGTCGTCTGATTGTATGAACCAAACCGTGACAAATACATGTACTGATTACACCCCTAGTATATAGCCAAAAAAACTAGCAATATCAGACTCTTGGGTGGAAAAAGAATAAAAGGAAAGCAGAAGAGAAACTGTGAATCAGTGAATCCTGAAAAACAATAAATAAAAAACACCTACTTGTGCCTCACAGTAGTCACCGTCTCTGAAGTTATACTTTTGCCAATGGACTTTGCTGCTGTTTCCAAACTTGACCAGAGATTTGACAAACCTATAGAACACATTTTGCATCTAAACATGAACTAAAATACCTTAAAGTTATAAAGGAGTATGAATATCTTAAAGTTTGATATACTTCACTTAATTTAGCAGGACAAAAGTAAAATGGCATAAGCCTTTCAGAGCCTTCGAATGATTTATTTGTTTACCTTGTAAGCTGCTTCCTGCCACTAGCTTGGCTCCATCCATGTTGGAGCAGTTGTCTTTACTTTTCTTGAGGGATTCTGGGATGAGTTTGCTACCGTGCTTTTTTACGTGTGGAGCAAGGTCTTTCCCAACTCTATCAGCTACAGCAGCAACACCATCCACTGGTGAATAAAACAAAATGTATTATACATGTTGCAAAACAGGATATAGAAAAGCTATAAATATTTCAGTATATGATAAATCTAATTACACCATTGTTTTACCTAGAAACTGGCTGACTTTCACAGCACCCCCAGTGGCCTGCTTAGCTGCATTTAGGCCTTTGGTGACCTTGGGGCTGACCTCTGCTGGGGTCTCCTCTGGAGTGATGTTTTCTCGTAGCTTAGATGCTCCTCTTTGGATGGCTTTACCGGTAGCTTCAGCTCCTCGCACAAGCCCCCGACTCAGCCAGGAAGTCCCTGAATAACCACAGTGGAAATATCACAATACCTTTAGCACTTGTTTTCGCTTAGAGTGTATTAGAGTGGCCTCTAGTGGCTAATTATAAAATGCACCAATAAGGTGTTCAGTGCACTCTTAAATAAAGGTTCCAAAGAGGGTTTTTCACAATTATGCCATAGAAGAACCATTTTGGTTCACCACAGAATTTTTTCCCTAGAAGAATATGTTAATTATTTAAGAACTTTTTGTTCAGTGGAAAGATTCCATGGATCTTCATGGAACCGTAGACGCCAATCTTTATTTTGAAGAGTGCATGCCTTCTTAACTTCTACTTCAATAGAAGAAACAAAAACACTAGCTATCCAATGAGATACCAATCAAAATTTCAGGTTACTTTAATCTTAAAGTTCAGACCTGCTAGAATGTTCTGTGACATTTTTTCGCTCCACACAGGAACAGTTTTTTCCTCCCCTCCTGGTGTTTGGTTTAGAGATGTTTCTGATGGAGGAACTTTCCCACTCAGGTTAATATCTGTTCCTGCAGCGCCACCTTGTTCTTCATCTACCTTAAAAAATCCCTTAGTTATGAGTAATACGTAGCAAATTTATGAGTTACACAAAACCAACTGCATCAATTCAGTTCAATAAAACTCAATTTTATAATTTTTTCAATTAATCATACATTGACAAAATCAAATCTGAGATTGAGTACCTGGACCCTGAGTTGTGCCAGAGCTGCCAGCTGTTCCTGGAACAGATCCCTGTCTGCTGCAGGCAGCTCTGAGGACAGCACCACCCCAACATAGGACCCTGGCACTGCTGCGGTGGTATTGGGAAATGTGAACACACCTTTGTTGCTAAGAAAGACTGGTGAGTCTGGGTATAGTGGGTAGATCCAATCACAAACCTGCAAGCACAACATTTTTATCAAAATGTAAAGACTTTTTTTACTGTACATGATTTTTACTGGCCTTTAAACCGTAATTAATTAATTTGGCGTAAAAACAATTCACTCAAATTGCTAATAAATAAACAGTTACAAAGAAACAGCAAGTAACACACTGAATTGAAACATGAAATTTTGAATTTAAAAAAAGTGTTTTTTTAATAATAAATAATATATTTACAAAATTTGCTCATGTGATTAATTACAGTTTTATTGTATTGACAGCCATAGATTATAACAAGAAAGTTTGTTTAGGATTTAAAACTTTATTAGAGATGTATTAAACTTTATTAGAACGCCATTAAACTTTATTAATATAAATAATTAAAAGCACGGTTAAGCGAAATAAAATATGCTGCAAATTTAATTTATATTTTCAAATAATTGTATTAAACTTTTAGGCTATAATTCAATAAGAAAAGTGTTAGCTAAATAAAAGTCTAAAAAACAAATAATGAATTTAAGAAAAACATTTATAATATCATGCATATTTTAGTGGGCCAATTTATTTACAATTATTGCAATTTATATGCGGGAGATCATTATATTTTGGGGTTCTGATCATCAAAAAGTTTGATGACCCCTGCAATAAAGATTAATGTTGTGTATTTGGATGTCATTGTGCATATGAGGGACAACTGGGGTCAAATAAGACTGCAATTATATTGCATATGTTTGTGCACTGTGTGATTATTCAGAAAGCCACCCTTTGTTCTGGATTGCTAAAGTGGGACAAAAGACCACTGTGGAACGCACACAGCAGTTATGTTAACACGTGGACTCCACGTGTCCTAAATCAACCCCCAGAGCCAATACTGCACAGAGCCGACGCTCAGCCGTTCAATGAGATTTCTATTTGCTGAAACAGCATGCCGACAGACTCTGTACAAAGAACCCTGGCGTCACCCGTAACAGACCGTTTCTAGCACTGCACCGCCTAAACAGACCTAAAGCCTTTGACATAGCCACAACACAGTCAGGTTGGACAGGCTTTTGTGGGTTTGACAGAATAGGTGGAACTGTGAAACCACCTGTTTGACGTCTGAAAGTGAAACAGTTCTAATCCATGTCAGATTTGAGTGATACAAACAACCAACTGACAGAAAAACTTCCTGAGTTTAAAAGTCATCACAAATACTACCTATCAAATGAGCCATACTAAATAAATCCCAAGCCTTCTCTTAATAAAAAAACACAAGGTTTCTACTTCTCTCTTTGCTATATAATGCACAAGAAAGTGCCTGTAATTGTACAACATGAAAAGCATGACAGTAATCTCAGTTATTTTGCTGTCAGCTATGAACTGATGTAAACAACCAAACCCTACATAGATGTAATTATTTTTCAAAACAAAAGAAAAACACCCAGTTTCATGATGTGATCATCACAAGACTTCTCTGGTGTGCAGGGTAAATCGATACAATTCTTGTCAAGGTGATGAATAGTTTGTTTATAGCTCAAATAAGGGTGTATATAATGCAATGCTATATGACCAAAGTTTCAAACAAAGACTTTCATAATATTATGAATTTAATTCATGCGCACACACCAAAAAAAACAACAACAACTTGATTCTTAATATTTGTGTCTTTGGCAGTAAAAATATAAAGTTAATTTTAGCATAAATTAATGCAAATCATTTCATGATAAAAAAGTGAATATCTTTCACAATTTAGTATTTATGTACATATATATATATATATACACACACACACACACATGCATACACTATATAGTGCTTAATTTGAATAAGGTTTTATTTCGTTTTCATTTTAGGTCTAGTAATTTCAGTGTTTTGTTTTTTTTATTCCAATATTTATTTTTATTTCAGTGTTAGTTTTAGTAATTTTAGTACTTCAGCTTTAACAATTTCCTTTTCACCCAAGACAGCATCTCTAATTTTCATTTAAATTCTTTAAGTTTTTCGTGTAATAGCCTATTTATATTTCATTTCAACTTATTTCAATTACCAAAAATTATTTAGGATACAACAACACATTAATAAATATAAAAATATTATCCAAACACAATATTTACCTGTAGGTAGGCTGGGGCATAGCCGGTACCACTGTTCTGGCTGTTGTATATGATTATTCGTAGGAACCCTGGATAAGAAGGGGCGCTGACTTGACCCTCAGCAGAAACGAAGAACATCTGCACCCCACTAGGCAAGAACAAAATCTCCATGCCAGCCTCTCTGAGATTGACTGGGGCAAACGCCTGGCGCTGAGGTGTCCGGTTTGGAGCAGCTTGAAATGGCCCGTTGCCTCCATGAGAGAGTGACAGATGCCCTTCAGTTGGTTGTGGAGTGTAGGCTGGTGGAAGTTCAGCGGGTACAGTGAAGCCCGCCGTAGGGGAGGCAGGATGAGCAGAGGCCCCCCCTAAAGCTGAGAGAGGTGTTCTGGTGATAACTACTGGCTGGGGGTCCTGGAGGACAGGAACGGTCGGATAAAGGCGCTGACCCGAGTTCGCTGTGGACTCCAGCACCCCTAGACGATCAGTGATGGTGCTCAGAGTCTCGTTCATCCTCAGCTGCGTCTGTCGCGCGAAGTCCCAGTAGCGTCCGACGCAGCGCTCACCGTGCGTGTTCACCTCCAGCCCTCTGAGAAGATGCCGCCTGCCCAGTTTGTACTGAAGAAGCGCTTGGTCCTTATTCCCCACCTCATCATACTGAAGCCCTGAGTTCAGACACTGCAGCGCTTTCTCATAGTTCTCACGAATGGTGCGGATTTCAGCCGGTTCTGATGACTCCATTGCCGTGCCAGGAAACGCAAAATATATAACCCTTCTAAAACGAAAAAAGTTAAATTTGAAATGTACAAAAAGGGTGGCAGCTTTGGCGGCGTGCGCTTAAAATAGTAATGAAGAGATTTTTCCCATGAAGTCACTTAACGAAATTATGTAGCATAGCCTATAGTCACCAAAGCAGGTTCAACCAGATTACGAAAAAAATTAAATAATAATTCTTAAGCGCTTCTGGTCACTGACGCTCTGCTGATGTTAAAAGTTGCACTTAAAAGTCAACCCGAATAGGGCTCTGTTAGTCTCCGTTCATACCCAAAACGATTTTAGCGCCTAAATCGGAGTTAAAGACAAACTTGAATATAGAGAGAGTGGTGTTAAGCTGCACTGCAATGACCCTTACTAAGAGTGCGCGATGGACCACCTGCGCGGTTTCGATCGCTTATGTTTGCTGCCACTTAACATGGCTTATGCGTTACGAAATATGTTCCCATACATATAAACTGGATTGACAACAAACAAGTTCTCTTTCGTAAAATAAGACGCGAGTCCGAGCGAACGGCAGAGGTCGTCGTACACCATAAAACCAAATTATAGGCAGAAACAGATTTTTACAACGGAAGCAATGCAACTCGTTTCGTTTATTGAAATTCAGTTGTGTACATGATTTTACACATAGCATATAAGTAAAATACATGGTATACCAGAAAAAGAGACCCTAAAAAGGAAAGAAAGTGGTACAAAACCATTCGCTCATTTCATATCCCTGTTGAAAAAAAAACAGCATATGCTGGTTAGGTATGTAAAAGGACCAGCATAACCCAGCAAAGGACCAGCATAAGCCAGCATCCCAGCGTCAAAACATACCTAACCAGAATATGCTGGTTTTTTCAACAGGGATACCAATATGGGAGAACACAGCCTCCAGACCAACAGCATGTTGGATTTACAAAGAAACAAGTCACAATATTGCTGACTACTTAATAGTCTTAAGCAACCTGATAAATCACATTAAGAAGTTTAAAAGCCACATTTAAAAAGCAATCATTCAATATTTTCAATAGACTTAAGCGCTGCAGTTCATTTGTTGGCCAAGTCACCAAAACTTCAAGGGGGAGGCAGTGACTCCACAGGTTCAAGCAGGGACACTCCACAATATCTGAAAGACCAGATCAGGCATTAGGGAGGGAGAGAGTAGAATCCAAAACACCCACATTACAAATGCCTGCTAACTTTGAACTCTTGTATTTCTCCTGGATTGCCTGTTGGGGGCGACCTGCAGCCCCTAGATGGAGCTTATGATGTTCCTTCAAACACGGGCTGATCACTGCCAGAGAGTAACCAGTGAAGGCATACAGGTTTTCAGGCTGCCAAAAACTCACACCCAACAGCTCAATTTGTCTCACAAGTATTTGGGGGTTTATACCAAAACTACAAACCTGGCTATAGTTCTGGAAGCATTAAATGACTTGATTGGCTCATCCAAATAAGACAGTTACAGTAAAAAGGTTGGACTCACCCAAAAAAAACATTTAGAGTGCAATTGGCCAGACAAAATGCAGCTGCAGCAGTCTTGGAAGGTAGATACTGCACAAAGGGATCCACCTCAAGCATGCTCAACTCTGAAAGATACTATTGGGGCAGAGAGAGAAAAGAATCAATATCCAATTCAGAGGAGAAGTTTCACAAGATGAAACATTCATCAAAGCAAGGTTTACAGTCCTGACACAGATATGCTCCTCTAAAGTGTACTGCATCAAAAACTGGTGAACTGTGGGTGCAGTCAGGTCAAAAGCCAGCACTCGGAGCCGGTGCTGCTCCATCCATAGCAGCTGTTTCTTTGTGGAGGTGTCATCTGTGATGTACACAAACATCTGGAGGACACACCTCCTCGTATTACCAAATCAGCAACGCACCAGGTCGTTACATCAGTAGGTAACAAACTTGATAATAGCTCATCACCACTTACACAGCCAGGAGTACGGCAGCTGTTCCCACAAGCTGCAATTTTACTCTCAGGACAGACATGCACGAAAGGAAGTGGTCCAAGTAATTGACAGCCAAGTAGAGCATCTCAGAGCACAACTTGTATTCCTCGCTGACCTCAACCAGCCAGTCAACAAGGATGATCCTCATACCGTTTGTTATGTCAGGCTGCTTTCTCATATAACCAGGCTTCGGCCTGTATTTAACCTGAGAGATGCAGTGCATTACAGATACAGGGCTACTCGAGAGACCGTCTAAAAACGAAATATACCAACTTCACATTCACGCAAGTATCGGTGGATGTCCTCAGCATATTCTATACACAGGATATCCTCAGGGGAAGCATCGTCCTCCGGCAATGACAGCATGGAAGAATCCATGCAAGACCCTAAATATTTTAGGAAGTATAAAGTCTCAAGGCTCAGTCACAAGGAATCTGAACAGCAATTGATTAAGTGTCTTTTAGTTTGATGTTATTAACGTGAATAAACAACCATACAGCCTTAAAATGCTATGATAGATGGGTGCATAAAAAAAACACTATTGCAGTTGAATAGAAAGTGAAGAAAAGTAGAGACACTTACAAAAACTATACTATTGTAGTTGCATAAGTAGTGGAGTAGTTGATGAGGGTGATTTAGTTGACTGCACAATACTGACTGGTTCAGCCACGTGATCAAGTGTAGCACTCGATGTGCTGACGTCACGGGTAGATGAATCTCGAAAAGCTTGCTCATAGTTGGATGAAACCAGTGGTGTAGTCTAGTTTTTTGTAGTGGGTATACTCTGATTGATCCCCCCTCCCCCCAGTATGTAACATACTGTTATACTATTTAAACTTATTCTTTGAGACCAATCATTTTCAACTGTGCTGTATCCTCCTAGGGCTTTAATGCTACAGTCTCCAAACTCGTCAGAGACCTTGGACCTGATCTGTAGTTTGTTTCTATATCTTTTCTAACTGATGGGACTTACTGTTTTCATATAAATAATTATCGAAAATCAAATATTTCACATAGGCTTGCATTGGCTGAGCAAAAATGCCCTCTCTAGAGGACAACTTCAGTCCACTAGAGAGCCACAGGATAAGAAATCTTTCAACTCCCCTCATTTACTTTCGTTTTCAGTTAGTTAAATTTACAAATAATTGCACACTTTTCCTTTATGCTGCCAAGCAAAGCTAACATATTTGATCATGACCAGGTCAGGTGACTATCTGATGTCCAGAGGCCAGTGTAAAAGACGTTCGGGACAGTTGACTGATCTGGGGCCACTGGTGCTTCCTCATGAAACATAATCATTTGCACGTTTTTTAAGCCTTGCCAATTAAAACATTCAAGCGATTCCTGTCATCTGCTGCAGCTGAAGCATCAGCAGCTTCAGGGGCAGGCTTACGAAAACGCTTAAAGAGCGTAGTTTGAGTTTGCTTTCATTTCATATCTCCTTTAGTGATTCACATTCAATTCTGCACAAAAGTTGCGCAATAGCACTGTCATCAACAGAAACACGGCGTGATTTTCAAAAAGTCAACACAGATGGGGTGAATTTATGAATGAACGTGTGAAAGTTCTGTGACAAAACAATGTTGCTTTACATATCCTCGCGCTTTAAGTGGGTATACGGAAATCCTTGACCTTTCTTAGTGGGTATACGGCGTATACCTGCGTATCAAGTAGACGACATCACTGGATGAAACATAATTAAGTGACAAAAACGTCACTTTCTTACACTTTTGACTTGGAGTAGCATTGTAAGTACTTGGCACTAACCTGACCAAACACTCGGTTATGCTGATCATTTTCAGTCAAAACACCAAGCACAACCCTTTGGTCGGGCTTGTGAGCACGTAGGCCATCCGCTCTTCCCAGACCCATTAGGGTTTTCCTGACGACTGGAAAGAGGAGCGAAGCCACAGGAAGCTATTTTATCTGCAAAAAATTTGTCAATTTAAGGTCAATTCAAATTATGAACAACTACTCGAATACGACTTCAAAGACATAAAAAAAAACAGTTCAAAACAATTCTGTTCTTGCATTAAACTCAGTACTTTGACACTGATTAGCTCGCAGCAATAGGTGATTGTCTTCAGAAACAAGAAATGGCAGGAAATGGAAGAAGGAAATAAAATTGAAGATATTCTTAGAGAACAAGGAATGGAAAGAAATAGACTCAAAGCTTGTTTATATTTCTTGAAAATACTGGATTAATAAGAAGAATTTAGAAACGAAAAGATAACCCTTTATGTTTTTTTTCTCTTTTTTCTGTGTCCCTTTACACACTCCTGTACAGTAGGTGGCAATATGCAATACTTACAAGTTGCAAAAGCCAAGAAAAAAGAAGAAGAAGAAGTCTTCAGAAACATTTTTTGTTATGCTGGTTGAAAGTCTCTTCACATCACGATAGCAATCATTAAGTTAAGCGGTTCCCAATTCCAGTCCTCGCTTTCCCCCGCTCTGCGTATTTGATATGATATGATCCCTACACAGTGTTCATTGCTCCCTATACTCCCTGAGCAGGGGAAATCCGTTGAAGTTTACTTCACTTCAGAACATTCATTTACGGATTTGCGCTACGCAGCGTCTAAACAGACATCACACTCACACACACACACACACACACACACACGTCTTCACATCCAGTGCAAGGACTGGAATTGGGAACCGCTGATGTAGCCTATAGTAGTAATGTTGTTTCTGGTATTCTGGTCTGTGAGCGTATATGTGTTCAGGGGGCGTGGCTTTGGACGGCGATTGTAGGGAGGGTGGGACGTTCGCTTTCAGTGCTATCAGGCTAAAGTTAGCATTTTCCAAGATCTCCTACAGCACCTTTAAGGTATCGTCACGTGGCAACAACCATGGAAACAGAGTACTACGTTTCTATGCTGTTCAGAGGCAGTATTAATTATTTGACAAATAACATGTCATTAACATTCATTTTTTTAATGTCAACAACATTCATTTTTTTGATGCAAACACTTTTAGAATTTATAAACTGTTTTTTATAAACTATTGGCATTTTGAACTTTTAGATTAAGACATTTAAAACACTTAAACACATTTTCACTATTTAGGGCTTACTTTGTTTTCTTCACACCGTCTATGCTTCACACATCAAGTATCATATTTCTAAATATCTAAATTTATTTGTTGTTTTTTTAAACACACAAAGTCATTTTTATTTCACTCTGTTTAGATCATAGTCTTAAACATGTAAGAATTCATATTTTTAATGATGGATTTTCATAGTTTGGCTCTGGGACAAAAGTTCAACAGAAAACTATAGCCTACATAAAAAGGTACTTCAAAAGTAGTAAAATAAATGATGAAAGCATGGAGCTTTAACAGGAAAGTTATAATGTGTCCTACATATTACAAATAGCAGAAATCTGTTTCAATAAAAAACCAACCCCTGGGGCAAAAAAGTGCCCAAAGTTGCGGAAACATCCATTTATATCTAAGTGTATATTTTAGGTGCTGTAACTTTTTTGTTGACTATATGTAATCACCCTTTAGTTTTTTGTAGCTCCCTTTATGGTCCTGCAGTGCAACAAATGGATTTTTAAGTAGAAATATTCCAAGTAGTCTCTAGATTTATATTAGGTCACACAAACAGCCTGTATAATAATTTTAAGAATTAAGAAAGATAGTAAGAGAAGTATAGCAGTATATCACACTGCAGTACACAGTTGCCACTGCTTGACATTTCATATCACCAACCCAGATTCAAAGCTGAGAAAGGCTGTCGATGTGCTGCTCATATTGAGAATGTTTAAGGATGTTTACACCAGCATGGGCTCTCATTTAAGTCTGAGTCCTGCAAAGACTGCTCTCAATATGTGATGTAGGACTCAGCAATTCACTGCATGGGCCTTGACCAGGGACTTCTTGAGAATTGAGATTCTCTGTAGGTCTCACACTACAAAGCCTCTATAAATCTAATTAAAGATCTCTGTACAATAAAAAAACAGCAGGGCTGAATTCAATATCTCAAGCACAAGATCCTGACATGTTTGTAGCACAAACACAAACAGAGAATTTATTGCAAATTTCAACACATATCAATCAGGAAAACTGCTTACTCCACATTTCAAGTGACAATATACAAAGTAGTTACGGACTGAATGTCTATACAATCATTTGTGATTTACAGAGTATAAGAAGAACTATTCCTGTCTCTACATGGCCAAAACAGGCTCTGTCTGGAACGGATGAATTCTTCCTTACCGTCCCTGGTGTTGTTGTTTTCTCTTTGTCTGGCAGAAAGAGAAATTTCAACAATAACAGAGTGCTGACAGCCAGGGTAATCTGTGCTGCAGAGCAAGATTGAGACTGCTGATATCGAAATCAGGTGGTGTAGGTATAAATAAACATCAGGACATGTTATAGCAAACCCAGAGCTGTAAATTAAGTTTGTGCTAACTATAGTTCAGGAGGATATAAACGTGAGGATTCTTCTCCCTCGCAAGTAAACCCATGACATCAACACTAGAAAATTCAGAGAATGCAGTACGAACACTCACGGTACTGACGTATGTTAGCCTACTTGGAGTTCTGACGTGTGTTGGCCTAAGATCAGCATTTGTATAAGGAATCACCCTGAAACATAGTTAGGAAGTGAGTTATTTGATAACTTATATATGAATGTACATTGTCTAAATTTGGGGATGAGGAGTTCTGTATGCTGTGTAAGGCAGATTGAACTGGGTTCCTTGCCATTCGATTATCTTGATGTATTGCAGCAGACAATGTGCCGGCAGCTGAGCTATAGCGTTACATTTCCAGTTCTCATATATGCTGAGAACTGTCGATGCCAGTTTGTAGCTAAATTCAAATGGTGCCAAAAGTCTGCAGGCAGATATGATGGAGTTTCACATATTTCTGTAGCTCATCTGGCAAAGCATGGCATTAGTTGCTTTGGTTAAAGTTATATGCATACCTGTAAATGCTGGGAAAAAGAAACAAATGAGTTTTGTAGGTCTACAACTTCTAGGAGGAAAAGAAGACCCAATATTTACTTAAGTTTTTAAATGAAATTAAATTTGAACATACTGCTGTTTTTAATCTACATTTTCATCCAAAGTGTACATTTTCTGAACATGTATGTCTTTATGACACTTAAATTTAATAAAATTCAATTAAACTAAATTAAATTAGAATGTATCTTTCTAGCTATTTTTAGTCATTCTGTATCCATCTGTTCATAAATGTTGAAATTTGAGACAGATTAAATATTCACTGTTCTATTGAATGGTAGATCTACAACTTCTCTAAGAAAAAGACCATTTTAATTTACCTAAATTGATGTTTTAAATTAATTGTACAATAAATAAAATTTAACTGGAACATATAATTACTGCTATTTTTTAAAATCTATATATTTGTCCATAAATGTAAATTCCTGAACATCTATGTGTCTGTATGCCATTTAAATTCACTTTTATTAAGTTAGTTCAATTAAAATAGGATCATATCATTATTGCTTTTAGTCTTGTTTGTGTCCATGTCTTTGTCCATAAATGTTAAGAATTTAAGACAAATGATTACATACATTTATCAACTGAATGTTTTGTAAATCTACAACTTCTCTAAGAAAGATACCTTTTAAACGTTTTCGTGAGAAACGTTACACTGATCTGCAGTATTGCAGCACCTAAAATGTATTTGGTTTACAATAGGGTCTCAGTTGTTGGAATAGTCCACCCAAAAATGAACAAGGTTTGGAACAACTTGAGGATGAGCAAATGATGACAGAATTTTCTTTTTTGGGTGAACTGTCCCTTTAAATGCATTAGTTATCCTCATTTTTCATTACACTTTGCATTTTTCGATCTTAGTTCATGTAAATCTACTAATGCATTTTTAAATCACAAGTTGTATCTGTTGTGAACTAACATGAACAAACAATGAACAATGGCTAACATTAACAAAGATGAATAAAAAATATATTGCATTCATTGAACATTAGCTAATGTTAATTATGTCAACAAATGAGATCTCACTGTAAAGTGTTACTATTATTTTTAATAATTAAAATTTAAGCTATATAATTTAAACCTGTCAAATGAGCTTGTAAATATGAAAATTGTTTCTGCTCAAAGCTGAATGCACGTTGGTCTTGTATAAGCTCAGATTTCGAACGGCCACAAATAAACCAGCTTTGTAAAAAACGCATTTTTGATACCAACAGCCTGTCAAACAAATTATTTGGCATGTTGTTCTCTTTAAATTGGGAAACTCTGTGACATTTTCCTGCTCGGGTACCTCTCAATCTATTATTCATGAGGTGCGAGTATGCAAGCTGTGTAAACAATTGACTGACCTTCTGTGTGCACCACTGGGCCGGTGTGACCACCCCAAAGTCCTAATGGACCGGAGGTGGCCTATCAACAACACGCTCCAGCTTATGAGCCCACTGATATGCAGGTTGCCTGGATACAAAAAGCATAATTAAATGTGATTATCATCCTCTTCACATTCAATCTGAAGTATTTAAGTGATCTGGTTGTTGTTGTTTTTCGAAACCATACAAATCCAACATTCATCAAAGATAGAGATCAGATAAGGAAACCGTTAGCTGTGTGTCAGTGAACACTGGTGGCTTGACGTAAAATATGACTGGCCTGTCAGATTAATAAAATTATGACAATATTCTCATCATGATGATGCATTGATCAAGAAGTGGAAGGCAACAGCAAAGCAAACTTTGGAAAATGTCTTGGAAAAAAGTCTTTAGGAGCTGTAAGAAAAAATATTTTAGTATAATTTTAATATATTACTAATGATATTATTATATTTTAATATAGCATAATAATTTGTATGCTATTATAGGTATAATATATGATTTAATTATAATATCAATTTATTGTTATATTAAAATAATAACTAACTAACAATAATTGTAATATTAATGTATTATTAATTCAATTTAATAAATATAATTTAATAAATTCATAATACACTTAATGCATTTTGGTTAGTTACTATTTATAATTTATTAAATATTTCATAAATGAAATAAGCATATTAAAATTTGAGCTAAAAAAATTATCCAGTAGGCCATTTTCTGGGAATGGAATAACATTAATGTGTCCAATAATATTTATATATAATAATATCTTCTGGATGATCCCTGTATGATCTCATATGTTCAAATGCTTCTAATCCTAATATATTCAAATAATGTTTATATTATATATCGTAATATAATCTAAATTTATTTACATTTGAATATAATATTAAATTACAATATAATACAATATAAATGATGGTTTGTTGTTATTTACAATTTATGAAATACTTCACAAAGTAAAAATATTATGGATACTACAGTAGGCCATTAGTGGGAATGTAACAACATTAATGTATCCAATAATATTTTAAAATATGATCTGTATGATCCAAATCATATGTTCACACGAGCTTAATCCCTGAGTTTTAAGTGAACAGTAATAATAGTAATAATTTAAATTTACAAAACAGCAGACTAATAAAAAATAAATGTGACTGTAAATAATAATTTATCTATCCTATCTTCCCAGCAGATTCCCAAATCCACCAGATATGTCTGGGATGGATGGGTCGGTGGAGGAGATCAATGGTACGGAAGTGGACAGCGAGAGTTTCCTGAGGTTTAGCCCTACATCTGTTTCTACCGGGGCGGCCGCTGCCTCATATGGACGGACTGCAAGTGTTTACGTCTACGTCTCCATCTTCCTCAGCTTGCTGCTTTTCCTCCTTACCCTGTTGATCATTGCTCTCCACAGGCTGAAGAACATCATATCCTCTAGTTCTTCATACCCAGAATGCGGCAGTGAGGCCGGGAGCTCCTTCACTAACATGGAGATCTGCAGCATTTCCTCACAGAGATCAACAGTGTCATCGCTGTCCTGACAGCAGAGAAAGACAGATTGATTACACATGTCTGAAAGTTCTGATATTATAGAAATTTAGAAATATTCTAGCAAGTAATTTGGTATATATAATTCAATATTTATCATTATTATCAGTGTCATTTTCATTAACATTATTTAGAGTAAATAATTCCACAAACCTTGTGTTCACTTAAAATAAGCCACAGCCGATCCTGTATTGAAATAGACTGTATTGAAGCATTATCATGAAGGCTTTGTATGATTTTGGAAAAATATTAATGACTTGTGTATGTCAGTCACATTATGTACATAATGAACCGTAAATAGAAAAACTGTCATACTGACTCTGTCGTACTGAAAATTATATCTGACAATATTACTACACTTTCATGACTTTAATGCAAAAAAGTTACAGAACAGGAAAATCATCAGTAAAAAATGTGTGGTGCTATAATGAAAAGGAACAGCATTCAGTGGATACTTTAGACACACTTATAAATGTATGAAGTCCATTGCATTAGAAATAAAATATAGCAAACAGATCATAATAGACTTTTTTTTTTTTAACTCATTTCTGCATGTACTCAAAGTGTTAAGGTGATTTTTATGAAGCCAGTTTCCCTCAAGTTCACACAGCTCACAGGTCCATTAACTATGGACTGGATCCAATAATGTTTGACAACCAGAAAATGTCCAAATACTTTCTGTAATTTTGAAAACAAAGAAAACATGAAATATGATATTATATTACAAATATATTATTTTCAGAACAGAACAAAAGTCCATTTCTGCCACAAAAATATGAGACACTGAGTAAAAATTACAAGATAAAAAGATGAAATTATAGCATACTGTCATTATGACGTAAAAGATGAAATTATGACATAAAAATACGAAATAATGCCAGAAAAAGTAAAAAATATGAGATAAAAGTCCAAATTATCACATACGAAGTCATAATTGTGAGATAAAAAGTCGAAATGATCACACAAATTCAAATATGACACAAATTTGACTTTTCATGTAATGTTATCTCATAATTTAACTTTAGTATGTCATAATTTTGACTTTTATTTCATAAGTATTACGTTTCATGTCACTATTATGATTTGCCAAAGCATTTTTGTGTGCTGGAAATGGGTTTCCATTATTAAACACATTAGAACTATTTGATATATTTAGATGCTTATCTACTTGATAGATACTATTCGCAAATGGACGATAGAATACAATATAAGCAAGACACAGTCTGCAATAAACAATACAGCAATCTGCGATCCAACACAGATAAATAATGAGAAGTCAGGGGCCCATAAAGTGAGCCTGAGGAGTGATATGGTTAGAATGTTTATTGAGCTGACAGCTGTTGGGAAGAAACAACAGCTGAAAGGTTTTAATGATCTCAGCAGTTATGTGCTGGGAGAGATGGATCATTGGTGATGTCTTTAGCACGTATGTTGGTTGAACAGTAGCTTACCTGTACATGAGATCTGTACCTGTGATTTTGAGGCTTTATCGAGGATGCATTCTACTTTGTTAGGGAGTCGGCATTGCCATACCGCTCAGTGATACAATAATCTCTGATCTCCATAAACGGAGTAAAGGGTGTTGGCTATTTTTTTGTGCTATCATCTGCCATTTAGTCTGATATTTAGTTATATAATGCAACGACATTCACATAGGCTATTAAAGTGTCTTCTACACGTGCAGATGCATTTAGGTCCAGTGTATTCGAGAATTCAGGTATTTGCATCGCTGCGTGGTGCCGCTAGAGGGCGCAATGTCAATTTCATCACACAGGCGAGGCGAGACTCTCTTTCTGCAGCGGCCATCGCTGTTTTTGTTTTTTTTTGTCGTGACAGGAGTCCTTCACAGCTCATATTTTTCCGTTTTTTATTCGTATAGGTCATATTTATTGGGTTATTTTTATTTTAAAATGCGGCATTTTTAATGACAGTCATTAAATCAGCTTAATACTAATTTATTCTGTGCCGAGTTCACTAAAAAGGCACGTCTGGGTCAGTACGTTCATGAAGGTCGGATGACAGGTGAGAATTTGGGTTTTGCGCTAAAAAAGACAAAATGAGCGACAGCGTTCATCTTAGTTTGGCAAACACGGGTAAAGAGGGCCATACCCCCGCACCCGCGGAAAGCAGCACCACCCCGTCCGACCAGGAGAACTTCCCGTACGACACGGAAGACCCGGGCGAAGAGAGCGACGTGCCGGAGGCGAGAGACGGCGCGGCCAGTCCGGAGGACCTCAACGACGACGAGACGTCCGGAGAGAGCGAGAACGTGTCCAAAACCTGCATCTATGACGGCTGCACGGAGACCACGACGCAGGTGGCCAAAGCCAGGAAACCCTGGATGTGCAAAAAACACCGGAATAAAATGTACAAGGACAAGTATAAGAAAAAGAAAAGCGACCAGGCCATGTCATCGGGAAAACTAGAAGTAAGGAAATGCTTATTTGGGATAAATATCAGCTTCAGTTGTTGCATTAACTTTAGCCTTTATCCCAACTTTATAGGCTTATTTCAATGTTTTCTCTGTTTGTGATGTGAAGGAGGGTTCGGAGGAGAGGCCTGTATCTGTTACTAAGCAACGGCTGGGCAACATGGGAGACAGACCAGCCAGACCGTCCCTCATTGAGCAGGTGCTGAACCAGAAGAGACTGGTAAGAGCATTGAAACACTTGGGGTTTGCACTAGAGTAGTTTTAGTTATTTAGAGCAGTGCTATTTTAGTGTCATCTATATACTATTATAGTTGTTGAATATACTATTCTAAATTGTTTGTATTTTTTTAGTTTCGGATTTCATTTTAATTGGTTTATTTTTAGTCATTTTATTATGTGCTTTTGATGTATTTTTCATATTATTTTAATTTTTATTTCATGTTTCAGTTTTTATTTATTTCCAGGTAGTAATTTATTTTTCAACTTAAACTTAAGCATTAGTTACCAAGGCAACCTTTTACTAATTATTAACAAATTACTAACATCATTTTTTCCATCTAATATTTGTTACTTTATTTCAGTAAAAAAATTGTATGGTTTTAGTTAACGTTAACCATAATAACTTAAATAAAATAATAAATGAAGCTAATAATAACATAATTCTTGGTTAATAAGCTTGACAACAGAGTTTATTTAAAATACTGCATATTATTATATTCCTATTTAGAATAAACTATATAAGTCGATTTTTGTTTTTTAAAGAAAAAAGAAAATAAGTGTTTTCTAGGCTTGGGTACCGAGAATCAGTTCTTATTCAGATCCGGTTCTATTAAAAAAATATAAATAAATAAAAAATACTGGAACCAAACTGTTCTAGCACACGCATTCTGTATATTCACACGTTCCCTTACAAAAATACTTAAGATACTCTTGACAGAGTTTCATTCACTACTGAATCTACAAACGTGAAAAAAAGTGCAACCAGTGTGGTCCGATGTCTGAATTAATGACTCTTATGAACCTGATCTTTTTAGTGAATCAAAAGCATACAGTACAACCAGTATAATACAATTCCCAAGTGAATGACTCTTAGGAACCAGCTCTTTTCACTGAATCAAAAGCATACAGCACAACTAGTCTGATTCCAGAAAGAATAAATCTTATAAGCCGGTTCAACCAGTGTAGTTTAATTCCCAGTGTGGATTTAACTAGTGACTCTAATGAGTTGGTTCTTTTGCTGGTGGTAGGCAGGGTGTTGCTATGCCATTCCAGGTGGCTGCTAGGGTGTTAACATGACCTTTATTAGCTGCTCAGGATGCACCACATATTCTATATAAACCTCTTTACCTTGACAAAGCTCATCCTGATGGTGCACATCTTGGTAAGTTCATACACCACCTCGAAGCCATGATTTACTGACTGAGACAGCAGCTGGGAAAACAGCTGGTTGTTGAAGATCTTCAGGCTGCATCCACTCGGGATCTTGCAGACAGTGGTGGGATGGAAACCGTGCTGGTAGTTACAGTTCTTTCCAACACTGGCACAGTGACGCTTATCTAGCACCCTGAGAAAAGCCAACATTTGGATAATGTGGACTCTGTCTGTCTCGCTGGTTTTCTGAAGTGCAGTGTTGACTGGACAGCACTATCTGGTGCCATAAAACAGTGTCAAGCAAGTGGTGATTTTAGTTTTTTTTTTTTTTTTTTTACTTTCTCTTGGGATTGAATCAACTCATGGAAGACATTATCAGCAGCTTGATCTTCTCAGAACAACTGTGTTTCCTGTCTTTTTTCTGATACAAAAAACCTAATCAAACACAAAAATAAAAAAAAAGAAATGTAAAACTTTCAACAAACCTTTGCCTATGTGTCTGCGAGTGTGTTCAATGGTGGAGTTTCGGTTGACGTTGGATAGTAATCCGAGGCAGAAGCGGTTCTTGTTGTTGGAGGGGTCTGTGAAGCCGTCCACGAGGATGCTCCTGGAAGATGCATGGAACGTCTCACCCACCCTGTTGTTTAGTTCATAATACGCCACTGAACACCAGTATTCTGGTTCCTCATAACACACTGGCCTCAAGTCTAGAAAAAAATAATTATATAATGTATCATACCTCATTGTATTCAGATTCTTTCCATATTCATGATCCATTTTAATTAGAAATAATGTCATCATGATTAAACACTTTCACTGTTTGGACACCAGATTGGATTGATTTTTCTCAAGATTTAAAAAAAGTTTTAATCTGGTATATGCTTAAAGGTTTGTAATTAGAAATTAGATTTATATGCAAATATAAATAGAGATTTCTTTAATAAATTCAAAATTTACTTTAATTTGTTTTAAACCAATAGGATAAGGCCTGTTAACAGCAAGAATGATAACTATATAAGATAACTATATTATACATCCACACCGATGCATGAAAACATTCTGTTTATTATAAGCGTTTGCTGCAGTTTTGTCATTTGCAGCTTTAAATACTCAGGCTCTTTAAAGTCGTGTGGATTTTTATTGGCTCAGTGTCAATGTTATATAAAATTGTTTAAAGGGGTCATATGATGCTTTTTTTAAAGATCATTATTTTGTGTATTTGGTGTAACAGAATATGTTGACATGCTTTAATGTTCAAAAAACACATTATTTTTCAAATGCTGTACATTATTGTAGGTCCTCTATGCCCAGCCTCTCTCAAACGCTTCGTTTTCTACAAAGTCCCTCCTTCCGACAAGCGCAGTCTGCTCTGATTGGCCAGCTGACCCAGTGCATTGTGATTGGCTGAACACCGCAAGCACTTGTCGGAAATGTAACGCCCCTTACCATAATCGCGAGCTTCATCTTTCAAAATAAATGTAAAGACAGAGCCCGAAAGGGGAACAGAGTCGCGTGACAGACACAGTGATGAAGCTGGTATGTGTGCAGTACACAAGCCACGGTTAAGACAGCTGACTCCACTGTGATCTCTCTCTCACTCTCTGTCACACACACGTGCACGCACGCACGCACGCACAGACACACACACACATTAAACTAATAATAAAACAGTAGCTGATTCAGAAGCGCCAGATTGTCATAGCAAAGTCAGAATGACCTCCTCTCCTAGGTTCACGAAACGGTCGTCCATAAAATGCATTGCTGTTATGTTGTAAGTAATCTTAAAGATTCCTAAATGCATCGACTTTCGGAAGGCCAAATAAAGTGCTTTTGCTTTCACACTGAAACGTCTCCCTGACATGCTGCATCAACACTAACTGCGGTTACTGAAACCACGCCTTCTTTCTTTGCGTGCACATTTGGGCCGCATTATGCTAATATTTCCACATAGTGACCTAGATATGTGGGGGCGTGTTAGAACGAGCCGTTTTAGGAGGGCGTGGCAGAGTCTTAACCTTGATAAAGAATATCTCTTTGGTTTTGAGACTTTAGTCTTTGCAACTTCAGGGATCTGGTCTTTGCACAATCAGCTTGTAACACTACAAAGAGAAAGGAAAACTTGAAATCGCATCATATGACCCCTTTAACATTTTTGTCACTACAATTATTTTTCATGTGTTATTTTATTTTTTATTCTAAAATGAATTACTTTATTATTTATATACCATTTGTTTTCAAATATTTCTATTTAGCTGAATTTTTATTTGTTTTAGTAATTTTGTTTTAGTCTTTTTTTCAGTTTTAATAATTCAATGTATTTTATTAAATTCAGTTAGTTGCCTAATTTTAAATCTAAAGTTCAAGTTTTCATCTAATATTAACATTTTATTTCAATTAAAAAAATATATATTCAAAACAATTTTATTTAGCATTGTAAATGAGGTGTGTTCACAGCTTTTGCACATTTCAATGTACATAAAGCACAGTAAGTATATTTAGTCGAGTGTCTCACCTCTATGTGGGGCTGACAGAATGAGTTTATTGGTGTTGGAGGACTCTCCAGGTTTCACATCGTCAGATGGAGTGGTCTCCATCATACTGTAGGGGGGTGGAGGCGTCTCTGCTGTGAATGACCAAGACGATTGTATAAATGTATGCAACTCAATGGCACTATACTTAAATTAAGAACCAAAACATCAAATAAAATGCTTGAGAAATCACTGCTAATGAGTGGCCATTTGTTGTACCTGTAATTTGGTAGGGGCTCCCAGGGTCGGTCGCACTGCTGGGGGAGTTGGGGTAGCTATGCCCAGTCGGGGACTGGTTTAAAGAGCTGGAGGGAGATGAAGAGAATGAGCTACAGGGCATCACAGGGAAGGAGTCTGGGTAAGTGGCATTTTGGGGCATGAGAGGCTCGTTGTGTAGGGAAGCATTCCGGAACTTTGCCAACAAGCTGTGCTGGGGATTGAACTCACTGTGACGTGGCACAAGGACTGGAGGTAGAACTGTTTAGGAAAAAAAAAAAGGGGTAAGAAGAGTTACTTACAGATGCATAAAGCCATAATCAATATGAAAAAAAAAAGAAAAGTGGTTTGTGTATCGACTTCTACCTGGCGTCTCCACACGGCGGTAATGATATGGATTGATGCAAATCTCCTTTTGTTTAGAGCCGAAAGGAAACTCACAGCAGTCCAGTGCTTTGAGCTCATGGTGGGACTGAAGATCCGGCCAGCGCCACACTCTGCAGTAGATAACATGCGGCAGACCTTTACGATGGGACACCTGGAGCCTTCCATCCAGGGATCGAGGGATGGTAACGCATTTACTGGGCTGGCCAGGAGAGCTCAGAGCCTTTTCCAGTTCCTCCATGGCCCCTTTCTTCTTCTTGAGCTTCTTTACGAGGGAATCCACAGCCTTTTCCGCCCACTTTTCCTCCTCATCTCCTTGCTTCCAGCCCAGCAGCCTTTTCACAGCTGGACTGGTGAAGGAGAAGAGGGACGTGATGGATGTGGTGGAGTGCATCATGTGATGGGGCTAGATTTTTCTCAAAGCTTGGGGCAGATCTGTTTTAAATCACTCCAACCCAGGAGCCTCAGTTTATTTCTTTACAGACAAGATACAGGCGAGTATAGAATAAACCCCCTGACAGTGATTTTTCGTCAGGCAGTCGGTCGTTTTTATCTGGTGAAAGAAACAAAGAAGCATGTCAGAATTGCATTAATAAAATTATAATTGAATATGCATTCAATTAATTAATTATTCATTTCAAATTATTTAACATTTTGAAAAGTTATTAAATGATTTAATTAGTTAGAATTGAATTAACATTTAAAAACAATTTTAATCAGTACAAATGAAAAGTTATGGACAAAAATATACAGAATTATATAAATATTTACATTGTGGTCAAAGAAATCTTTTTAACATTACAAAAATGAAAATTTGATTTTTATTGTTATTTATGCATTTAGTAAAAGAAAAATGTATACTTTTTGCACCATGGTTATGTGAATTAAGACAAATTGTGCTTTATTGTCATGAAAAATAATGTCAAACAACGACAAAATCTAAATGAATATTAAGCTAAAGGGCTTAATTTTCTTTAAGCAAAATCTTCTTATGATTTTGGAGTGAAATGTGACATGGATATTTTCTTTTGTGAGATTCACCCTATTAGGGTGTAGGATTTATTGACGTAAAAACAACATTTTCCTATGCAGATCTCAAGATCTTATATTGGAGGCCAACATCATGCATCTGTGCATGCTGGGATTTATGAATTATTGCTGAGTTATTGTTGCTGTCAGTGTCAACAGGTTCTACTGTGTTTCTCACTGGACCTCACCTATTTGCCCTCTCCTTTTCCTGCAGAAGCTTTCTGAAGCAAAAAACGATCTGCTAAAAATCAATGCCGTTTGAGCATTTGAAACCAGAGATGCTTGCTTCCATCTTTGGCCAGACTAGTCAAATAATAGCTTCTGAAAATATTACTGCATGCGATATTAGAGGTGTAAACACACCCCTAACTAAATCAAATAACCATAGGAGAAAAATGAGACCATATAGGACTAATAGCGATGCATGAAATCATACTTTGGTTTCAAATAGGCACATGCAGGCAGGAAGATCAGTTGAGGGTGAATTCATCTGCTCCTCTGTTCTCAAAGGCAGTGTGTCCTTATGAAACTGGCGTCTGGCAGTCTGAGTGCTGAGATAGGCTTAATCACCTAACGTTAACTCCCCCGCAAACGTGCATACACATCCTTCCCATCAACCTCGCTTTGTTTTTTGCTTTAAGAAATGTTGCAATGTTATATTTAGCACTTCTTAAAAAAACTATTCCAGGCGTAATAACGGTCGCAACTTCTCTCTATGGAACAGCATCTTTAAACAGCAAGTGGCATAACAAACAACGTCTATGTTTACGCAGCCTACCTTGTTAAAAAGGTTTACATGCGAGAAGTTTTAACGTGAGGAAGAAAAAGTAAAGTGTGACAAGACCAAAAAAAAAGTTAAAACATAAGACACTTGTCAGGACTTGTTCTTATAATTTAGAAAAATGTTAAATCCTGAAATAAATGATAAATAATTATAACAAACAACGTCTATGTTTACGCAGCCTACCTTGTTAAAAAGGTTTACATGCGAGAAGTTTTAACGTGAGGAAGAAAAAGTAAAGTGTGACAAGACCAAAAAAAAAGTTAAAACATAGACACTTGTCAGGACTTGTTCTTATAATTTAGAAAAATGTTAAATCCTGAAATAAATGATAAATAATATCAAAAGCGCTATTTAACACGTTTTATTCCTTACCTTAACGTGACGAGTTGAAAAACGATCCGCGTAGTCGGGTAATTCCGCGAAACAGCCGAACGCTGAATCTCGCGCCGACTGGAGGTGTACAGCGCGTGTGTTTGGCTCGAGCGAGAGCCGCGGCGTCAGTCTGACTGGAGCCTCAGCGCCTTCGTGCGGAATTCATCCGCAGCTCCTGGAACTCCCAGGTCGCCAGACACAGAGGGATCATCATCCCATTCAAAGAGAGCAGCCTGAGACTCACTCGCAGGCCTATTGTTGAGAGAAAACAGGTCATTGTGGGCAGCAGCGTTTCACTTTTAATTTGTTTTCAGGGTCAGATGACAAGTGCGGACAGTTGTTTTCCCGGCTTTCACAGGAAGTGATGCACCTTTTTGGCCAAGGTTGTGAAGTGAAAGTGACTTGTTGAAGTTTTTCTGACTTTTTTTATTTGACTTATTCGGTTACTTTCAAGCGGTCAGCGTTCCAAAGGAATTTCTTTTAGAATTTTGAAAGAAAAAAAATCGGTTCATGTAGCGCAACCCAAATTGTAGTTTGATGACTGCCAGTTTATCTTAAAAACACTTACAAAAATAATGTGATATTAATATATAAAACGTTTTTATATATTAGTGATACGTAAATATATAACTAAATTAATAAATAGTGAGAGTAGTACTTTTCAGTTATATTTTTCCATATACCGATCCCAAAGAAAACGTTGTTGCTATGGTTACCCCAAGGGAACGCAACTTCTGATAACAAGCGCCTTCTCACTAACCCTCACACTTGCGGCTACTGACTGAAAGGTTGTTTGTTAACTATTGAACCATAGGTTATATATACATATACACATGTTTTATATATATATATATATACACACACACACACACACACTTGAAAAGTAGAAGCTTGTTAAAATTAAAATATAAATTATCATAGTACAAATCAAAACCGTTTCAGTGCCAGATTGGCGGAGTGCCAAAGTGTTTATCAATAGCCCTACTTTTCGTGCGCTCTTCGGCGCGGATGGATACACTTCGATTGTGTGCATACTGTGATTTGTCCAGTTAATGACGCAAGCCTGGATGGCGACAGAGAGTCTAGAAGTTTGACATTTTCACAGTTTACAACAACTGCAGGGGAACGTAACAATACTCCCAATAATGACAGCTCGCATATTTAGTGCTCTCTTTGATCAAAAAATGAGTTTGGCAGGGGGAATTCGCTTCCAATAAAAGTGCACTGCAAAATGATCCTCTTCAATCAAGGTTGTGCACCGTACATATAGGTTACTGACGAGGCTCTATATATTTAGGGCGGACAGAGAGTCTAGAAGTTTGACATTTTCACAGTTTACAACAACTGCAGGGGAACGTAACAATACATCAATAGCTGCTTAAATCACTGACGTAAAAAAAAATTGTCAGTTTAAAATATTTAAATATGCCCTCTTAAGAGTGGCTGACAAGATACAGGGGCTGAATAAGAACAAATGCCTTCCTGGTGGAGAGTAAGGGAGGAAAAACAGGATACTCTCTCCAGGGTGCAGAGCAGCCCATTGAGTAAACCTCATTAAAAAAAAGCACTGAGTACATGCCAGACCATAGACCTTTTCAGTCAGTCAACTGTTTTTAAACCTTATATGCATGGGATGAGCGTGTTAATAATGGATTTGAGGGCACTGATTTTAAGCATTCAGTTACATTCACAGTAATTTCATTTCTTGTAAAATTGCTCTGCATCAAAATCTGTTTTTCAAATAAGCATGATTAACAACAAAAAAAAAAATTTCAAATGAGTTGCAAATGCAGAAACGCTAACTGGTTAATGTTTTTTTTTATTTGGCTAAGAACCATCTGCCCCTTTTTCAAACCAAAACTTAATACAGTATGTAAAAGAAAAGATGGAAATGGCAATATTACATCAAAAAACAAGGACAATCTCCTTATGTGGTCACGGCACAGTCAGTGATAAAATGCTAATGCTGTTCACCGGCTGCGTTCAGCGCGCACTCATTTGTGGCAGTGGGCCATAAGTTTAACCATCTGCCCCCTGTTAGCTCACGAACAGCACACTAGCAGTAACAACAGCTACTGAGTTTTTCTCTCAGACTCCAGCCTCCAGGCACCAGTGAGGTAACGCAGTCTGATTAAGACTAGATCTCGGCCCATCTGTAGCCAACTCCAGAACGGCACCAACTTTGACCCTAAAATGTGCCATAAAACAAGTCTTCATTACCTCATAGAGGAAATCACCTTCATTTTTCTGACATATACTGCTAGAAAATACTTTTTTTTATGCAATTATATTTCAAAACTGACAGCACAAACCTTCAATCTCTGTCCAGTTAACAGCTACTTCTACTACAGGGATTTCAAAACACTGAGCAATGAAGAGAAGTTCCACATCAAATGCCCTGCAAGGATAGGAACATTTATTTTAATTAAAAGGTTCAAATTAACATTTAAACTATAATAATAATAACATTTAAGAAATTAAAAGATTCCATTTAAAAAGGTTAACAATTCATTTAATCTAAAAGTGCTTTTTGGAATTTTATGCCGTGTGCAAAAGTTGCAGAGATGCTTTAATATAAAGCCTCCTTACCAGCGTTCCACATGCAGGCTGGAGAACGTTTTCAAGGCAGCTTCACGAGTGAAGAGCTTAAAACCACATTGTGTGTCTTTAATCCCTCTCACACAGAAGAACCACACCAGGAAGTGGAATCCATACATCAGGAACGTTCGGAACAGAGACCGCTGTCACAAGGAGAATGAAAATGCAAAAGTATTGGCAATTTACTCATGAACATTAACCGTTATGCTCCAGTATTTAGATATATTGAGAAACATTGTTACCTGAGCCACTGATACTTTTTCCAGGTGAGCTCTGGATCCACAGGAGATCGCCATGTTATCCTGCATGGACACAGGAGAAAAAGATTTCCAGAGATCTCTTGGCAAGGAAAGGTCTGTTGGTAATCTGATAACCGTATCTCCTGGCTAAGCTTCAAAGAGATAGTTAATCCACATACCAACAAGAGATTGGCAATATGCTGCCTGTCTATTTTTATTTACAAAAAGTGGAGTCTCACAGGCTTCTCATCGATGCTCTCAAGACCTTCTTCAACGTTTTCAATGTCAGCAAATTTAGTGGCTCCGTCTGCATCAGCCATAAGAATGAGCCGTCCGCGACAGCTTAGAGTTCCCTGAGTAAAGATAAACACAATAAGAAACAACATTCAACTATTTAATGATCTAAGTGGGTGCAAAATAAGGCTTTTAGCTAAGATTGAGCACATATTTAAACTTCTTCAGGCATCAAGCCATATAACTGATTAATTGAGTTTGTTCACATTCCCAGCGGAGTGCAAACAGCATCTTTGTTATGTCTTTCTTCAGATTTCATCTGAAATGTGGATATCGCATAAGGAGAACGGTGTTTTTGTATTGTTACCATTCTCACTGCACCGCCTTTTCCACGGTTCTTCACTAATGTCAAAACTCTCACTTTCTGTGCTCCATACTTCTTTGTGTATTTCATGGCAACCTGAGGATACAAGCATTCAATTTGAAAACATGCACAGTAACTATTTTATTATTATTGTTTATAATATATATGTATATGTATAAAAGAAAAGTACCTCTGTAGTTTTGTCTTTGCTGCCATCATCTACCACAATAACTTCATAGGTGAATGATGGATTCTCCTTCTGTAAAATCAACAAGAGGATACATTAGGTTAAACAGAGTCACTTTACTTACAGCACTGCCATCTAGCGGTGAAACACTCTGTTTGAGTGTTAGCTGCACTGTTTGGGTCTTAGCTGCAGCCTCACACTTGCACTCTCAGACACTTGCACTCTCAGACACTTGCACTCTCAGACACTTGCACTTCCGCTAGCGACATCACTTGCAGTCTTTTATTTTTTTATTTTGTTCTATTTATTGATTACTTTTTTATTTAATCGCTCAACATTTTACAACAGTAGCCAGGTGGTGAAGACAAGACAAAAAAAACTAAATTACAATGTCACTTGATCTCCGATACCTGCGACGTCACTTGCAATCGACACAAATCGTGCGCTTTGCCAATGGAGACAAGAAGCTGTTGTGGTGATTAAACGATTAAAACTAATTTAGTACCATAACGTACAGGGTCCTGCAAGAAAAAGACAAGACCCGCAAATCCATGGCCACAGAACAGCAGAATATGAACGCATGCGCAAAGTCTCTTGTTAAGCGTTTTCCTCCTGTAGAAAAACATAAACACTTAACATGGCTTAATGTATTAAGATACATTAAGTTCAATTAAAAGATCAAATTCGATATATAGTTATTATTTAATGTACTACAAGTCAAACAGATGGCTATGAACACAATGCGCAAACTTTCACTTGTCCTCCCATACAGCAAAACGCATAATGTGGCATAATAACGGACTATGATAAAGACAATACAGTAGCCTATATGTCTTGTTGTTGACTCAAAGTATATACAGACTAACAAATATGAACATGCATTATGAAATGCATTAAGTGATTTTAAAAGGATCAACTCAGAACGCAATGCATTAAATTGCACGTTAAACATTTTCCTCCCATAGAAAATCATTATAAATAAAACACGTAATGTAGCTTAATGGACAAAGACAATGATTAAAAAAGAGCTGTAGACAGTTTATTCTATATGAAAAAACGCTTAACGCAAAACTGTGCGTGTTGCATTTATTCTGGGCTCACCTGCTTGCCTGTACATATTAGTTATGTATATTAATAATGTAGAGGAGCATATTGAGTTTGGCCTTTTTAGTCCATTATGCAACATTATGCCACGTTTTGCGGTATGGGAGGAAAATACTATATACATATTCATTATATTAATAAATTGTATATTTAATTTGATATTTTAATAGTGTCTTGTCTCCATTGGCAACGCGCACGATTTGTGTCCATTGCAAGTGACATCGCAGGTATCGGAGAGTGCAAGTGGCGATTGCAAGTGACTTCGTAATTTAGTTTCTTTTTTCTTGTCTTCACCACCTGGCTACTGTTGTAAAATGTTGAGAGATTCAAACTAAAAGTAATCAATAAATAGAACAAAATAAAAAAATAAAAGACTGCAAGTGACGTCGCAAGCGGAAGCGCAAGTGTCTGAGAGTGCAAGCCTGAGAGTGCAAGTGCGAGGCTGCAGCTAGACCCTCTTGAAACAACTGGTCTGCAGAAAAGGATCCAAAATAATTCATTTTTGGATTCCCAGGTGAACTCAAATATATTTACATTTATTGATATTTTATATTTTGTAAGTACATATGTTACAGAACAATCATAATCACAAATATTTTACTCAGAAAAACAGAACTTAACCATTGAGTCATTTAAATAAATTAAATACTGGACCTGTCTTTTCTCCAGGTATTCCATGGCTTCATCCATCATAACAGGCACTGCGATAGGACAGAGGTATGCATTAACAATATAAATCCTCTTCTTGCCAAAAGCAGATTAATGATTTTGAGCCATATGGATCCAGTGGGGGTGCTAACCCAAAATTATATACATTTGTGGTCAAAAGTTTGGAATAATTAAGATTTTCTTATGCTCACCAATGTTTCATTTATTTGATAAAAAATACAGTATTATGAAAATAATAATAATGTTTAAAAAATATTTGCAATTTAAAAATGTGTTTTCTATTTCAATATATTTTAAATGTAGTTTAATACTGTGATGGCAAAGGTGAATCTTCAGCATCATTACTCCAGTCTTCAGTGTCACATGATCCTTCAGAAATCATAACAGTTGTGCTGCTTAATATTTTTATTGAAACTGTGATGCATACCATTCAAAAAAAGAAAAGAATGAAAACAATTATTTTCTTTTGAACTTTCTATTCATCTAAGAATCCGGCTAAAAAAATCAGCTTTGCCATCAAAAAATAAAGTTTAAAAATGTATTCAAATAGAAAGCAGTTATTTAAAATAATACATTTAATACACATTTTTTTCTGTATTTTGATCAAATAAATGAAGCCTTGGTGATCTTAATGGGATAGTTCACCCAAAAGTGAAAATTACCCCATGATTTACTCACTCTCAAGCCATCCTACTTCTTCTTTCAGACGAATACAATTGGAGTTATATTGAAAACTGTCCGGGCTCTTCCAAGCTTTATAATGGCAGTGAATGCTGGTCGAGATTTTGAAACCCAAAAAAGTGTCCATTCATCATAAAAAGTTCTCCACATGGAGTTAATAAAGGCATTCAGAAGCAAAGCGATGCGTTAGCGTTTGTGTAAGAAAAATTTAAGTTTTTTAGGCTTCAAAATCTCGACCAGCATTCACTGCCATTATAAAGCTTGGAAGAGCCAGGACAGTTTTAATTATACCTCCGATTGTATTCATCTGAAAGAAGAAAATCATATACACCTAGGATGGCTTGAGCGTGAGTAAATCATGGGGTAATTTTCATGTTTGGATGAACTATCCCTTTAAGAGACTTCTTTCAAAAACCTTTGACCATCAGTGTATACATATTACTGCATATACCATCAAAACAACTCACATCTGAGTTCCTCGTTGTATGACGGAACAACCACAGACAGCTCCAGTGATGGAGGGTCCATCAGATTGGGAAAAGACTCTTCCTTGCCATCTGCAGCCAAGAAGTGTTTCTCCTTCTCATGGCGAGTCTGATCTATAGTGTTAGCACTGACATGTAGCACGACAACAACCTAAAGACAAGAAGAGGTGTGACACAAGAGAGTAACTAACTTGTTCAACTGGACGAATCGGTGAAGCTCAACAAAAGTATCACTATATATACGCACAAGTATTTCAAAAACACTTTTCATTCATTAAAATGCATTACATTTCTTTTACAAAATAAAAAAGCAAGAAGAGCAAACAAACTACCCTCTATAATATAAAGAGATGTATAAACACATATGAAAATGCTAATGATAAAATGATATAAATGTACCAATAGTAAGACGATCAGCGACAGGATCAGCGAATGCTGCATTAAGTCATATAAAGAGAAATCCATCATCCATAACCCAGTGAACATTGCACTGCAGGGAAGCTGTCACTAGTGTATAGCTAAACTGCTCTACTGAAGTATACAGGGCAGCCTTAAAACAAGCCTTTCGGCGGCTTCGCAAGGCGGGACAAACATGAATGGGTGTCGTACTAAATTACGGAATAAATAGTTACATCTCCATTGTTGAACTTTACTTCCAGTCACAGAGGAAACACCTACGCGGAAGTCGTCTTTACGAACCACATCATCATCACAGCGGGCGAAGAACACGCAGCGCCGCAGAGGCAGAGCGCCGGATGGGAAACAGCACTAGCGCCCCACACTGGAGCGGAGGACGCGAGAGTCACGTCTTTACATCACTGCAGTCTTCATGTGGTGCTTCTAAACATCATGGCGGCTGGTTTCAAGTGAGTGAGTTGCTGCTACACAGCATGAATTACATGTGTAGATTGTTTCTGAATTATTTAGTATATTAGACGTTGTCTGGACAGTGAGATAATGACTTCGCTGTATTATTTAATGTAAGTAACGAGACATTAATTGTTTTTTTTTTTAGAACCGCAGAGCCTCTAGAATATCACAGGAGCTTTCTGGTGAGTTGATCAATATTTGATTTCCGTCAGCTCCGATAAGTGTTCTAGAACACTGATCTAATAATTCAGTTATTCGTTGTCTTAATCTAATATTTCTACAGAAAGAAAACTGTCGTCCAGATGGAAGGGAATTGGGAGAGTTCAGACCCACAACTTTAAATATTAGTAAGTATGGGATGCAGATTAAAAAACACAGAATTTTCAATGCGTTACAAATACAGAGATGTTATTAGGCATAATTGGATGATTGTGTCCTTCTAGGCTCTATATCTACAGCTGATGGATCAGCACTGGTGAAAATTGGAAACACCACAGTGATCTGTGGGATCAAAGCTGTGAGGATCATTTTTATTTTCCTAAAAATGATGATGTGGCTGTTGATTATATATATATATATATACACACACACACACACCGTGTGTGAAAAGGTTTTTGCCCCCTTCCTGTTTTTTTATTTTTTTGCATATTTGTCACACTTAAAAGATTCCGATCATCAAACACATTTTAATATTACACAAAGATAATGCAAGTAAATGCAAAATGCAGTTTTTAAATAAAACCTGCCTGGCCCTACGTGAAAAAGTAATTGCCCCCTAAATCTAATAACTGGTTGTGTAAAAAAAAAAACAGCCAGAAAACAACCTTTTCACACCACTGTAAATATATATATATGTGACATGAGGCCAAGTATGGTGACCCATACTTGGAATTAGTGCTCTGCATTTAACCCATCCAAAGTGCACACACACAGCAGTGAACACACACCCGGAGCAGTGGGCAGCCATTTATGCTGTGGTGCCCGGGGAGCAGTTGGGGTTCGGTGCCTTGCTCAAGGGCACCTCAGTCATGGTATTGAAGGTGGGAGAGAGCGCTGTACATTCACTCCCCCCACCTACAATCCCTGTCGGTACGAGACTCAAACCCACAACCTTTGGGTTACGAGACCGACTCTCTAACCATTAGGCCACGACTTCAGATTATGAAGTTACAGCATTTTTTTCTTTCAGGAATTGACTATGCCGCCATCTGATGCTCCAAATAAAGGATATATAGGTAAATGTAAATTAGAATCGGATAATTGACTAATGTTATACATTGGGGTGTTGAATGAAATATAACCCGAGTTCCTCTTTGCTCTCCAAGTCCCAAATGTAGATCTGCCTCCACTGTGCTCATCTAGATTCAGACCCGGTCCACCAGGAGAACAGGCGCAGGCTGCCAGCCAGTTTATCGCAGATGTCATTGAAAGGTACAACCACATTTCTTTTTGTGTTGAAGCAGTGGGATTTTTTTCCCCTTCGAAAAATCTGAAATTTTAACAAGACTCCAAATAATGTTTGCATGAAATTACATACTTAATATTTATTTTTTTCTGCTTTTTAGTTCAGATTTAATAAATAGGGAGGAATTGTGCATTGAAAAATCTAAGGTAAGATATATAAAAATAATAGCCTATATTGTCTTATTATATTTATATATAATAAGACTCTAAAATACTTCTTAACATCAAATTGCTCTTTTCAAATCCTTTGCATTTCTTTTATCAATGGGATTTTTCTAGCTTTGTTGGGTGCTGTACTGTGATATTATGTGTTTGGATTACGACGGGAACTTACTTGACGCCTGTATCATAGTTCTGCTGGCAGCTTTAAAGAACGGTGAGCGCTTCTTCTGAGTATAACATTTTCTCCGGCTGTTATGATGACTAATAAAGACATTTCATATTTCTCAGCCCGACTCCCTGAAGTCACTATAAACAAAGAGACAGATTTAGCAGAAGTTGACATCCAGAAGAAGAGGCACTTGAAGATCAACCGGCATCCAGTTGGCTCATCATTTGTAATATTTGATGAGTAATTGAAACTTATTTCTCTATTATACAACAAGATCAATATAACATTCTTTAGAAATGACAAGAATGAATTCAGGCACAATCTTTTCCATTTTCTCATTGAACAGCTCTATAATCATAGTCGACCCTACAGCAGAAGAAGAAAGCCTGTCAACAGCATTACTGACTGTGGTAACAGACGAGGAGGATAGACTCTGTGCCGTCCACAAACCAGGTGAACATTGCAGGTTATTTACACGCAAACTCATCGAGGTGAAAACTGCAACAGAGATTTTTTTTTATCAGCTTTAAAATATGGATTTACAGTCAATTTTAGCATGAGGATATAGGGAAAATCTCACCTTGGACCCTTGTATGTTTTTTTTGTTTGAGTTTTTATTAAATTATAAGAATTCAACTATCCAATAAAGAAACATATACTATTGCACTTTAAAATAAAAAATATTTTATAATAGTGTATTTAATAATAATTTAATTTTACATAACAGCAAAATTACAATGCTAATATTCATGTCTTTGCTTACATGAACTAATATTAATCTTTGGATATTTCTTTGCTTTAAATCATTAAACTTTAAGGTTTATTTTGCTTTTATGCTTTTGTTGACAGTTCATAAACGGTCTTTACAAATTTCAAAAACATATTAGATCTACACAAATCATACAAATTAGCGGTTTTGGATCCAAAAATTGTGATTTTTTTTTTTATGCATCCCTGAGATTTAGCAGATTTAATTTTTGAGGTCTGCAGATTTGATTGAATATTTTTTGGTAGATCTAAAATCAAATGTTCCATTTTGTTTAAGGTGGGACATCGTTATCTGGTGAGAAACTGCAACACTGCATAAATCGAGCCATAACGAGAAACAAAGAAATCAGCAAACTGGTGGACAAAGTCATTGAGAGCATGAAGATGGCAAAATAAACACACACAGTCATGACATTTTTATCTAAAAGATGTATTTTTCACTGTCAATATATACTTTCTTTTTTATCACAATAAAACTGCCGACAGAGACCATTTACAAAAATTCTGCCTCAGTGTTCAGAAATGTCATCCACTCACATGGTTTAGATTTTTTTTCTTCATAAGAATATACATCAACTCCCCCTCAGTATAACAAAATGCCATTTTAAAATGTGCCGTATAAAAACCACACATGTAATTGCATGCTGGGACAAGGCGGCCTATCACTCTGACATCCAGCAGTAGAATGAATGTTTTCTCGTAACTGTAAAGTTGAGCAACAGGTGATTGAGGCACATCTGTACGGCCCTTATTAGTGTGCGTAGGGTCCACCCTCTCAAGCCAAACAGGCTCTTGTTGAAAGAGCCATTTGGAAAGAGAATAAAGACAGCATGCTGTAGAGAACCCTACAAGAATTGTCTCATTTAATATCTTGTATTTCTTTAAAAAATACGGTAATACTCTAAGGTCCCCTGCTCTAAAAGTCCTCGCAGTATATATTCATCTGTCCTGAGGTCAGGAGGGCAATTCCTGCACCCCTATGAATGTAAAAAAAAAACAACTTTAGTCCGGTCAAGCCACAGTCAGTCCGTAAAATGCTCCTGATCAAGCACAGTGCCGTTTGCTGACGTCCAGCCGGAGGTCATGATTTGGAGAGGGGCTGTGGCGTGCTGCGTTTCCTCTTACTTTTTGGCTGGTTGGCGGAATGTTGCCGTGGCAGTGCCCCCACTGCCATACCCATTTGCTGCTGTTGCATTTGGTGCTGCAAGAATTGCAACTGTGGAAAGGGAAAAGAAACAGATAATGAATATGTGCAGTTAAAAATGTCCCCAGAGTCTCCTCTCACAGCAACTGTGCCTCAGAAGCGTCTCTTCCACTTAGCCATGGAGATAAATGTTATGAATGTAAACCTTCAGCTCTGATTGTTGGTTTTAGTGTATCCCACCCTCCATCGGTCCTTGTAATCAATTTATACAAATGTAGCCAAGTGTGGGAAGACCAGTCAAATGGCTATATGAGTTTCTCATTATTTAAAAAGCTTACACTTAAACGATGCTTAATGTGAAAATATTTAAATAATATTATAAGTTATAATTGTACAGTTAAAAAGTTTGGGGTCGATAAGTTTTCTTTTGAAAAATTATCTTTTTACTTTTATTCAGCAAGGACACTTTAAATTGATCGAAAGTGACAGTAAAGACGTGATGCAAAGGATTGCGGCTGCAAATGCTGTTTTTTTTTTTTTTTTACTTCATACAAAATTCAAAAGAAATATGTGACCCTGGACTACAAACCCCGTCATAAGGGTCAATTTTTCGAAATTGAGATGTATACATCACCCGAAAGCTGAATAAATAGCTTTCAATTGATGTACGGTTTGTTAGGATTGGACAATATTCGTCTGAGATACAACTATTTGAAAATCTGGAATCTGAGGGTGCAAAAAAATCTAAATATTGAGAAAATCACCTTTAAAGTTGTCCAAATGAAGTTTTTAGCAATGCATATTACTAATCAAAAATTAAGTTTTAATATATTTAAAGTAGGGAATTTACAAAATATCTTAATTGAACATGATATTCACTTAATATCCTAATGATTTTTGGCATAAAAGAAAAATCTATAATTTTGACCCATACAATGTATTTTTGGCTATTGCTACAAATATACCCCAGCGACTTAAGACTGCTTTTGTGGTCCAGGGTCACAAATATAAGAGTACTGACACTGAAAATTCAGCTTTACCATCACAGTAATAAATTAAATTTTAAATATGTATTAAAATAGAAAACATTACTTAAAATTTGAATAACATTTCACAATATTACTGTTTGATTGTATTTTTGACCAAATAAATGCAGCCTCAGTGAGCATAAGAGATTTCTTTCAAAAACATCAACATCTTACCAACCCCAAACTTTTGTTTAAACTGCCTACATATGAATTTTGCTTTACTACTTTACTATTATTCTAAAATTGGGGATGCACTTATATTAAAATTCTGGTCGATAAGCCAATAATTATTTTCTTGTTCTGGCCCAATAACATAAATGGCAGATATTAAAATTCTATATTATTTTGTATAAATAAGTTAAAAAGAAAACACTATCAACTTAAATCATTTTAAATACTACAAGTGAATTGAAGCATCATAAGGTTCAGTATGAAAAACGGATGTTCATTTTGAGATTTGCTACATATTATATTTAGCAGTGCTATTCAATTATTAAATGTTTTTAAAGATGAACTTTGAGTGTTGGATGAAGGCAAAGGTAATCTAAATGTAAAAGTAGGGGGAAACGAGTTGCTAAATTAAATATACAATATTGGCTGACACTTAATATCATTTATCAGTATCTACAATGTTCCAGGCAATTTGGAAAATACCTCTAACTGGTATTGTACATTGTATAGATCAATATTACATGTATGTATTACATGTTTTCGTCACCTCTCCCACTGGCTCTCTGACAATGGAAGAGTTTCGACTAAAGCAGAGCTGCTGAAAGGAAACCACCATTCATTAACACTGCAGTGAAAACAGATGCAACACGCTGGACAGACATCAACGCTGTTTGCAGAAGCTTGGCGAGGCTGAAAGAGGGAGGAATGGAAGACTCGGGGATAATCGATGGGAACAACAAATTGTGAGGAACAGGAAAGGATGAAGCAGGAGCGATAAAATTAAAAGTGCAATGCAGCTGTTTGTCAGTTATCCTCTATTACACACACACACACACACACACACACACACACACACTGCCATGCTCTCATTTGTTGTCAGTAAGACAGCAACTTCAACTCGCATCCCAGCTGGGACTAATGCAAGAGTTCGGCTGTTACTGGGGTCAGATGCAGGACAGGAGAGTGGGCCAATCAGTGTGAGCTGTGCGTGATGACGGATAAAACAGCACAATATTAAATCTGATGAACTTCCTTATAAAGAAGACATTCCTGAAGGTTTGACAGATTTCATCTCAACTGCTATAAAACATGCTTCTCAAGCATCTATTAAAGGTGACATATCATGAAAATCTGACTTTTCCAGGTTTTAAGTGCTATAATCAGGTCCCCGGTGCATCTACCAACCAAGGAAACGTGAAAAAGATTAACCCAGTAACTTTGTTTAGGTAAGCCTTTTTCTGCAAGCGTCTGAGAAAACGAGCGCGTCTGATTTCGCTCACTTGGTGACGTGGCAAAGGGATCTCATTATAATATTACCGCCCCTTAATCTGTAAACTTCCACTCAAGGCACCGTCATTTTGATTTCGCAAGCGACAACGGTGTACCAGTTCTAATGCCATGGCGAAAGTTTGAGCAAAACATGCTAACTGTTCTGTCTTTGGGTGTACAGACGAGCACAGAACACTATTTAGATTCACAGCCTCAGAGGAGACAAGAGAGCAGTGGATTTATTGATTGATTTTTGCTGCTGCCACACAGATCTGAGCACAGAATACTATTTAGATTCCCAGCCTCAGAGATGACAAGAGAGCAGAGGATTTATTGACTTATTTACTGTATATTACTGCTGCCACACAGATCTAAAATAAACATGCGATTTATTTCCCAGCTGTTTACCTCCACAGACATAACCGACTGTTTTTGTAACTCGTGTGTTTTTACATAAACTTGTGTGTGAATGAGAACTTAGTTTAGTACTCACGTGCTGTGACAGCAGCTTTCTGTCCGTGTGCTTCGGATGTGTGCGCTCAGAAAACCTTATATCTGAAGTTTAAACTCATATGGTTTAAAACGCATGATTTCAGCGCGCGATAAACATTATAATCAGAACCAAAACAGATGTTTTTCAGGAGGTACGAGCTGTGGCTCTATTCTGGAAAAGGGGACGGGGAGCAGCAGCTCATTTGCATTTAAAGAAACAG
>NW_015505211.1:4133473-4148437 GCF_001515645.1 Sinocyclocheilus grahami
TATTGATTGATTTATTTACTGTATATTACTGCTGCCACACAAATCTAAAATAAACATGTGATTTATTTCCCAGCTGTTTACCTCCACAGACATAACCGACTGTTTTTGTAACTCGTGTGTTTTTAATGTAAACTTGTGTGTGAATGAGAACTTAGTTTAGTACTCACATGCTGCGACAGCCGCTTTCTGTCCGTGTGCTTCGGATGTGTGTGCTCAGAAAACCTTATATCTGAAGTTTAAACTCGTATGGTTTAAAACGCATGATTTCAGTGCGATAAACATGATAATCAGAACCAAAACAGTTGTTTTTTTAGCAGATACCAGCTGTAAAGGCAGCTCTATTCTGGAAAAGGGGGCGGGGAGCAGCAGCTCATTTGCATTTAAAGGCACAGGCCCGAAAAACAGCTGGTTTCTGCTTCCACTCAAAATAGGCATTTTCAAAATGATATAATAAATTATCTGTGGAGTATTTTGAGCTGAAACTTCACAGACACATTCTGGGGACACCAGAGACTTATAATACATATTGTAAAAAGGAGCATAATATGTCACCTTTAAGAGATAAGCTGATGCCACAAGCTTATATGAAAATGTTGGTAAAGGCTTAGACAGAAAAATGGTAACTCAAAACATGGCATAAGAACAATACGTAAACAACACGTAAAGCTTTCCACGTCGGTCAGAAATAGCCAGAAAAGAAGCTACTGATGTGATTCTTATGAACAACAGTGTTTAGCTGTGTAGTGTGGAACATTTAATCTAAAGAGTGAATGCATAGATGTCATATAACAGACTGATCTTTCACCAGACCTTTGAATTTAAAATGGAAAACTTGGTACCAAATAACAGGTACTATTTAGGGCTATGAATCTGTTTAAAAGTTTGCTTTATTTTTTTAATGAAATTAATACTTTTAGCAAGAATGCATTAAATTGATCAAAAGTGAGAGTCAAGACATTTATAATGTTGTTATCATTTATAAAAATGTCTTTCCACAAAAATTATTAAGCAGCACAAACTTTTTCAACATTGGAAATGTTTCTTGAGCAGCAGATCAGCATATTAGAATGATTTCTGAAGGATCATGTGACACTGAGGACTGGCGTAATGATGCTGAAAATTCAGCTTTGCTGTCACAGGAATAAACTCCATTTTTAACATATACATTTTAAAATATATTCAGATAGAAAAACGTTATTATAAATTGTAATAATATTTCACAATATAACATTTTTACTGTATTTTTGATCAAATAAATGCAGCCTTTGTGAACATTAGACTTCTTTCAAAAGCTTTTAACAATATATACAGACTCCAAACTTTTGTTAAAAAATAAATAAATAATAATTAAAATAGATATTTTTAAAAATAGATTATTTTAGCTGATAATTATATATTTTTATAATTATATATTACGAATCATGTTGGAATAGTGTGAACTGAAGAATCATGCCCAATAAGAGCAGAAAGGTGTATGAAAGATTTAATTTAGGCTTTTATTCACATATAAACATTGATCAGCAAACATAAACAGAAGCTCAACCACACTTGAATGAACCTCATTGGTTCTCGTGTGTCAAACAAGCATGCTTGAGCTTCCGTGACCAAATTTGAATGCTGTAAACATTGTTAGCTGATTAGTGTTTATATGTGAATAAAAGCCTAAAATAAATCTATTCATCGTGTATAGCAATCCTGTCTCTTTAGAAGACTTGGATTAAACCATTCAATTCATATGGATTTATTTTTTGATCTTTTTAAAAATGCTTTGAAGAGTTTTGGATGAATAGACTCTCAATGGAGGGACAGAAATCTCTCAGATTTGATCAAAAAAATATCTCCATTTGTGTTCTGAAGAAGAATGATTTCTTACGGGTTTGGACCAACATAAAGGCATGAAATAACCCTTCAAGAAGGTCGGTTTTGAATTCAGGTGGTCTTCAAAGGTCAGTCGAAGGGGGATTAGTGTCTGAGAGGTCAAAGGTCAGTCTGATATACACATGTCTATGGGTGGATGAGGTCAAAGTTGCTGCATTACTTGGATCTGTGGCTGGTGCTGTTGCTGGAGCCTCGGGGACGGTAGGCTGGGCCCGGACCCCTCCAGACCACAACCCAGCTGGGACAGCACTACCACGGACAGAGGGGTGGGGTGGAGCAGGGGAGAGAGAAAGAACAGGGTGGGGAGGGAGGTAACAGGAAATAAAAGGTAGAATGTAGCAGAAAGAGGAAAAGTGGCATCCACCATCATGTTAATCAAATGACAAACAAAAAAAACAGGTCTAATTAACTTTGATTGATCTCTGTTGAGATTAGTATGACACACTACAAAATCTGAATTCATTAGTATGTCTACTCATTGTGTTAGTGTCTGTTAGAGATATCTGGACTAGAGATGTACTCGAATAACAGTGAGAGGAGTGGCAGAGAAATGAAACGCATGAGTCCGTACCTGCTGCCTGAGGAGACATGAATCCACCCACTCCGGTGAGATTGATGACTGCTGTCTGTTGTGCGGACAGACCCTGTTCTGCCGTCAGACCCGGATCAGCCTGATTCAAAGAGGACACCTGAATTACTTAAGTACTTCAGAACATATATACTATATATTCTTTAGCGTAGAATGAAACTGAAGATGGTTTGTGAGATTGCCAATGTCGAATTGCATTAAATAAAACCCTAAGTCAATATATATATTTAATTTAGAAACAAAATACTTGTACATAAATAAAAATGTAATATGTTAAAATTACCATGCACGCTGGTTTTTATATTTACAATATTTTATTTTGTCATTATATTCTAAATGTTATATAGTATAATATATTAATACAATATCTAAATTTTACAGTCATCTTGTATACAAAATACATTCAAGTTACCACTAGTTTTCCCAAAAACTTCCTTTATCTCCAACTGGTTGTATATAAATGAAATACAATTATATAATGAGCGTATAATTTAACTGAAATAAATTAAAATGATATCAAATTTTGAAAAAAAACTATACTATATAATAATAATTCTTAAAATATCTCAATTAAAACTACAACAAATTTTAACATTTTACTCTTTACATAAAAAAATTCATTCAAATTAAAAGTACTAGGGCTGTCAAAAAAAATTTGAATTTCGAATATTCGTCAAATTTAACATAAAAAAATTCATTCAAATTAAAAGTACTAGGGCTGTCAAAAAAAATTTGAATTTCGAATATTCGTCGAATTTAAAATAAAACTCCACATTCGAATGCAAAAACGTTGCATTCAAATTTTAGGTGTGTGTCAAGGAGGCAGCCTTATCAGTTGCACACGAGATGCGATGACGATGTAAGTGTCATTGCATTATAGTGTTTTTGTTAGCCTATCCAGTTGAAGCCACTAGATGCGGCGCTGCCGCATTGTTAATTACAAATATTGCGGGAAATGTGAACACCAATGAGGAGAAGATCTTGTTTACGTCAAAACTGAAACCAAGCCGTTCACACAGAACAAATATTTCGCGCATTTTCTAGAGGGACATCTATCACCATTGCACTCGCGTCTCGCACAAAAGAGCCGCATGTTTAGAAAGCCATGTAAAATTAATGCAAGTTTAACTTTGAAAAAACATATCTCGAGACTTTATGGCGGGGTTTTCTCCCCCATCCCACTGCAACTCGTGTTTTTAAATGAAAAAATGGAATCTGTGGGACTGGTTTTTGGCCCTTTGTATTAAACTATGAATACATACATGATGCTGTTTTGTTTATAGTTGTTTAAAAGCAACTTAATTAATTATAATTGGTTTATAAACATTTTAAACATTATGCACTTTTTTCACAGATAGTCATGTTATCTTATATGCTTTGAATAAACGTGCATTGGTGGATGCGCCCTCTTGTGGCATCAGGAGAGAAGCCAAAAGCTTTTCTTCACCCTAACTGAAATTATGCATTTTAAATTCAAATATAATTCGAATTTTGATAATATTTAAGTACAAAATTCTAATTTAGTTTTTCAGCCATTTTGACAGCCCTAAAAAGTACATAATTTCTATACCACTAGTTTTCCCAAACATATCTTTCATCTCTCTATCATCTGTATATAAATGTAATACAAGTATATAATGAAAATGTAATGTAATATAAACTGTTAAATATATTATTTAAAAAATATATATATTTTTTTCTCTAAATGTAATTTAATATAATATAGCTTTACATTTTAAATAAGACGAGTGATTCAGATTTACACACATTAAAGGAACAGTTCACCCAAAAATGAAAATTCTGTCATCATTTACCCTCAAGTTGTTCCAAACCTGTATGAGTTTCTTTCTTCTTTTGAGAATAAAAGAAGACATTTTAAAGAATGTTGGTAACCGAACAGTTGACAGTAGCCATTGACTTCCATGGAACAGAATTTTCATTTTTGGATGAACTATATTTTTAACACTCTTGGAGCTGATCCTCAGCCTCTGGAAATGACTAGAATCATGATAGCGGTGTCTGACTCACCGCCTCCCCCTGCTGCTGGGGGCTGGATGTGGTGGACTGACTGCTTTGCTGTTGAGGGGAGAACTGAGACAACTGCTGCTGCTGTAGAGAGTTAAAAATCAGTGGTCCCGTAGGGAGCTGAAAGAAAGGGAAACACAAACATAAATGGGAGGGAAAGAGAGAATCATCTCCACAAAAGCCAATACTTCAACTACAAAAGCTCTTTCACCTGAAGAAGGTTGAGCGGTCGCAGTCCCGGACTGTTGTTCAGGCCAAAAGGCCCACCTGCTGGAACAACATGATAATTTTACTCTCCACAATAGTGGCTGACAACTTGTAAAAGTCACTGGTGAACATCTGACAAAACTGGGAGGAATTCAAAGAGAGTTTACCTGCTGGAGCAGCAGGCTGCATGGCAGGAAGAGCTCCAGACATGAGACCACCAGAGGGCAATAGTCCACTCAGGGGTATACCAGACGCCAGAGTACCAGGACTACAACCCAGCATTGGGTTAGAACTCATCAGAGTCTGCGGACTGCTGTAAGAAACCACAAACAGAGGTGGTTAGTCACCTTTTTTTCCTTTCATATCCCCTAAAAAAGTCACAAACATGGGTTCTTACCAAACCGGGCCAACCACGTTGATGAAGTTGAGCCCTGCGGGGTTTGTCATGACCTGTGAAGATGTGGTGCTGGACGTGGGCAGGGGAATAGTCATGACAGGCAGGGTCATCTGCTGTTGGGCGAAGGGAGTCAGCAGGGTGGGCTGCTGTGGAAGGGCGGGGTCCTGAGGGGTGGGCGTTACTGAAGGCGTGGCACTCTGAATGTCGGCAGGGTGTGGCGTAGAACACGGCGTGTTGGTGGGTGTGGGTGTGGAGGGCTTGGGTGTACCTGATCCTTTGGAGTAAAATCAGAGGAAAAAGACAAAATACAGATCCGGCTAGCAAGCAATGCATTAGCAAGCGGTGACATCTTTCTATTTGTGAATGGAGTGATACTCACTCTGCATGGGCGAGAGAGCAGCAGGGGACAGCAGGCCAAGCTCCATGGAGTGTTTCCGGGACAGCGACTGATTCTTCGTAGGTGGAGGGGTCGGGCACTTGAGATGGCCGCTTGAGGCCTGTGTACTATACGGGTTACCTAGACAACAGGAGGGAGTGTTTGTTTGTACACTTTTTAAAGTGGAGAGAGACAAACATATTGAGATAGAAGAGAGGAAATGAGATTGAGACATGATGGAGGTCGGACCTGACCTACATTTATCTCAAAAACTGTTTTCAATGTTGGTAATAATAAGAACCATGTTTAATAACTGAGCACCAATAATAACTGATATAAAATGAACATTAAATCAGCACATTAGAATGACTTCTGAAGGATCATGTGACACTGAAGAATGGAGTAGTGACGCTGAAAATTCAGCTTTGCTATCACAGAAATAAATTACATTTGAAAATATATTCAAAGAGAAAAGTCTTTTTAAATTGTAATATTTCACAATATTACTGTTTTTACTGTATTTTACGTTATATATCAAAGTGTCTCACCTCGTTTTCCCTGGAGGGGGAGAGCTGGCCTTGGGACCCTGCGCTGCCTGAGTTGTGCAACATCTTCACCTGACACTTAACGTCCCGTTCATACACCTCCTTATACTGCGTCAGAAACCTGTGGCACAGGAGTATTTTTATGGCGGTTGAGCGCAACCAAGACCCAAAACAACAAATTATGGCTCCTGTACTTACCGATCAGCGTCTGTCTTTGAACCTATGAGGAATCTACAAACCACAGAGAAAATAAAAGATCAGGTAAGTGCAACAATTAGGCAAGCGTAACTAATAACACGTTACTCTCATCTTAGAATAGAGTCTAATGTAATACATAATGTGAATGTGAATAAATGTGAAATAAGTAATTGTAAAATGTACGGTGGGTGAATGAGGTGTAGGTCTGTGACATCCTCCTCTGATTTGGAGTCTTTGGCGCTGTAGATTTTCCCATAGACCTGTGGGTCCCCCATAGACTGGAAGATAGTGACTTTTGTTCTTTGAGGCTGACCTCCTACCTCACACTCAAAAATGTAATCGTCTCTCACGTCCTGTTCCAAGACAAAGACAGCATATCACACAGATAAAACAACAAAAATCTGTTTTTTTTTCTTACTAGCATATTATAGGGTCCATGTACAGTCTAGTTCCTATGTAAGATTTACACAATTGTGTTACCTGTGCAGGCCAAACAGTGGGCTGAGTGTCATCTAGTTTGACAGAGCTCTTAGCCACTGCATATTTCTCCACCTGGAAGCACAAAAAAAAACTTTGTTTCACAGATTTGGATACAGGAAAAAAAGTCCAAACATCCCATCTCAGAATACTGAAGGACACAATGTAACGTTTCCTGCTCTTGGTTGAAAAAATGATTTTCTTTTTAAATGCTGGTGTGCCAGACAGAGTTTCTGTTGTTTAATCAAACCAAACTTAGTCAAGTCAGTCTAAGTCAAGAAACATACAAAGGCCTGTGTAACTAAATAGCCACATACCCAGACCTACACCTACACCATTTTACAAATGGGAAAAAAACCTTCAACATAAAAAATAACATTGAACACAATAAATCCCCTTTTGCAGCTTTCAGATCAGTACATTCAAGGTTCAAAAGTTCATCAAATCAGACAAAACATAATAAATGCACAGAAAAGGAGAGCAAGCAGTTCATTAGAAATTGTCCATAGCATAAGCAATGTAGTCCAGCCAAGGACATATGGAATTTATCTTAACAATACTTTTAAAGTCATATTTCATTAAAAAAAAATATATTTCTGTTATAAATGGCTTTGGACCTACAGAAAAGAGAGAGATGCTACTTGTACGTTCATTTAACTGCATTACAGCAACTCACATCAATTTCTGATGGGACAGTCAGCTGAAAACTGCTCTGTTTCCACATGTCCACACACTGCAGGAAAAACAAGAGTCATTAAAACACAGAAAACAACCACACTACTCATACAAAAAAATAACAATTTTATTAACACAGTACTGTTCAAAAGTTTAATTGGTAAGATTTTTGAAAGACCCTTGTACTTAAGGCTACATCTAATTGATAAAAATACAGCAAATAAATAAATAAATAAAGTTTATGAAATATTACAATTTAAATAAAAAAATCTTAAATACATTTTTTTTAATCAATTTACTGTATCATTGCTGAATAAAAGTAATTTCTTTCAAAAACATATCTTCTTGATGCCAAATTTTTGAACAATGATGTACGTTTCACATTTGACCATGTTTAAATCCATTTACCCAAAATCAGAACAGAAATTAAAACAGTCTTCGACTCACATTTCCAGCTTTGGAGATCTTAAGGTCTATGGAAGGAGCAGGTTTCCTCTCTTTCCTCCTCTGCAGGTAGTCCAGGAGTCGGAGCTGTGGCAGTGCAGGGCAGTGGCTCATCATCTCCTGCTGTCTGTTGAGTGCTGCTTGAGAATGCCTCCTAAAACACCTGCAGAGAGGAGAAACATGACATCCATCAGCGTGGAATGATGGATAACTGATGTATGATGGATTTGATCACCTGCTTTTGAATTTCAGGATATCTCTGTATCAATACAGCGTTTTGAAGCCTTTAACTTTGATAAACCACACAAAATGGTCCTCTTATTTAGCTTTTCACAGAACAGAGGAATAGATTCTCGTCAGATTCTTGCACTCAACTTATACAGGCAAAAGAACTGTTTTTGTTAGCTGCATAGAGCGAAGACTAAACGTGTGTTGGTCAAAACCACTTACATTCCTTTAGTCACAACAATACAATGAGAGATCAGAACAGCAGCGGCTTTTCAGTTCACAGATGGTGACTAACCACAGACACAATAAAAGATCTACACTGTGCACATCAACATAAGCTCTGTGGGTTTCAGCAATTCCTTGGGTGCAAAATGTTTGCAGTCACAAACAATCACACGACACACTGAGCAGCAGACGACAGGAACTCATCAGAGACAGTTTGATTTAGTTTAAGGACAACTGATGATCAAGCAAAACACATATTTCACTGAAGCTAAAGAGTTAACTGCGTCACCGTTTCATGGATCGTGTGTTCATCTTCTGTTTGTTGTAGAGCAGACGGTTGGTGGTGCAGCTGACAGAGATGGAGGGGTCCAGACACAGAGGCTCTGCTGTGGCCAGAATCAACTGACTCTCCAGCTGAAGTTTATCATCCTGTAAACACATAAGAACCACATGAGAATCGATGCATCCTCTATACTTCACACTGTGCTGTGAATCTGTCACTTTAATGGTCGTTGTCAATCTACAGTACTTGTCAAAAGTTTAGAGTCAGTAAGATTATTCTAATAGAACTAATATTTTATTCAGCTAAGATGCATTAAATTGATCAAAAGTAACAGTAAAGACATTTATAAGTGGAAAAAAAAGACTTCTATTTAAAAAAAAATGTTGTTTTGGAATTTGTATTCATCGAATCCTCAAATGTTTCAGTTTCCACAAAAATATTAAGAAATACAACTGTTTTCAACATTGATAAGAAGTTAAGTTCTACCATGTGCTTTTGTAATTTTTATAATTTTTTCTTTTTCCATTTAGCTTTCTTTTATTTTATTTCAGTTTTAGTAATTATAGTATTTCAACTTAGTTAGGTGCCAAAGCAACATTTCTATTTTTTATTTTTTTTCCCTAAATTTTTATATTTCAGTTAATATTTATATCAGTGTTTCCCCTAGGTTTTCAGCTTTGGAGGGTGGGGTTCCGTTTTTTTCTCGTTTTAACTTTTCTGGACTCCTTTTTAATGGTTAAATTAAATTGTATTAATCAAAAAGCATGTCTAGCAAATTAAAACCATGAAACTTTAACAATTTAACATCAATTTATTGAAAGTTTAACAAAAATTACATGTTTAGGGCCCTATGAAATGTTTTATTTTTTCCAACCCTATGTTTTATTGTTACCAAATTCTGTTTTGCATGTCAAATTATTTGAAAGCATAAAAACAAGTTTCATTTATTCTTACAAAAGCCCTATGATTTTTTCCCCTACGAAATTCTGTGTTGTGTATTGCAATTTTTAAGGCATAAAACATTCATTTAATTGATCTTTTAATTAATGAAAATTAAACTAATTTTATTTTTTGGAAAATAAAGGGGATTTAATATTACAATTAAAAACATTGAAGAAATATTGTATGATTATCCCTTAAAAATAAGGTTTTAATAATTTTAGTAGTAGCCTATTACATACATTCTACTGAACAATAGTAATGCTGGCTATTTCTGCCACAATGACTTCAAGGTAAACCAAACTTTTATTTTGACGGGTTGCCGTGAATACCTTTACATTTTTGTGTGTATATGATATGATATGATAGTTTTACTCAAACGAAACGGTCAGATGCTCATGAAATGAATTTATGTCAGTTCATGTATTTATGTCCTCATTAGTGAGACGGCAGACGCTAATATCACCGGAAGCGTCACGCGCGCTTCAGTACAAGTAGTAAACAAAACCGCGCATCTGCGCCATTCATAACACAGAGACATGCAGAATTCATTTTTAAATAGTCTTTTTGCGGGCCGCCCCCCTAATATGATGGCAGGGGAAACACTGTATATTATTTCAGTTTTATTTCAATTAACGAAAACAATTTAATATTAGTTTTAGTAAACAATAACAACACTGTTCTGAACTTAATATAGTGCAGGTAGCATTTTCAACACTGATAATAATAATAAGCATTGCTTAAGCAGCAAATCAGCATATTAGAATTATTTCTGAAGGCTCATGTGACACTGAAGACTGAAATAATGGCTGCTGAAAAGTTATTTTATTATTAAAAGTTATTTTAAATTGTAATAATATTTCACAGTATTGCTTGATGAGCTTAAGAGACTTCTGTCAAAAATGTTTAAATAACTTTACTGACCTCAAAGTTTTGAATGCTAACAGAGAGTCCCCTCACCTGTGTCCACTTGTGGTGATCGCTTGTCATAGCATGAACGTCACAGATCAGGGTCTGGTGGGGAGATGATAGATGACTTAATAACAATACTATAGAAAAAAAGGTCTCTCAAAATACAGAACAGAGACTGCTGGTCACAGATCAGGTCTGTTATTGACCTGCATAGTGGGTCTCAGCAGGATGTGCCGGCTCTGGTAGGTGGGCATCTTTGCATTTCCAGACTGTCGATAGTCCCTGACCTCAGCTATGACACAGCCACAGTGGAATATGTTCACCTGACAGAACAGAAGCAGAAAAATAAATCTAGGCTTGTGGTTTATGCATCAGTTTGTCAGAGTGCTATAAAACTATACAGGCTGGAATTAAAGAAAAACATAGGTTAATTAAATTAAAATCACATCTAGAATCAATTCTGAACTAGTATTATTTTAGTATTAATTATTTACTGTAGTAGTGTTTATTAATATTTTAATTTAGCTTTTATTTTTATACTTCGATATAGCCATTTGTTACGTGCTTTTGTCAGTATTTTTATAGTTCTAATTAGCTTTATTTTATTTCAGTTTTAGTAATTTTAGTAATTCAACTTATTTTATTTTAGTCACTTGTCAAAGCAACATTTCTAATTTTCTATTAAGTATAAATATTTTATATCAGCTTTACCAAAAACAATTTAATAACAGTTTTAGTTAACAATAACACTTTTGTTCTGAATATTATTTAGGACAGGCTGTTTATAGATATAAATAAAATTATATAAAATATTTAAAATGTCATGGATAGTAGAAATTAGAAAAAGTGTCAAATTAAAAACAAAACAAAAAACAAAGAGGCTTCACATAAAAAAAATCTACATTTTTGTTCAGTTACGCCACTCACCTGTGATTTTTCTAGAAGGTCTACAAGAATGGGCGGCAGCTCCTCGGCATCCAGGTACTCCAGTAACTCGGTTTCTTCATAGCGAAGTCGGATTGTTTCTGAATCTTATAGGTTGGGATAAAAACATAAATTCAAGAGCGAGTTTTTTAACATGCAACATGAAAAGCTCAGCTGATTTAACCATAAAACAAAGAAAAAGCAGACAGTACCAGATCCATTTTTTCCTCTAAGCATAAGTGAGTATCCTTCATTTCCAGGGTACAGGTTGACCACCAGACATGAGACTGACTCCTGTGAGGCCAGCTTCTCTAGTAGATTCACATTTCTCCTCAGTTTCTATAGTAAGGTGGCAGAAAGGATAATAAATATATAATACAATAATAAGAAAACATGATTTAATAAAGTTATAAAATTCCACCCTACAGTTTTACCTCACTTAAAGGGGTCATATGATGCTTTTTTAAAGATCATTATTTTGTGTATTTGGTGTAACAGAATATGTTGACATGCTTTAATGTTCAAAAAACGTTATTTTTCAAATACTGTACATTATTGTAGGTCCTCTATGCCCCGCCTCTCTCAAACGCTTCGTTTTCTACAAAGTCCCTCCTTCCGACAAGCGCAGTCTGCTCTGATTGGCCAGCTGACCCAGTGCATTTTGATTGGCCGAACACCGCAAGCACTCGTCGGAAATCTAACGCCCCTTACCATAATCGCGGGCTTCATCTTTCAAAATAAATGTAAAGACGGAGCCTGGAAAGGGAACAGAGTCTCGTGACAGACACAGTGATGACGCTGGTATGTGTTTGCAGTACACAAGCCACGGTTAAGACAGCTGACTCCATTGTGATGTCTGTCTCTGTCTCTGTCTCTGTGTCTGTGTGTCTCTCTCTCTCTCTCTCTCTCACACACACACACACACAATGCACAAAACTCCGCATTTGAACAGTCAATAGCAAATACTTAAACTAATAACAAAACAGTAGCTGATTCAGAAGCGCCAGATTGTCATAGCAAAGTCAGAATTACCTCCTCTCCTAGGTTCACGAAAGGGTCGTCCATAAAATGCATTGCTGTTCTGTTGTAAGTAATCTTAAAGATTCCTAAATGCATCTACTTTCGGAAGGCCAAATAAAGTGCTTTTGCTTTCGCCTAGAAACACAGCGTCTCCCTGACATGACATCACCTCGCCTTCTTTCTTTGCGTGAACATTTGGGCGGCATTATGCAAATATTTCCACATAGTGACCTAGATATGTGGGGGCGTGTTAGAACGAGCCATTTTAGGGGGGCGTGGCAGAGTCTTAACTTTGATAAAGAATATCTCTTTGGTTTTGAGACTTTAGTCTTTGCAACTTCAGGGATCTTATCTATGCACAATCAGCTTGTAACACTCCAAAGAGAAAGGAAAACTTGAAATCGCATCATATGACCCCTTTAATGTCTTGTTTCGTTAAGAAATATATAAAATGATGGCAGTAAAGATGGTTGTGAATGCTACTTCATTTGTTATGCGTTACAACGGGTGAAAATTACCTTCAACTCTGGTTCTTTTTCACACTCTTCAATGTACAATTCATAAAGTTTCTGATATAAGGATTTCCTTCCACTTGAGGATAGCCGTCTCTTCAGCGGTCGCTGACGAGCACTTTCAACAATGTACTAAACAAGAAATAACAATGTTATGGAACGGTAATAGAATACACACAGGTATTCTTCTGCACAGTGATTTCTTAATTTACATTTTTAAAATAACAGTACATCATAATGGATACAAATAAACAACACTATGTACAATAAGTATAAAGTGCGCAACAAAAGAATACAGAAATAATAATTTTGAACAAATACCTCAGCCCGATCCAATGCATATTCTAAGACTTGTTGCTGTGGAAGAAAGATAAATGAAAATGCATAAGATAATCTCACATACTGTCCAAACAAGCCATCGAAAATGTCAAATATTATCAAATCAAATACATAATGTTAAATAAAACCCAATCCTGCTAAAAAGGCATCATTAAAACAAACCTGTAGTTCTTACCATTGTGGTTGCTGCGTGACAGGAGGCGATGTTGTGTTACACCAGCACTGTCACCTCCACAAACACACCATTCAAGCCCTGAGATCAGAGAGACAGTTCAGGAACACACTCCCGGGTGCATTTCCCTGTCAGCTGTCCGTTTCCATTCAAAACTCAACCCCAACGACAAGCGTATGAAGGCGAATACACAGAGTTTGAGACATGAACTCAGCTCAATCAGACTGTTATGCATCTGTGTGTATATGCAGTCACACCATCTGCGAAACAAATGTGGCGAACTTCAACAGGATGATGACAAAGTATGTGTTAGAGAATGCAATAGCGATAAATAGCAAGCATTCATGAAATGCAAGGGAATATGAGCCCAGCAGAAGAAGGCAAACTTCAGCACTGCAGCTTCAGCAAACGACAGGCTGGCTAACCACAGCTAACAGCTCACTTCAAATGCACAACTCCACAAAACACGACCAGCTGACAGAGCGGGGCAGAACAGGACAATGGCGACAAACATCAGAACCGACTTGCCAGTCGAGTTGCATCACCACAGACAAGAAATCCAAAGCAAGAAGCGGAATAAATGTTCCAGTGCCTTCAATGAAAAAAACTCACAGCAGCCATTTTAGTTCCAGTGTAACAACAAAATCCAAACTTCCGGTGTGCGCGCGTGCTGGAGGCGGAACCAAAGATGTACAGCGCGGAACCGCTCAAAAACTGCATTTCTGTTCGTGATGATATTGATATATCGCACAATACAAAACTTCAAAAAATAAACTATGATAGCCATAGTTTCCACCAAAATACCGTAGTCACTACAGATATTGTTACATCATTTCTTCTGTGACAGCTTGGTTTTAGCCTCCAATGTCATTAGAAAACAAAACGACAAACCTTCTGTGGGGGAGCAGTAATACATTTTTTACAGTAAAAATATGATTAACTGCAGTGTCTATCTTAGAAATAAATCAACAATTAAATTATCTGCAATAAATAAAGCATAGTAAATATATATATTTTTTACAGGTGGTTATAATATTGACAATATTTTCTTTGTATTGTTTTTACTGGAAGTTACCAAATAGGAATATAAATAAGAAATAGGAAGCATAAAGACAAAAAAAAGAAAGAAAGAAAAACGATTATCATCAGAGACTGAGAAGCAAGAGAAGATTTTTAGCGGAGAATGAATAAAACCGGGCCAGAAAGGGCCTAGAAACACAAAGGCAACCTCTTATGTTCTAGCTTAAACTGAATTGTTTTGCAATGTATTTGTGTATATGTTTTGTCTTTCAAATAATATTGGTATGTGATTAAGACTTGTATTGGTACAGTAACACTTGACAGTTACACATTACGTGTACTTACTATAGTTATAACAGTAAATTATGCATAATTACAACCAATCCTAGACCAAACCCTAACACTAACCTCAACCTTATAGTAAGTACATAAATGCGTAATTAGACTGTTACAATGTCACTTTAAATTAAAGAGTAAACCTTTTATCTTTTCAGTTTTCCAGCAAACCATTTATAATGCTGACAAGAGCAACTCCCCCCCCCCCCCCCCCCTTTCCCCCCAAATCAGAAAAGACAAACA
>NW_015505211.1:4148497-4158339 GCF_001515645.1 Sinocyclocheilus grahami
TCCAAAATGTTTTTTTACAATCCTATCAGCTTGCTGGTGAACTAGTAATGAAAAGAATCACAGTTTTTTAGGAAAAATATTTTTATTAATCCATTCCCTAAAATGAAAATGTGCACATCACTTCAAACAAAAGCATTCAGAAATCTTCTAAACTGATGTGAAGATCCACTAAGAAACAGTATTGCATAAACCACTTGAATGTCACATAACACAGGCCACTGGAGAAAACAAAAAACTAACTCATCTAAAAAAAAGATAAGACAAGCAATGAATAAATATAAGAGAAAAAGAATAAGACATCAATAACACCAACATAATCAAGTTAACATTTAAACACATGGCCTACATATGCAACACACTCCAGACAAACATGAAACTCGTCCAACTCATGTAGTTCATTCAGTATTTCCACAGCAAACAAACATTTGGGCAGTGTGCTTCATTATTTCAGTATCTCCAACCTCTTGTACGCCAAATCACAGAGTGAACCTTAAAAAAAAGATTAAAACATTTTTACAACACTTCGAACACATATTGCTTCTTTTCGACAATTTATCCATCACGATTCACAGTGATAGTTTGCTGACGTGACCTCTCAGAGCATAACCAAAATAACATTCATACAAAATAAAATATCCTTAGAAACCCCAGAGGGGTCAGTCGAATATGCATCTCTTATAAAGAGAACAGATCATTCAAAATACCTAGCTGATTTCTCAAAACAACTTTGAAGCTTGCATTTTTTTTTGTTTTTAAGATTCTAAAGATAATAGACACTTAACCATGCACACATCAGGGCAGCAAGTGGACAGGATCCTCTGAGTGCCCACCAGGTGGCAACACAGTCTGATCTGAAATCAAGGCAGCAGGGTAAAGGCTCACTTTCCCCTGACTATACTTTCAGTTTATGCACGGACCCTAAATACTATAATAGCATAAGAAAACAACCTCTAAACACTACAAAAATTAAAACCACACATTAAAAAAAAAAAGGTTTTAAATATTTGTAACAAGCAAATAATTGTCCTAACAAAATAAATACTGAAAGGCTTTGGTTGAGCATATCTATCTCTCCAATATTAATCCCAGCACAGAGTTAAGCCTAAATCAAAGTTAGGCCTGTGCTTAACATCTGTGAATGACCAAACTATACCAGCTGAAATTTTACTGTACAAACTGCTATTTTCTTTATCATAACCCATGTAATGTTGTGATGGGGGGAAAAAGCACCAATGAAATGTCAGAACACAGTTAAGAGTGAAATAACAAAAGACATGTAAACTTCCACTAAAGCATTTGTGCTGAACCTCAGAACAACAGGAGAAATGTGCCTTAGAGTAACAGAACAACTACAGTCATTAACAAGTTCCACTGCAATGAGTGGAGGGAGGGAAAAAAACTGTTAACTAAGCAACAGTTACCACAACAACACCACAACCAATCAGTAAGCCTGAACGTGCAGGAGGAACACTGTCAGACTCATCCAAGCACCCAAAGTGATCAAGTGTAAAGAGTAAACAGTGATATGAAGATGAACATATATGAATGGAACAACAAAAGAAAAACATTTAAACAAGTCTTTGTAAAGTTTTAAAGGGGTCATATGATGCGATTTCAATTTTTCCTTTCTCTTTGGAGTGTTACAAGTTCTTGGTGCATAAAGAAGATCTGTAAAGTTGCAAAGACTAAAGTCTCAAATCCAAAGAGATATTCTTTATAAAAGTTAAAGAGTCAGCCACGCCTACCTAAAACGGCTTGTTTTAACGCGCCCCCATATACCTACGTCACTATGTGGGAAGATTTGCATAACGGCGCCCAAATGTTCACGCAAAGAAAGAAGGCGTAACTTTTATTCTCACTGTAGTTTTGTTTTTGTTGCCGCCGCCATGTCGTGAAGGCGCTGTGTGATTCGTTGTGAAAGCGAAACTACTTTGTTTGGCCTTCCAAAAGAGGACGATATCTGCTTCGTCATGCCTGGAGCTGATCCGTGCTGGTCGCTGAGGAAATAAAAAAACTTCGTGCTGTGGATCGCCGGATCGGCTTTCACCGTGGACAAAGCGGAGTCCAGCCCAGGGTCGTCACATGTGGTTGCCGCAAGCCCGCCGTTTTAATGTTTTTGTTTCGTCGCTCCAGCCTGACAGGGCATCATCACAGTATGGTAAAGGCGTAACATTTCGGTCACACGCTTGAGGTATTCGGCCAATCATAACGCACTGGATAGCTGGCCAATCACAGCACACTTTGCTTTTCAGACCGATGAGCTTTGTAAAAATTGATGAGTTTCAGAAAGGCGGGGCATAGAGGAGAAACAATAATGTACATTATGTGGAAAATGTGTTTTTTGAACCTTAAACAGCATAAACATTTCATTACACCAAATACACAAAATAATGTTCTTTTTAGCAACATCACATGACCCCTTTAAAAACACCTCATTCTGCATAGAAACACTTTGGACAGGCCCGCAAAACACTTTTGCTCTCAAAGTGCATACTTTTGCTGAAAATTCAGATGCCACCTTATAGAGCGAGGTGACTTTAAACTCATTAGCACAGTGTTGTGCATTTCTGGTCCGTTTGAGCTTTGAGCTTCCGTGAGAGTCTGCTTGGAGCTGCGCTTTCTGTCTGGTCTTTGAGGGACTCTGTTGTCCCCAAAAAGCGCTCATTCCACTGGGTTGTTGCCAGCTTTGACCCCCGCCCGCCCGATCTGGAGGCACGGCAGCTTGGCGCAGTTTTTGAAGAGCTGCTCGATGGCTATGTGCCGTACATGAAGCTCTGATGAAAGAGAGTCCTTCTCCTGCACAGCTACAGACAGCTCCTCAAACACATCTGAGACACAAACACAAGAGTCTGTGTGTTAGTACACAAGAATAATGATAACCTACATAAGAAACGTGAGATATGCATAAGCAGAACTCAACATAAGGATGGCCAGCTGGCCAAAGCGTAGATCTGTTGCTTGCCCTATATCTTACATTTTTTGATAATGTACATGCATTTTTATACCTCACAAACTTGAAATTTGGTTGTAAAATATATTTTTAAACTTGTCAGGTAGGCAAAATATTTAAACTGGCTTTTATCAAAGTGACCAGACTTGTTGGCATCAGTAAGAATGAGAGGAGAATCACACACCAAACAGTAATGTTTTGTTTTTTCTATGTATGCCATCATTTTCCAGAATTTTTTTTAATGAATTTATGGAATATCTTGTATAATATTACTGCAAATGAGCTTTGTGAAGGAAAAAAAGACATAACATTTAATCTTTTCAATTAAATTTAAACCAAATACATAAATGATGAAAATAAAAAAAATAAGAAAATGACTAAATGAAAATGTAAACAAATAAAAATTGTAAAATATTATAATAGTATAATATAAAAACGGAAACAAATTATGAAATAAAAGTAAACAATAAAATGTATACATATACATAAATAATAATATATAAATATAAATTAATAATGAAAGGTAAATGTAAATAATTAAATGTAAAAATAAATATTAAAATGAGTTAAAAATGTATTCATTCATGTGTTGGGGCCAGATCAAATGTTGGCAGGGTAAAGTACAAGCGCCAGCAGAAAGCTATTCTGTTGCTTTAATGAGATTAATAATTTATCTACCATTTTACAATTTTTTTGTTGAAAATCCATATTTTGCAGAGGAAATATGTTATATCACAAAAAAATAATAATAGTTTATTACTAATATTAAGTCCCTTTTCCCCCCAGAATGTGTTTGGGTTCAAAGGAATTAGGAACTATCATACTTTTCTTATTTTTGGGTGAAAAATCCCTTTTAAGTTTGAAGATGAGACTCACTTTGTATCTGTAGCAGCAGCTGCTCGTTCAGCTGGTGAAGCTCCTCCACACTCATCCTCACCACTGAAAGAGAAAGGCAAACACTGTCATAAAGTGGGTATGAAAATCATTCTCTAGCTATATTTTTCAATAAAGTGAAAACTGACAAACACATCTCCTTTCACAGCTGAAAGCAAATGCCTTCATAACAGTCATTGAGTCATTCTCTTCAGACGTGTGACCCTGATGACACTTCTGTTTTTAACACAAGCCATTTCATTGGGATAAGGAGACATTGAAGAACTGCGAGAGAAATCAAAGTCTAGATTGTGACCTCAACCCTTTATTGGTGCTTTGTGGACTATATTGACGGGAAAGATGCCGAGATACAAAGCACCAGATAAAACCCTAATGGTGAGCATATCGATTTCCGTCCTTCTCTTTGTCTAAGATGTTACTGTGGGAATTACACAGAGATAATAGTAACAAAATCAAAGCAAATAACACCATTTAAAAGTTCGGGGTCAGTAAGATTAATTAAATATTTTTGAAAGATGTCTCTTATGCTCACCAAGGCTGCATTATATACAGTAGAAACAGTAATATTGTGAAATATTATTACATCTTAAAATAATGATTTTTTTATTTTAATGTATTAAATGTAATTTATTCCCGTGATGCAAAGCTGAATTTTCAGCAGCCATTACTCCAGTCATCAGTGTCACATGATCCTTCAGAATGCATTCTAATATGATGATTTAGTGCTCAATATACACTTTTTTATTATTATTAATGTTAAAAAACATTGTGCTTCTTGATATTTTTGTGGAAACTGATTTTTTTTCAAGATTCTTTGATGAATAGAAAGTTTAAAAGAATAAAATTTATTTGAAATAAAAAATCTTTCATAACATTATAGATGTCTTTACAGTCACTTTTAATCATTTTAATGCCTCCTCGCTGAACAAAAACATTAAATTCTTAAAAAAAAAAAAAAAAGATATCTGACCCCACACTTTTGAAAGCTAATGTATATTATGAATACTCACGCTCTTCTTGACTGTGTCCCGTGTGTCTCCTCTGTCTGGCTGTGTCTCTCTGCTCTCGGTTCTGCTGTTCTTGTGGGTGGTGTCTCTCTCCAGCCCACAGTCCCTGGCGTGAGCCCTGCAGCAGGCCGAGACCAAGCTCCTCTGCAGAATGGCAGTCCAGCATGGTTTTCCCATACTCTGGCTCCGCCATCGACGCCTCCTCTGCCCATCGTGGGGTGTAACGGGGAACTTGGGCATCGGACTGGGGCACGAGCTTCCTGCCGCCCTGCTGAGTGTGACACAGAATCTGTTTGGCCCCCCAGTGCCCAGGTGTCTCAGCGGTTACGGAGTCTCTGTTCTGGGCGTACTGTATAATGCGGTTGATTCGCTGACTCAGAGCCCGCTTCACGCCATCATACGCGCTGTGGGAGGCCTTGGCGCGGGAGAGCTTCTGGTTGGCAATGAGATGGTACTTTTCAAAGCAGTCTCTATGCCCACGTAGAGATTTGGAGTGCAGCAGGGTGGCACTGGATACACCTGGTATAAAACACAAAGGAGTAGACACTTTGATATTTGCAATTCACTGTTTGTTATGAGCCAAAAGTACAAAAAATGCTACCAAATGCAAGGTCAAAGGTCAAGTAGCAAATGGTCATGTTTTTATTCTTTCTGATGTGATATTGCATACAACTTTCATTAAAGGACATCTTTATGATCACGACAGAGGTGAAATGGTTTGGATTATTAAAACTGTGATTATTTATTTGTTTGCAGGCGTGTATGAGACACAAAAGACATAAATAATGGCTCAGTACAACCACAAAACTATGCAGATTTGGCTGAGTGGCCTAAATAAATATATCATCTAAAAGATTACATAAAACACACATAAAATATCCAAATCTCAAATATATTTAGGAATTTCAAGTGAAATCTCTTAACAGCTTCCAGAATATGAAAAATGAGGAAAGCTCAGACACAGCTCAAATATTTAAAGAATCTTGAGAAACAAATGAAAGCAAAGAAATAAGTGAAAGACTATTCATACTGTCGTTAGGGGAGAGTGAGTGTGCCACATTTTACTTCATCCTTTAGGCAAGGAGAAATGAGGCAGGTAAAATTAATAAACCTAAATATATTTCAGGATGTCTGCTATTAAGTAAAATTAGTAGGAGAGGAGAAAAAATCCACAGACACAGCTTATCCCTAATGTTGAAGGGTAAGGTGAATTATAGTGTAATATGTGAAAGATTTACATCTCTAATAAAAATATGAACATAAATTAGAGAAGTGACATTTAATAATGCAGATTCCCATTATTACTTTGCTGTGCATTAGTCACATTTTCATAATCTAGCCAATAAAAGGCTTAAAATTCAGAATATTTTAATATAGTGAAATAATTTAACATTTTATTCCACTGCTACAATTTTAAAAAAATGTTTTATTGCAATAATTTACATTTACATATTTTATATACTTTGTTTGAGGTCTGTAAGTTTTTTTCAATTTGATAAAAATACAGTTAGGACAGTAATATTGTGAAATATTATTACAATTTAAAACAACTGTTCTCTATTTCAATATATTTTCAAATGTCCTTTATTCTTGTGATGGCAAAGCAACATTTTCCATAACCGTTACTCCACTGTTATATGATCCTTTAGAAATCATTCTAATATGCTGATTTAGCGTTGTTTTTATTATCAATGTCACAGTTGTTCTGCTTAATATTTTTTTTCTCTCAGGATTCTTTGATGAGTAGAAACTTCAAAAGAACAGCATTTATTTGAAACAATATTCTGTAATATTATCTTACTGACCCCAAACTTCTGAATGGTAGTGTACACATTGGCACCAATATTTTTAGACTTGGATAAATTTGCTTTGACAAAACCTATTTTACCTACAATAAGTGTATAAATGCATAAAATGTACTTTTAAATGCTAAAAATGGTCAAAATCAGTGGTATATCATGGGCCTTTTCTAAATATATAGTCACATGAAAACAACTGTAGTCATTTTGCTAGATTAAACACTTGCTATATTTGCTAGAGTGACTCATTTTAACCCACTCTCCCCTACAAATTTAATCTGATCCGAGATCAGCTTTCCATCCTTAATTGGACCTTCAACCCCTAACAACAAACACTGTAAAACTGACAAGCTTTAAACAGTTGCAACAATAAATCACTCCATCTCTGAGCAAATCAGCACATTAAAACATCGCTTCCTGTCTTGGGTCCTTGTTGAGCAGAGTAAAGTCACATCTCTGCCTGTAACTCAAAGTAGGCCAAGAACAAATAAAACACAGGCACAGAACGAGTGCTGCTGGGTGTCTTTGTGTGTTGGTTTTGTGTTTGGAATGTGCCTTTTATGTCAGAGCTCAATTTTGTTCAAACACGTTTTGAGGTCTAATCATGTCACACAGCAGCAGCCAGCACTGCTGCGGGACACACACCGGGAGAGAGAGCGAGAGACACTTATTTTCTCTTAAAAAGGAAAAACTGTGAAAATTCTGGCATTATTTACTCTCTCTCATGTTGTTCCAAACTTTATAACTAACTATCTTCAGTGGGACACAAATCAGGGTTCGACATTAAGGACTGCCTTAATGGCTCAGGGTCAAAAAAAAATAAACTTACAGCCCTATTTAATTCATTAGCATCTTTTAGTATTTATTTGTGCTATTGCTTGTAATTTGTTTATTTTGTTCTAATTTTACTCCTGACTGTTTGCTTGTTTGTACATACGGTGCCATTCAAAAGTTTGGGATCAGTAGGATTTTTTAAATGTTTTTTAAAGAAGTCTCTTGATGTTCATCAAAGCTGCATTTATTTAACAGATAGCAAAATTGTGTCACATTATTCTTCAGAAACCATTCTAATATGCGGATTTATTATCAATGTTGGAAACAGTTATGCTGCATATTTTTTGGAACCTGTGATACTTTTTTCAGGATTCTTTGATGAATAAAAAGTTAAAAAGAACAGATTTATTCAAAATAGAAATCTTTTCTAACAATATAAGTCTTTATTATCACTTTTTATCTATTTAATACATCCTTGCTGAATAAACGTTAGGGATGCACCAATACCACTTTGTCCACAACGAGGCCGATACGGTTACTTTTATTTTTGGCACTTTCCGATACTGATACAGTTATCTGTATTTTCACTGCATTTGTAATTAAAAAAAAATACTAGGTACAGAAACCAAAAGAATATGAATAATGTTATTTAGGCTATATGACTATGAATAATATTAGTTATTTTCACAATTATGCCCATTAAAATGTATTGTACAAGAATTAGCTACTTCACGGTTCATTTTATTGCTCTATCTTAGGCTTGCTGTGATGGTCAGTGTTGGCGGTGTTAGCGCTGTTAAGCTGCAACACCGGTTACATCACTTGCCCATCACGGCACCACCCCCATCGACATATTGATAAAAATCATTTAGTTTAGCTAAGGCTGGAATACACTACATGACTTTCAAAATCTAACAAAAAGAGTGAGGTGAGAAAGACAAGACAATGGTGGAAGGTAGGGATGTGCAAATTAACCGTTAACCGAAAGTAAAAAAAAATGACAGATTAATACTATCAGTTTAAATGGTATAAAAGGTATTTTTTTTTAAGTAAACAAAACTCCCCCCCCCCCCCAAGTATTTCAAGTAAGTTTGCTGCATGGTGAAACAAAAGTATGCAATACATATTTGTTTACCCATGGGGAAAAAGCTTAAAAGTAGCCCAATTCCGTGGAAAAAACGCAGACTTTGCAACCCTGCATCCAACACGAGCTGACTGATCACGGGTTGAGAGTAGGATAGATGACTGACAGACCATGCAGGAGTATTTGCTGTTCAGCAGATCCTGAACTCACTGACAAATATCTGATCTTGTAAGATTAGATGTACTCCTTTACACCGAGTGTGCGTGAACGCGAAATCGAAAGTGAACAGCGAGCAGCCGAGCAAGCATTCAAAAGCGATTTCAATACCTGCATAGTGATAGCGTGAAAATTATAAACAATATAAGAATGTTTGCGGGAATGGCCACAAAAATTGTGGGAGCGGAACACACACGTTGTGGGAGTGCATGGTAATGGTCAGAATTTCAGCAGGAGTGGCATTACGAAACAGTTTCACGCAGAGCTCTACTCCAGACTATCCGGACAGCACGTCGACATTGTAGCCTACCTTTTTTTTTTTTTATATATATATATATACAAACTACACACACATTGTGCACTAAGGTAGGCCTGCTATTTATTTTTATGTCTGACGAAAAAAAGACTCTGCCAGTTCTTTAAGGTGCATGTAAGGATTCAGTGTGTTTTCGTTTTCGTTTTGTCAAGTCAAGTCAAGTCAAGTCTGCTTTACTGTCAATTCTTCCACATGTACAGCACATACACACAGATAATTGAAATTGCGTTACTCTCAGACCCTTGGTGCATACAGATAACACTAACAGTAGAACATAAATACAGATATACAGATTAAATATAAAATACAACTATACAAATAAGGTAAAATGTAAAAACAATATTTAAAAAATATATATAAAGCATCACAAGGCAGTGAAGTAGACAACAGTGCAGATATAATGATTTGTAGTGCAAAAGAGCTTATTTAGACTGATTAAAGTGACAGTGTGTGTGTGTATTAGGGAGGGGGGGAGTGGGAGAGGGTCAGAGTTCAGTGGTGCGTGGGGCAAAAGAGGGGAGGGGGGGCAAGGTCGGGAGGGAGTTCAGCTTCCTGACAGCCTGATGGATGAAGCTGTCCTTCAGTCTGCGGGTCCTGGCCTGGAGACTCCGCAGTCTCCACCCTGATAGTAGCAGACTAAAGAAGCTGTGTGTTGGGTGGCTGGGATCACCTGCAATGCAGAGGGCTTTGCGGGTGAGACGGGTGTTGTAAATGTCCTGGAGGGAGGGGAGAGAGGCACCAACGATCTTCTCAGCTGCTCTCACTATGCGTTGAAGTGTCTTGCGGCAGGATGCGTTGCAGG
>NW_015505211.1:4158393-4194398 GCF_001515645.1 Sinocyclocheilus grahami
GAGGTTGGAGTTGTGTGACGGTGTGCAGTCGTGGGTCAGCAGAGTGAAGAGGAGGGAGCTCAGCACACATCCTTGGGGGGCCCCAATGTTCAGTGTGATAGTGCTGGATGTGTTGCTGACGACCCGAACTGCCTGAGGTCTTCCAGTCAGAAAGTCCAACAGCCAGTTGCACAGCGAAGTGTTGAGCCCCAGCTGGACCAGTTTGTGAATGAGCTGTTGAGGGATGATTGTGTTGAATGCTGAACTGAAGTCATGAACAGCATTCTGACATACAAGTCTTTTTTGTCCAGGTGTGTGAGTGCTGAGTGGAGGGTAGTGGCGATGGCGTCATCGGTCGAGCGGTTGGACCGATATGCAAACTGGAAGGGGTCCAGGGAGGGATGTGGTGCATGACTAGCTGTTCAAAGCACTTCATGAGGATGGGGGTAAGTGCAACTGGACGGTAGTCATTGAAGCAGGATGGAGACGACTTCTTCGGGACTGGAATAATGGTGGCAGCTTTGAAGCATGTGGAGACAACAGCCTGGCTTAGCGAGATGTTGAAAATGTCTGTGAAGACATCAGTTAGTTCCACTGCACAGTCTCTCAGTACACGCCCAGGAATGTTGTCAGGACCCGGAGCTTTGCGTGCGTTGATCCTGCTGAGGGATCTCCCCTTTGTCATCTTAAATGTTAATTTATTTAATTGAAAAATATTTAGTGTAGGCCTATTTATTTTATTTGTTATTTTATTCTGTTTTTCTCTGTTCTCAGAAGTGCTGCAGGTGTGTGATATCTTGATCCCTTGATCCAGGTTGCTCTGTTGTTCTGTGTGCTGCTGTTTGCACACGTTAAAATAAACTGGTGAAAAAAATTTTTTTAGTTTTTTAGTATTGGGTCACAGACACTCATCCATTCTATTTTTATTTAATGCTAATTTATTATTTTAATCTTATAAGTTAACGGTTAATGTTCAGATAACAAGTAACGGTTGTCGGTCGGGAAAATTAACCGAAATGAACATCCCTAGTGGAAGGTTTAGTTTTGAAACGAAATGCAAAAGCGCCTGTTTGGCAATATTTTGGATTTTGAAAAGCCTGTTGCCTTTTTTGAGCCTGTTGACTGTTTATCTAAGGTGATTTTAGAAGTAGTTTTTTTACATTTGTATCTTATTTATTTGGTTCCACAGTGTTTGCTGATTTTTACATTATTTAAACTTTGTGTGATTTATTTTATTTTATTTTACTTTACATTAAGGTGTATGCCATGCCTCCAAGGTTTCTTATTCGTTTCGCTGATAAATGTTCTGTTTCTTATTTATTTGGTTCCACAGTGTTTGCTGATTTTCAGTTTTTTTATATTTAAACTTTGAGTTATTTGTTATTTTATATTAGGCCTATATCATGGTGAATTTGATTTGTTTTGTTAATAAAAGTTCTACATAAGGGAGTTTGTCGTTGTACTGTTTTGTTGTCCTTTCAAGCAATTGACGCCAAACTGCCGCTAATTTGAAAGTAAAAAGCCCACGGGCATTCACAAGCTATTTAAAAGCGAAGGAAAAGAGGAAAAACCCAAACAAACTAAACCCCACCCCCAGCATTTTCATTTTCGACAGAACTTTCCATTTAAGAACAAACTGATATGAAGCAGCATTAAACGGCAGATTAGTCAGCACTGGTGGCTTTATTTTCCTTCATACAGCTTCAAGGTTATTGTGAACTGAGAAGCCCTCACCACATACACATCTTGTTTCCAGTAACGTCTGCACACAATGTACCACGAAACTCAAGATTTTGGGTTTCTGCTTCAGCTTGACTCACGGTGTTTTTCTTAACCAAAGCAGCTCACAGCTGAGAGAAGGCAAAAGCCAAATTCATTCACCGTCTTACGATAAACCAATTTCCTGCACTTCACAGCAAAGTCTGAATAACAGGAAAGCACACTGTAGAGTGCGATTATAAATAGAGGTACTGAAGGTTAGAAAAGCACACGCACACACAAGCCTGTCTCTGACAGTGAAATGTGTGCACAAGGAGTTCACAGCATTTTAACTACAGTATACCTTTCTGAATGCAATGTCTCCCAGGATTACCATAAGCCAATACAACCCAGAAATCAAATCACCACTGTGGGATACCATGAGCCAAGCAAACGCAAAACCCTGAAAGAATGCTGAACTGAAGTCATGAACAGCATTCTGACATACAAGTCTTTTTTGTCCAGGTGTGTGAGTGCTGAGTGGAGGGTAGTGGCGATGGCGTCATCGGTCGAGCGGTTGGACCGATATGCAAACTGGAAGGGGTCCAGGGAGGGATGTGGTGCATGACTAGCTGTTCAAAGCACTTCATGAGGATGGGGGTAAGTGCAACTGGACGGTAGTCATTGAAGCAGGATGGAGACGACTTCTTCGGGACTGGAATAATGGTGGCAGCTTTGAAGCATGTGGAGACAACAGCCTGGCTTAGCGAGATGTTGAAAATGTCTGTGAAGACATCAGTTAGTTCCACTGCACAGTCTCTCAGTACACGCCCAGGAATGTTGTCAGGACCCGGAGCTTTGCGTGCGTTGATCCTGCTGAGGGATCTCCCCTTTGTCATCTTAAATGTTAATTTATTTAATTGAAAAATATTTAGTGTAGGCCTATTTATTTTATTTGTTATTTTATTCTGTTTTTCTCTGTTCTCAGAAGTGCTGCAGGTGCGTGATAATTTGACGATGTGTGAATCCAGGTTCTGTTGTTGCTTATTTTATTTGTTATTTTATTCTGTTTTTCTCTGTTCTCAGAAGTGCTGCAGGTGTGTGATATCTTGATCCAGGTTCTGTTGTTGCTCTGTTGTTCTGTGTGCTGCTGTTTGCACACGTTAAAATAAACTGGTGAAAAAAATTTTTTTAGTATTTTTTTAATGGGTCACAGACACTCATCCATTCTATTTTTATTTAATGCTAATTTATTATTTTAATCTTATAAGTTAACGGTTAATGTTCAGATAACAAGTAACGGTTGTCGGTCGGGAAAATTAACCGAAATGAACATCCCTAGTGGAAGGTTTAGTTTTGAAACGAAATGCAAAAGCGCCTGTTTGGCAATATTTTGGATTTTGAAAAGCCTGTTGCCTTTTTTGAGCCTGTTGACTGTTTATCTAAGGTGATTTTAGAAGTAGTTTTTTTACATTTGTATCTTATTTATTTGGTTCCACAGTGTTTGCTGATTTTTACATTATTTAAACTTTGTGTGATTTATTTTATTTTATTTTACTTTACATTAAGGTGTATGCCATGCCTCCAAGGTTTCTTATTCGTTTCGCTGATAAATGTTCTGTTTCTTATTTATTTGGTTCCACAGTGTTTGCTGATTTTCAGTTTTTTTATATTTAAACTTTGAGTTATTTGTTATTTTATATTAGGCCTATATCATGGTGAATTTGATTTGTTTTGTTAATAAAAGTTCTACATAAGGGAGTTTGTCGTTGTACTGTTTTGTTGTCCTTTCAAGCAATTGACGCCAAACTGCCGCTAATTTGAAAGTAAAAAGCCCACGGGCATTCACAAGCTATTTAAAAGCGAAGGAAAAGAGGAAAAACCCAAACAAACTAAACCCCACCCCCAGCATTTTCATTTTCGACAGAACTTTCCATTTAAGAACAAACTGATATGAAGCAGCATTAAACGGCAGATTAGTCAGCACTGGTGGCTTTATTTTCCTTCATACAGCTTCAAGGTTATTGTGAACTGAGAAGCCCTCACCACATACACATCTTGTTTCCAGTAACGTCTGCACACAATGTACCACGAAACTCAAGATTTTGGGTTTCTGCTTCAGCTTGACTCACGGTGTTTTTCTTAACCAAAGCAGCTCACAGCTGAGAGAAGGCAAAAGCCAAATTCATTCACCGTCTTACGATAAACCAATTTCCTGCACTTCACAGCAAAGTCTGAATAACAGGAAAGCACACTGTAGAGTGCGATTATAAATAGAGGTACTGAAGGTTAGAAAAGCACACGCACACACAAGCCTGTCTCTGACAGTGAAATGTGTGCACAAGGAGTTCACAGCATTTTAACTACAGTATACCTTTCTGAATGCAATGTCTCCCAGGATTACCATAAGCCAATACAACCCAGAAATCAAATCACCACTGTGGGATACCATGAGCCAAGCAAACGCAAAACCCTGAAAAATTGTGTGATTGATACATAGAGAGATTTTAAATGCAACTTTCTCACATTTCATTTTTCTCTGTCATCATCATTGGACTGTTTCAAGGCTCATAAAAACGATAAAACGAAAATCATAAAACCGATTTTGAGCCAAATCAAGCTATAAATATTCTTGTTACTCTGAAACAAGTATAAGAGAAAATAGTTTATTATAATATTTTTTATTATTATTATTATTGTGTAACAATAACATTACAACAAACATAACTACATATATATTTTCAAATATATTTTAGAATATTATGCATAATAATAATAATAGTTGAATGTAAAAAATAAATTAAATTAAATTAGATTTTAAAAAATGAACAGAATAATTTGTTAAGTTAAAAAATTTGAGTAAAAATATACAGCTATAAAATATATAAAAACTCCATGATGACTTTAAATTCATTAAAACCCTTTTTGCTGGAAAAAAAAGCAAGCCCCCAAAAAAAAAAAAAAAGGCAGGTCCTCAAAACACGAAATCTGTGTCAACTTGCAAATAACTGATTTCCATGTTTAACTCATGTCTGAAAGCAGACAGAGGAAGCACGGTTCTGAATCAAACCCTGCAGAGATTAAATACTCAATGGCGCTCGTGTAACACTCTGTCCTCAGTAACAAGTAAGTGGCTCTCGATAAGAAAGACAAGAACGGAGACCGAGTCGAGAAAAGACAAGAAGCCCTGTAATCCATGTTACTACTACTGTGGTGAAAACAGCACCACAGAGATTAGTCGATTTGCCAAGGGTAAAAGTGGGGGTCGCTGTCATGGAAACGCTAATCTTATCAAGTGCAATCTATGTCATTTGCCTTTTCACCACTGTTATTTCCCACTTTAGATAAACAGAAAATTAAATTACGTCATAAATAACCTTCCAACAAATCGAGAGCATCTCATTGAGAAGTACACCATGTACACCACGATTTCAACGTACACTTTGATCTTGTTCATTGTTTCCAAGGATAATAATGTGTTGTCAATCTGATGGTCACATATTGAAAAATGTTTCAATTCTTCAAATGAAATGATTCAGCCACTGAATCAGCCTGTTTTTCCTGTCTCATGCCGGTTAATTCACAACCATGTTGGCTGCTTCTGTTTTTTGCATCCTCACATGAAGTAAGGACACTGGATATCCATTCTATTTTTATTTAATGCTAATTTATTATTTTAATCTTATAAGTTAACGGTTAATGTTCAGATAACAAGTAACGGTTGTCGGTCGGGAAAATTAACCGAAATGAACATCCCTAGTGGAAGGTTTAGTTTTGAAACGAAATGCAAAAGCGCCTGTTTGGCAATATTTTGGATTTTGAAAAGCCTGTTGCCTTTTTTGAGCCTGTTGACTGTTTATCTAAGGTGATTTTAGAAGTAGTTTTTTTACATTTGTATCTTATTTATTTGGTTCCACAGTGTTTGCTGATTTTTACATTATTTAAACTTTGTGTGATTTATTTTATTTTATTTTACTTTACATTAAGGTGTATGCCATGCCTCCAAGGTTTCTTATTCGTTTCGCTGATAAATGTTCTGTTTCTTATTTATTTGGTTCCACAGTGTTTGCTGATTTTTACATTATTTAAACTTTGTGTGATTTATTTTATTTTATTTTACTTTACATTAAGGTGTATGCCATGCCTCCAAGGTTTCTTATTCGTTTCGCTGATAAATGTTCTGTTTCTTATTTATTTGGTTCCACAGTGTTTGCTGATTTTCAGTTTTTTTATATTTAAACTTTGAGTTATTTGTTATTTTATATTAGGCCTATATCATGGTGAATTTGATTTGTTTTGTTAATAAAAGTTCTACATAAGGGAGTTTGTCGTTGTACTGTTTTGTTGTCCTTTCAAGCAATTGACGCCAAACTGCCGCTAATTTGAAAGTAAAAAGCCCACGGGCATTCACAAGCTATTTAAAAGCGAAGGAAAAGAGGAAAAACCCAAACAAACTAAACCCCACCCCCAGCATTTTCATTTTCGACAGAACTTTCCATTTAAGAACAAACTGATATGAAGCAGCATTAAACGGCAGATTAGTCAGCACTGGTGGCTTTATTTTCCTTCATACAGCTTCAAGGTTATTGTGAACTGAGAAGCCCTCACCACATACACATCTTGTTTCCAGTAACGTCTGCACACAATGTACCACGAAACTCAAGATTTTGGGTTTCTGCTTCAGCTTGACTCACGGTGTTTTTCTTAACCAAAGCAGCTCACAGCTGAGAGAAGGCAAAAGCCAAATTCATTCACCGTCTTACGATAAACCAATTTCCTGCACTTCACAGCAAAGTCTGAATAACAGGAAAGCACACTGTAGAGTGCGATTATAAATAGAGGTACTGAAGGTTAGAAAAGCACACGCACACACAAGCCTGTCTCTGACAGTGAAATGTGTGCACAAGGAGTTCACAGCATTTTAACTACAGTATACCTTTCTGAATGCAATGTCTCCCAGGATTACCATAAGCCAATACAACCCAGAAATCAAATCACCACTGTGGGATACCATGAGCCAAGCAAACGCAAAACCCTGAAAAATTGTGTGATTGATACATAGAGAGATTTTAAATGCAACTTTCTCACATTTCATTTTTCTCTGTCATCATCATTGGACTGTTTCAAGGCTCATAAAAACGATAAAACGAAAATCATAAAACCGATTTTGAGCCAAATCAAGCTATAAATATTCTTGTTACTCTGAAACAAGTATAAGAGAAAATAGTTTATTATAATATTTTTTATTATTATTATTATTGTGTAACAATAACATTACAACAAACATAACTACATATATATTTTCAAATATATTTTAGAATATTATGCATAATAATAATAATAGTTGAATGTAAAAAATAAATTAAATTAAATTAGATTTTAAAAAATGAACAGAATAATTTGTTAAGTTAAAAAATTTGAGTAAAAATATACAGCTATAAAATATATAAAAACTCCATGATGACTTTAAATTCATTAAAACCCTTTTTGCTGGAAAAAAAAGCAAGCACCTCAAAAAAAAAAAAAGGCAGGTCCTCAAAACACGAAATCTGTGTCAACTTGCAAATAACTGATTTCCATGTTTAACTCATGTCTGAAAGCAGACAGAGGAAGCACGGTTCTGAATCAAACCCTGCAGAGATTAAATACTCAATGGCGCTCGTGTAACACTCTGTCCTCAGTAACAAGTAAGTGGCTCTCGATAAGAAAGACAAGAACGGAGACCGAGTCGAGAAAAGACAAGAAGCCCTGTAATCCATGTTACTACTACTGTGGTGAAAACAGCACCACAGAGATTAGTCGATTTGCCAAGGGTAAAAGTGGGGGTCGCTGTCATGGAAACGCTAATCTTATCAAGTGCAATCTATGTCATTTGCCTTTTCACCACTGTTATTTCCCACTTTAGATAAACAGAAAATTAAATTACGTCATAAATAACCTTCCAACAAATCGAGAGCATCTCATTGAGAAGTACACCATGTACACCACGATTTCAACGTACACTTTGATCTTGTTCATTGTTTCCAAGGATAATAATGTGTTGTCAATCTGATGGTCACATATTGAAAAATGTTTCAATTCTTCAAATGAAATGATTCAGCCACTGAATCAGCCTGTTTTTCCTGTCTCATGCCGGTTAATTCACAACCATGTTGGCTGCTTCTGTTTTTTGCATCCTCACATGAAGTAAGGACACTGGATCCTTGACACACTTCAGTGTGTGTGTTTGTGCATGCTGGGAATCGGGACGTGGGGTAATAGTAGGACCGCTATGCCCAAAACAGCACCTCATGGTTAAAACTGGAGTGTGGTCAACAGCTGCACTTGACATGGTGGCTTCACGTGCACCCACAGCAAAATAAATATAGCTGTCCATATATCAACCCACTCCTATAGAAGCAATCAACCACTACTGATCAGAACGTAAGAGTAAAATATATCCCTTGGATTTGGATTAAAATGCTCTTCCAGGCTCAAGCAGAAATGTAGGGCCTTACGATTTCCACGACACAAAAACGCAGACAGAATCACTGAATTGAGTCATAAATATGGAGTTTACAGTTTGACACATTTTGGATGGATAAATCAAAATGGATGCTATTTAAATATGAAATCTGCATGTTCTGTGTCTCTGTGTGAACGAGCGCTGCAGTTTCACCTGCTGCAATACTCAAGCATGCGTGACGCTTGTGGTGTTTTCAGCAACTGCCGTCTCACTATATGTGGACATGAAGTTCATCTCCAGAGCTGCTCTGAGAGTCACTTGACATTTCACCATTTCATAGGATAAAAACTATTTTCATATCATATACACACAGAAATTCAAAGGTTTTCACAACAACCTGTCAAAAAGTTTGGTTGAAGAAATTGCTTTCTTGTGTTTGTAACATATAATATGTATAAGACACGTTTGTACAATGTAGTTGTAGTTTATGCAAAGATACATAAGTGATTTGTTTAACATTTACATCATATTGACAATTTCATGTGTGGTGAACTTGGAATAGAATTTTCTTTAACTAGAGGGTTAATAAAGAAAAAGTTACTTGAATCATGTTGTAGTTACATTTTCAAGTTGACAAGTTAAAAATCGTAGAAAAAGATAGAGAATCGGTCAAATGTTCTGAAAAAAATAGAGATTTAAATTTTTTGGCCCAATCACTCAGCCCTATTATTAAACCTTTATAAGACTTTACACAATTGTTTTTTTGTCACAATTTGTTTGCCAAAACATTAAAGGAACAGTTAGATTTTTATTGATTACATTAAAAGATGAATTTGATTACCACCATATTTTTCTGATAATTAATTTAAATAATAAAATCCAAACACAACACAACACAATCAAGCATCCAAACACAACACAACTAAAGGCATTACTAGGGCTGCCTTTGACAAGATTTTTCTGGTCAACTAGTAGTTGTTCATTTTAAGCATTAGTCGACTAATCGCACGTTTATTAATAAACCATTTAAATCATGCTAATGAGCCTTTAACTGCTTACATAGCCGAATAAGCGCTCAAGGGCACACATAAAGCTTGCCACAACACACCGGCAGAAGTAATGATGATGAATGTGCCAGGCAAAAACAGTAAGATTAAACTGCATTTACATTTGAATAATCTATTGATAAAGTAGAGTTTTTGGTTTAAGAGATGAATTCGGCGACACTGACTCGTCATCTCCACAGTAGTGGATGTGCCTGCATGCAAGTTTCATACAGATTACATAATCTGAGAATATTTGTTTTTTCAGATTTGAATTGATTCATTTGAAAGTAGACATTTCACTCTCTATAGATATATTTTTCATGTCTGTAAGGGAAGTATACACGGAGTTTTGCGCTCAAGTTCACAGAGGCCGAGACGGCAGAAAGCGCATCCTGTTTGATTTCATTATTTTACAAAAGCGCAATGTTTTGTTGTTATAGTGAGTGCACACAAATAAATGTAGAGGCTTTACAGATTCGAAAAATTTATTACTCTTATCTGTATGACCAAAATGAGAGCAATATTTTATATTTTAAGAGCAAGTGACTGCACCGGTGCCGCCTCCTGTCATGCTGTGAACGTGCTAACTTCAGACACTTGAATAGCGCACATTTTTCTAGGTTAACATTAGATTGAGCGGCCATGTAAAGTTGCTTCTACTTACATATTTCAGATGATAAGCCATATTTGAGGTTGATGAATGATAGGCGAGCGTTTGGATGTACTGTATTACCACAAAACCCAGCCGTTAACGATCTGTCCTTCACGGACTCCGTGACCTCACCACTTCCTGTGGATTTTTTTTTTCTGCGACTAAGCGACTAATACAATTTTCGCTAAACTTCTCGTCAACTAAAGGTTAGTCGACTATTAGGGGGGCAGCCCTAGGCATTACAATGTACAGCATCCGCTTGCATTAAAGACAAAGAACACAAAGGTTGAGTTCAACAGTGAACTTTACATTGATCAATTATTTTATGAAAGTAGACCAACCAGCATGCAAACAAGAGCAGTGTAAAACATTCTCCCATGTGCATATCCTGGAATAAACCTGCTGTGAGGCAATTTATGAAGGTAATACAACATAATACCGAGACCCTACATTACCTATGAGGATGTGTTTTCCCTAATGCCTCCATTTCAAAGGACAGAAATATTGCTGAAAGCCTCCGATTACTCTGTCGCATGGAGAAGCATTACTGAAATAGAAAGCTCGCTGGGCAAGGGAAGCGCAGTCAGCAAATCTGCTGTCATCCACCATGCAGACTGCATTCACTGATTATCAGAGAGCCTTGCACCTGCAGGGTCAAAAGGTCACACTAGTGTACTATATTACATGCATCAGTTCAGATAGTCAAAATAAATAAATGAGAGCACCTGAAAAAATAGTAACATCTCGAGCACATAAGTACATAGTGGTTGAGCACACTGAGGTTCAGCATTATATTTGTGCTGCACTACAAGTGTCTACTCGGTTATCCAGCCATTCACTCGGCTGATGTACGCAAGCTCCCATTCCACTGCTCTTACGTAAGAGGATGAGAGACGGCCTGTGTCCGCTGCGGGGAAACTGTTAGTCCTGCGTAAGTGTGTTCGGCAGAGCAAGAAACCAGCCAGCCATCAAGGTCTTTCAGGGCCAGTGGAAGAGAAGAGTAGGCAGAGTCTAACACAACAGTGTGATAAAAATAAAACTATTAAATGGAATGGCCTTAACAACACAAAAACGATACCTTAAATCATACAGCTTGTTGAGGAGAGGTGTGTTATTAATTGGCTATAAAATCCAACAACAGACCTGGTGAGGAAAACAAATCTCATAGATTCGCATTAACGGTGGAACCAGAATCATATCTAGGGACAAGAATATGAGAGACTTGGGATCTTTATTTTTATTCTATAATATCTGTAGTATTTATAGTAATATTTATATTATTTTATCTGTATTATATTATTTTTGTATTGCCAGATCTGCATCTGCCAGAGCCAATACATCCTCTGTTAAACGTATGAGCCAAAATTAGGGGCTGCAAGTAAATGCTGTCCTTTTAAACTTTCTATTCATCAAACAATCCTGATATAATGATAAGAAATATTTCTTAAGCAGCAACTCAGCATATTAGAATTATTTCTGAAGGATCATGTGACACTTAAGGCAGGAGTAATGATGCTGAAAATTCAGCTTTGCCATCACAGGAATAAAGTACATTTTAAATTATGTCCAAATAGAAAACTGTTAATTTAAATAGTAATAATATTTCACAATATCATTTATTTGATTATTTATTTTATTCAAATAAATGCAGCCTTGGTGAGAATAAGAGATTTTTAAAAATCTTACAGACCCCAATCTTTTGAAAGGTAGTGTATATATCAGACCATAAAAACTTAATAAATGTATTATCTACCATTCCCAGTAGGGCTTATGCTACTTCAAAGCAAGCAACTGATGTTCAGAAGCCCCATAAAACATTTCCAAAGCTATTCCATCAGCTCTAGACAGCATGAAATCAAAGTGTTGTTAAAATAAGTAACTGGCTGCTGCAATTATTTCTTACATAATGGGAAAAAATATCCAGCAATGCAGGCATCAATTTTAAAACAACACAAGAACCTTGTACAACCATCCAAGAAGTAAAATTTAAAGGGGTCATTTGACGTTGCTAAAAAAGAACATTATTTTGTGTATTTGGTGTAATGAAATGTGTTCATACGGTTTAAGGTAAAAAAAAAAAAAAAAATTTCCACATACTGTACATTATTGTTTCTCCTCTATGCCCCGCCTTTCTGAAACGCGTCGATTTTTACAAAGCTCATCGTTCTGAAAAGCGAGGTGTGCTCTGATTGGCCAGCTATCCAGTGTGTTGTGATTGGCCGAATTCCTCAAGTGCGTGACGGAAATGTTTCGCCCCTTACCATACTGTGATGCCGTGTCCCGGCACGACAAGACAAAACCAATAAAACCCATTACAAACGAGGCATTTGTTGCATCCAGTGGGGACATAATTACTGATTATAATGACTTATACTGTCTTTTTACGCGTTGCATCGTGCCGCGTAAACATAAAACCATGTCTGCATTTGTGATCGGAGAAACAACAAACAACAAGCGCTACTCTACACTGCTCAAAACTCGCGTTTGAATCGTCAGTGGCAAATTCTTTAAATATTATAACGTACTTACAGTCTGTGAGTCAGCATTATTTGTCAGCATCATAGACTGTATAAGGTCAGCATGCGCGCCAAAGGGGAAACAGGGGAACTGAATTCACCGGAACACCGGCATTGTAGGCTACTCTCCCAGGAAACATAAATACAACTTAACTACTGATTTCTAGTTGTGTCCTTTTTTGGAAGACCAAACAAAGTAATTTTGCTTTCACAACGAAACACACAGCGTCTCCACAACATGGCGGCAGCGGCAACAATACTACAGCAAGAATCAAAGTTACGCCTTCTTTCTTTGCGTGAACATTTGGGCGGTGTTATGCAAATCTTCCCACACAGTGACGTAGACATGTGGGGGCGTGTTAGAATGAGGCGTTTTAGGAGGGCGTGGACGAGTTTTAACTTTTATAAAGAATATCTTTTTTGGTTTGAGACTTTAGTCTTTGCAACTTTAGGGATCTTATCCATTCACGAACAGCTTGTAACACTCCAAAGAGAAAGGAAAACTTGAAATTGCATCATATGACAACTTTAAAGGGATTCAAGTTTTCCTTTCAATGCATGCATTTATTTTAACATTTCTCTTGGCTTCTTTGAGTGCTGGAGGACAATTTTAACAGTGCAAGTGACTTCCTGTGTGTTCTCAACATGCATGCACAGACATGACAGTCTCTGTCGTCCTTACTCTCTCTCTTTCTGTGCTTGGAGAAACTGCTTTGAGGAAACAGAAAAGCAGAACCCATGCTGGGTGACATATGATAAAAATAGCCACTGCAAGTACCTCTTCTGCTACAAACAAAACATTTGGACCAAAAAAACTCAAATATAAATCAGTTGGACTGTCCAAAAAAACTAGAGGTGGACAAATGGAACTAGTTTGAGTAAAATGAAAAAAATATGTGGGAGAGGAATGAACGAGCTCGGTTACTTTCAGTTACTCCTGAAGACACGTTTTTTTGAAGGTACGCAGGTGTGCGAGCAGGTGTGGGCAATTGAGCATTCAGGTCTAAACATGCACAGTCAGCTTGTTCTTGTTTTCCCACGCCGACAAGGTTGGAGTGTATTGCTAGTGGGAAGAGTGTGTAACTCGGTGGCCAACAGCCAATCAGCAGAGGAAGACCTGTGAGCGAGCTTGTCAATGCCCCCTCATGGGGCCACAAGTGCAGTTGTGCAACACTCCGGCGTTCAGGCTGAGTGCTGTGGTGAATCACTCGTGACATACAGCTGCCTGGTGGCTGGGCGACTGTGGGCTGCCTGGCCAAATCTCTCATGCATTCTTCTGTTAAATATTCAAGAGCGCCAACCTTCTATCGCAGGCATGAATATTCAGTGCGTCTAATTTGTGAGTGGACCCAGCTCTTCACTGGAGTCATGGATGCTTTCTTCTCCAGCTCAAATCCAGACGCTTCATAAACTGAGATTATGCGTTTCACAGATAAGCAGATAAAAAAGCGGTTGCAAAAAAAAAAAAAGACAGCCTGGCTGAATGATCCCTAATTTTTGAGACAGTCTGTATTGAAAACCATCCAAACTGTGCAGTTGAAAATTCAGCTTTGCTTTTGAAGGTCAAGGTAAAGGAATGCAAACATAAACAGACTCAATAGAGGAAGGGAGGTACAGAAAAAAAACTGATGATGTTTGTTTTTCAAGAGCCATGTAACATGCTCAGGAGATAATGCTAGTATGCCACACTATGTTACACAATTCAGTAAGGCTTCCAGCAGACAAACACCTGACATTACAAATGCAGAGGTCTTTATGCATAGTTTCCCAGTATGTAACAGAATCCACTTGTCACGCTTTGACAACCTGACCTAGATTGGCCATTGACCCAACACAACCACAGAATGAACGCACAGGCCTTTACTGGCAGGACGTAACGCAAACAACGCTAGAAAATAAAGCCACAAATAGAGATGGACTGATATTAGAATTCTGGCTGATACCTGTAGGTTGATAATTTTTTTCATGTTACAATTGCTAACCAATAAGTGTTACTCAGTTCTCAGTGTTTCCCACAGGATTTTGTGAGACTGTGGTGGGTGGTCCTCGATCCCTCTAGGGGGTCCAGGGGCATGCCCCCCCCCGTAATAAAATTGTACATTTTAAAGTTAAATTCATAAATCTGGTGCACTTTGAGAGTTCAAAATTAAGAGCTCCAACACAGATTCAGTGTGCAAAGTAAAAGAAAAAAGCTGGTGAACGTACTTGTTCTTGAAATTTAAAGGAGATTCAACCCTCTTTTTAGTTGTGATATAGTGTTTCAGTCTCACTGGTGAATTTGGAAGCTAAACAAATTAGAATAAAACAATAATAATAATAATTTTATATTATTATTCCTATGACAGTTATAGCCATATATTGTAAGACAATTGCATTGTGAAAAATGAAAATTATTATTATTTTTTTTTTTCAGGTATATTATTTTACCTTACTCTACCGTAGGGAAACTGCAATACTTTTGTCCTCATTTCTCCACTTGCAAGCATGGCCTAAAACGAACTTTCACATCTGCCAGTGGCTAATGACTTGAGAAAATTGACCGGCCATAAATATTTTTCCTTGCCATTAAACTGTTTTTGCAAAAAACGGGCAGTTGCTACAACTACAACAACTAAACAAATTTAATTAAAAAAGCCATTTGAACTTAGAACCAACCACTGCATTTTAATCACGATACAAACAAAGATACAAAGATAAAACCTGCATGAAACAAAAACAGACCAGCTGAATGAGAACGCAAATTCACTCTCTGACAGCAGGTGGTGGTTATGGATCAGCAATGATAAGAGGGGAAAAAATGCCATCGAAACTTTTGTGAAGTCAGTTCCCTTCAGAAATACATTCATATAAACCCCAACCCCAATATTTATATTTTTCTTCTGAACAGTGAGCTTGCTGTACCTGTACAGTATTTTCTCTGTGTGCATGTTAATTTTAGGCCATGCTTGCAAGAGATAAACCCTTGAGATTTTATTTTGGTGGAAACTTCAGTTGAACTTTTATTTTAGCGGAAAACTCCAGCTTCTGTGAAAACAGGTTTACAAACATTACTAATTTAATGAAATACTGTAAACATTTGCCCATTAAAATGTTGAAAATTATGCAAATGTGCAAATTATGCATAACTGGTGGCCGTTGCATTCCCAGCCCAAACGCGCTAAACTTTGGGCTTGAGAACGGGAAAAATCTATATAAATTTTGCTAAAGATTACATTTAGTGTTTTTCAATTTTCAGTGTTGTTCAATTATCCGTGTTTTTAAAAATTAACTTTAAGTGAGTGTTAGAAGATGGAAGTGTAATATATACATGAAACAATGAAGTCGCATAATTAAACATCCAATACTGACCAATATGGGGAAAAAAAACAAAAAAAACAATATTGTACCAATTTCTCTCTAAACAGAATTGCATTTTACCTTCTAATTAATGTCCAACTCAGAATCCTCATCTACAGTTGAAAACGTCCTTTTTAGCCAATCCTTCCAAACAATGAAACCTGAAAATCACATAACCGAAACTAACGCCACAGAAAATTCCAGACAAAGGCATGTGATTCCAGAGAAAACTCTTTACGCACAAGATGCCTACTTTCTGCCATGATGATATAAAACCATTTGAAATACTAAGTGCTCTTATTGGGAAGGTTCAGTGCAAAAAAAATGACAGCTGCAGAGAACAAAAGAGCTGCTTCAATGAGGCCCCTCAGGAAACTCTAGTCTACCCTTAATAAGCTAAACGTTAATTAGATGCCAAAGTGGCACTTCAAATGCTCCAGTTCATATTTTGTGCAGCACATGAAGCGGAGGAACAGAGCGCTTGCTAATACATGAATGAGGGGGATATGGATGGGAAGAGGGAGAAATCCAGGGGCATGCCCCCCCCCGTAATAAAATTGTACATTTTAAAGTTAAATTCATAAATCTGGTGCACTTTGAGAGTTCAAAATTAAGAGCTCCAACACAGATTCAGTGTGCAAAGTAAAAGAAAAAAGCTGGTGAACGTACTTGTTCTTGAAATTTAAAGGAGATTACTCTGGGAAGCTTGTATAAACAAATGTATCTGCTTTTCAACAGGTCAAAACAAGAGTAAAACATTTTTTAAAAGGCTGGTGTTCCCCTTTTAAACATTGTTTCCTTTAGATCAAATACTTCTTTATTTACACCATAAACAGATGAAGCACAGAACAGTTCGAAACTGTGTCAAGCGTGGGCTCATGTTGAACAACTCCATCTGATTAGGAAGGCTTTAAACTGCATAATAACCTAAAGACAAGACAGTGTGGCTGTGTCTCAAAACCTAGTGTGCTGCCTAGTCAGCTCAAAAGTACTGCACGTGCAAATGACCACCACAAATGTTGGTAGTCAGCATACTAGGGCTATGAGACAGCCAGTGTGATTATTTACTGAAGGTAATTGGTTCATGTTGTCCTAAACTTACAAAACATTTTGTGAATATTTGTTTGTTTTCATGTCATTTGTTAATTGCTGCAATTAAACGTTACATATTACTTAAACTGACAACCAACATATTAGTTGGACCAATGAGTAGATTTGATATTTAAACAATCAACAAAAATCTATAAAAATATTTCAGGTGGATTTCATACCAGTTTAACATATAAAAGTTAACTTTATTTGGAGAGAAAGAACATCATAATCAGATTAAAGTGAACAGAAGTTAGCCTAACAACAACAAAGCTTGAGGATTTTCACTACTTAAACACACACATTTTGATATACCTGTTGACCGAAAGCCTTATTAAGACAATATTAGACGACAAAAGTCTTAAAATACCAGTTTTCAAGACATTTCGTGTTGAAATATAACGACACCACCAGCCGAAAGAACAGCGCATTTAGACCCGTTATCTAGCCGTGTAACGTTACCTATTTCTCTTAATACAAATTCCCCTGAAAACGTCACCTACAGACGTTATCGACGTTTATTACCTTCTTCGTTACGTTGTCAAAGAAATTTCGAGACAATCCAGAGAGAAACAGAGGGAAATCGGCTGACCTTAGAGGTAAGCCACGCTGCTAGAGCGGCGGTTGTTGTTATTGAAGTGGACGGCAAGCAGCTACAAGTACAGCAAGGACAAAGAACGCGATAACAGACACCAGTCAAGCCACTCCATGTTCGATCACGTGCTGTGTATTCGCGCCTATGATTGGTTCTGTGATTTTGTTGGCGCTCGGCACACCAAAGCAGAGTGGACAGGCTAGTCATTACGTTCACTCGTGTAGAGAGGGTGGGTGAGGGTAACATTTCAGCATAATTCATTACTTTTATGAGGGGAGTTAAATGTTTGATATTTCATACTTTTAATATTTGTTAATTTCCTACTCGATTTTACTCAAAACTTATAAACAGCTTTTACTTGAGAGTGAGTTAAGTTAAGAAAAAAATAAGGAAAAGCGCACATAATTTAAATTATATAACGATTATACAATAGTATGCTATTTATGCTATTTATCATATAAATATTAGAGCATAGTACGCGAGAGATGCCAAGCGAGAAACCTCAGTGGCTACGCTCCACTTTTACGTTGTTTTAGATCAGCTTTGCTCAGTTTCTTGCCAAGCTTGATGCTTTAGCGTCTTTTGAAAGTATTTTCGTTGGTGGATCAAAATATACGAGCTAGTCACTTTTTGTCTGAAACATAACTTTCCTCACTATTAATTAATTATTTTTTAGAACTTAAGAATATTTAATTTTTTCCACCCATCCAACAATTTCCCAAACCGATTTTCCTCTGTAGGGTCACGTTGCTATTCTATTCTTTTTTATTATTATTTATTTTTTATCACATTATGTAGCTTCTCGTTAATGATAAACACGATCATATCGCCTCGAGCATCTGCGCTCGCGGGGAATTCCAGAAAGGAACTTCTCTCTCTCTCTCTCTCTCTCTCTCTCTCTCTCTCGCTTCTATTGCTTTCGATTCTCCGTCCCTCCATCCTTCCGTCGAAGTCTGTGAAGTTAAATCCTTACATAACTGAAATGGCACTAGAAACAGCGCTACACGTGCCTTTATGAATGTCTAATCAAGACAGCTATTCTTCTGAGGATCCCGTTACTGCCACTCTATTCTGCTTTGATATAAAAAGAGATGGCTTGTGCTTTCATCATGTGCCAGTTTCCATGGGCCCTCATTTGGCACACAGCATCTCTGTCATCCTCATAGACTGTCTGTCTGTCTGTCTGTGAGTGAGTGAATGAGTGCTCATGCCAAAATCCCCTGCTGCATTCAGAGTCTCTTTCCATGTGCAGAAAATAACTGTTTTAATGGAGTCATTCTGGCAAATCATTTAAACAATACAACTATTAGGAACACATTTAAAAGATAAAAGGTAGAGAGATACTTTTCCACTTCCTACTTTATCACTTTTTTTTTTTTTTGGATCGAGGTAGACTCACTTCCCAAATCTCGTTTAATAGCCTAATGCAAAACATGACAGATTAATCATTCTATTTGTTTGCGTTGTCCGTTTATTTGTTTGTTCATTCATTCCAGATTTCCTCTTTTTTTGTTACATGTGAAGTTTGGTGCAGATGCTCTTTAATGTTCTCCTGTTTGTACAGAAGCATTTCTGTTTTCTTAATAAAATATAATGTAACCACTTCCTGCAGCCATAAACAGAGCTTGAGCACCAGCCTCTGACCAGATAAGATACTGCAACATTTACTGCTATTACTCAACATGATTCACATGCAGTATACTGTAATCTGGCATCTGAACACGTGACCGGAGCTATAACCACTATAATCGTATATTTATTTATCTATTTATTTTTATTTAGTCATTTAGAAGACGCTTTTATCCAAAGCGACTTACAAATGAGGATATTATATATATATTCACACGTATTTAAAAATTTTTAAATTCGGTATTGAATATTTGGTAACATCTTTGCATGTGATCCGTATGTCTTGCAGAATTGCATGCTATATCTTATTTTAAAAGTATCTTCTCTGTTCATAATTATTATGCATGCTATTTTTATGACCCCATATTAATTAAGAGACTATATGCAATATTTGTACTTTATTATTATAATTTTTAACGCCACATCACCATTAAAGTGAACTGCAATAAAGATAAAAGGGGATTAATAATGGTGAAAAGCTTCTGACTATTTGGAAGCCATATGATGCCTCACAACCTCGTTTTCATTCCTATCAAAAATTAAATATGACGCTAAGTTTTACAGCTAAAATATGCACATTCCTTGTATATTGACTTTTTTTTTAAATCATTTTTTAAAAGAGTTTATTTTCTTTGCAGACATTTCTTAGATAAGCCTCGTTTTCATTCCTATCAAAAATTAAATATGACGCTAAGTTTTACAGCTAAAATATGCACATTCCTTGTATATTGACTTTTTTTTAAATCATTTTTTAAAAGAGTTTATTTTCTTTGCAGACATTTCTTAGATAAAAAGCTTTTGAAGCAGAAAGACCTTGCAATTAAATTAGTAATCGATTATTTCAACAAATAACTTCTTATTTCGACAAACAGAAATATGTAATCCAACGGGATAGCGTTTCAAAATGCATAAACTGCAAAGCCTAAAGGAAAACAGAATGTTCTTATGGAGTTGCATATATTTACTTCTGTTTTTCCACAAGGTGGGGCATTGGAATGGGAGAGGAGAGCATCAGGTTGATTCATTTGTGTATTCAAGGAAGAAGAATGCAGTTCAAGTCAGATCTTGCACACAAGACATCCTCAAGAAAACACCTGTATGTTCAAGGCGTCACAGTCTATTACTCACCCTGACATCACCCATTTCAGAAACAAGTTTTAACAGTTTGCTTTTTATACTTGAATTGAAGTTTATAATTTCTGTTGTATATATGATGGAAAACAAAATGACCCTTGGCTGAATTTCAAAGAGCAATGAAGTCTTGTTTTAAACAATTTTGATCTTTTCTAATGCTTAATTTGACACCTTGCTCCAAATCTGATGGCATTTCTTGGCCTTCAATTAAAAATTCTCAGGTACAGTTTTATGCAACAAGTTGGATCTGTACAACAGTACAGACAGTAGCAGCTATAGATTAGGGGAACAATGACTGTATTCAGTTCTTTCCTGTTTGCAGAGCTAGTCAATGAGTAACTTTCCATGACATCAACTGAGTACAACTGTGAGTGTGTGTTGTATATGTCTGACACCTGCTCATAAATCAGTGAATTCATCAGCTTGCATCGCAAGCATTGGCTCTGCTATCTGCTGAGTGATGTTTGTACATGTCCACGTGTGTATGCAAGCATGTTCGAGCCTGTGGCTGTGCTTTAAAACATCATCATCTCAAAGCCTGTCAGACCAGTCTTACCAGTTTTGAAGAAAAAAGTGGAAGAAGCTCCATATCATGGCTAATTAGGTGGTGGCAGTGTGTGTCACACACTTATGAACCATAAGCCGTTGTTTTAGGTCTGTTGTTTTTCCTGTGATGGACGTTGTCAGGCTTCCTGATATTAAACCAAGTCTATTTCTTCGGATATATCTACATACGGAATACATTCAGTTAATTCAAATAAAGGCCACAAATTAGGAGTTTTGGGAAAAAGAAGATAATTAAGGCTGACTTAGCAAATATTGCTAATAATATCAGTAATTACATGAACATTCAACGTTTTAGTATCCAAAAATACAACAGCAGACAACAGATACTTCATATGTGATGCACTTTAATTTTCCATCAAATATAAAAGTGTGCAAATATAAAACTGTGCAAACACTATGGATAAATGAGATATAACTTTTTGTGTACAAAAGGGAAATGACAAGGCAGCTTTATCAACTAATTACAAAAGTCAATGTAAAACCTGAAAAAGGTGTTGACATTGGATTACTGACTGGTTTGCTACAGAAGATTTCCTTTATACAGATGCAGATGCATGGATACTAACAACAACACAGAATCACATCTAAAAGACCCAGAGTTCAACAGCAGTTTAAAGACCTAGCAGTTAAGAGGCTGTCTGTTCCAGACAGTGAAGTGTAATGACGGCTACTCCCCCTTGGTATAAAACAGGGCTTGGCGCAATGGTTTTACAGAGCGATGAAAAGATAAAGTGGTCTCAGGAATGAGCCAATGGTCTGAACATGAGGGTACATGGGATACAGTCCTCCCCCCTACACGGTCTACCCACATCTGTGATCCTCCTGAGGGTTTGTTCCCATGGAACGAGCCAAATGGCTCTATAAATGCACATCTCTATTTGAGTGAACCATTTTAATTACATTATTGGCCTCACAGCATTGTCATTTCTGTTTAAATTATAGCTTTGAAGTGCAATATTAAGCTGATATAGGGTAAGCTTATTGTAATATGCTACAATAGAAATGTCTAAACAATTTTGGGGTTGCTTTCATTGCATCAATCACTTGGGTAACAAGAAGAAGAAGAAAACGATGAAATCAAAGACATACATCAACAACAGCAAGGGATAAACATGGCATGGAAATGACAGAAAGTGAAAGGTAGTTCAATACCCAGGCTCTATCTACAGTACAGAGATAGATATATATACATGAATGCATTTCCAATTACAAAATAACTCTATTATTAAGGGGGAAAGCCAACAAGAGCCCAATGTCAATATTTAGATAACAGAGTAATTACAATATGTACATTAAATCCCAATGGATAACAAGTCCCTCTTTTCCAGCATCTGTCAGTTTTTACAATGTAGAAATGATAAAAAGAGGGAGAAAGTGTCTATGAGCATATTGGCAAAGGTTTGTTCCAGGAGTCCATGAGGTCAAACCCCAGTAGGACACTCAACAAAGTGCCGATTCACACGGACAGTCTACAGGGACCAGTGTGCTGTCAGTGTTTTTGTGGCTGGTGAGTTTCAGAACGACCACTTTCCTCTGGAGTGTTGTCGGGGTGAGAGGATTCGGACTCTCCGGCTCAGATTCCGAGGTGTAGTCTAACATACGTTCTCCAGCGGGCTGCGGAGACAGCGGTGCTGCATCGGCACCACGTTTGAGCAGGACGCAGATGGCGTCTTTGTAGCCACCGCGTACAGCCAGGTGAAGCGGAGTGAATCCATTCCGGTCTTGAGCGTTGGCGACGTCGGGGCAGCTCTGCAGAAGCTCTTTGAGGACCTCGCAGTGGCCATTCTCAGCGGCCAGGTGACATGCCGTGCGAAGGCCATGGTTAACGCTCTCAGGGTGAGCACCCTCTGCCAGAAGCATTTTTAATGTTGGCAGGTGGCCTTTCTGTGCGGCCAGGTGCAAGGCGGTGCAGCCGCTGGCTGTCTGGCTGTGAATATCGGTGCCGTGTTTCACAAGCAGCCTTGAAGTGCTGGTGTGGCCGGTTTCCGCAGCCACGTGAAGTGGACTGTGGAGGCCGTCAGAGGTCAGGTGCACGTTAGCACCGAGCTCCACCAGGATCCGTGCCACCCGGTACTGGCCTCTTTGAGACGCCAGATGGAGCGGAGTGCGCCCGTCCGATGTCTGACCATCAACATCGGCACCTGCCTGCTTCACCAGGAGCTTCACTATTCCCAAATGGCCTTTCCAGGCAGCCAGGTGTAGCGCCGTCCAGTCGTCTTTACCTTTCACATGGACGTCAGCTCCACGACTTAGCAAAACCCTCACCACATTCTCCTGTCCGTGGTGACAGGCGATATGCGTCGGTGTGCGTCCCTGAGCGTCTATTTCATTAATGAAAGCGCAGCGGTCTAGGAGTAAACGTGTCAGGGCCTCGTCGCCATTCTGAGCTGCAAAGTGCAGAGGTGTGTACTGGTCCTCATCCTTGGCGTTGACATTCGTCGTCTTGCGGCTCAGGAGAATCTCAGACACTCCCTTCAGTCGCTTTTCGGCGGCCAGGTGGAGGGGCATGGCTCCGTGAATATTGGGCAAATTAGGGTTGCAGTTGCTAAGCAGCAGAAACTTTACTGCCTCCTCATTGGCCAGACTAACTGCAAAGTGGAGAAGGTTGCTGCCGCCCTCCAAGAGCAAGTCAACATCTTGAGGCTGGAGGATCTTCATCAGCTTGGCGATGTCCTCAGTGCGAATGGCTTCACAAAGTTTCTTCTTCTGTAACTCACTGGAGTCTAAGTTGTACATAAACACAGTGAACAGCAATAAAAATGAGTGAAAAGAATTCTATGGCAAACTGATTAGACTTTTACGATTGTCAGATTCAGCAAGTTTCCCCTCAACATATCTCTGATGATCAATAATATTTGCAAAACCAAATCCAAAACGGGTATCAAAATAAAACAAAAAACACAATAATAAAAAAAATCTCATCCAAAATCAAAGCACAACAAAAATAACAAATTGAATAAACCAAACAACTAAAAAGAAAAAGAAAATAACAATATAAGCAAAACAAAAAGCAACAAATTAAATAAAATTAAATAAAATTAAACTAAATTAAACTAAATTAAATTAAATTAAACCTTATGCTTATAGTACAAAAAATAGTGGCAAGATGCTACTGTGGTTTTCTCTTACCATTTACAGCATTTTCTTTCTCAAAGGACAATGTAATCGAGCCTTGGGATGAGAAAGCCGAGTCCACAGAGGAGATGCCTGACAGTCTCTTGCTGGTGTTGTCTTTGCTCTCAAGGGACTCTTCTTTGACATTGCTAAAACTGCGAGACAAGCCGGAGTCAATCTGACACAGCAGCTCAGACAGGCTGTAGTCTTTCTCAGGTAACATGGCTGACTTCGGCCTCACTGGCTTTTGGTTGTTTGTCTGTATGTAAAGTAGAATAGATCGTTTTTAAGTGAACATTTCATCAACAATGACAATTAGCAACAATGTTTTCATATTTTAGAAACAATGGAGGGAGCCACTTGAATCATAAATGAATAAATCACTGACTTTAGATGCAAACAGTTAATTCAAATATGTAACATATTGACAGATGAAGGACAGTTCCTAAAATAAACTGTGTTATACGCTCTCACAGAAAATGACAAAAGGGTTCTGTTAAAGCAATGCAGTTTGGTGGCATTCTCTCTTACTGATGAAAGACTGTCATCTTGGTAAAACATTTACACTATGTACTTAGACTAAAACAAACAAATACCAAAGAGTTGCCTAATAACTGATGGACAGGAAGCCTAAACCTTATTGGAGGTCAATCTAAATGAATCATATGAACATAACTTGCTGGAAACACTGCTTTACGTGGTACACAGCATGACAAACGGAACAAGATTAGTTAAGATTCATGCACAGCGATACATCTGATATTACCTGTTCACTGGAGGCTGGGGCAGGGCAAGGGGAACAGTCTGGGTCTGCAGAAATGGAAGCTCTGGACTCATCATGAGGTTTGGTGCACAACTCCTCAGCCTCTGACGTGATCTCTGTTGGAGAAAGTGATCAATGTTTCAATGAACAATGATAGTGAACTTCTTTTTTTTTTTTAAGGAAACTCTGGTATTTATAGAAATAGCTCCTGAAATTACAAAACCTCTTCAGTAAAAAAATGCACTGAAGAACAGTAAAGGCTCATTGTGTCATGGCAATTTATTGGTCTGGTTGCCTGGCATATTCTGTCATATCACTGTTGCAGTGCAACTCTGGTTCCTGTGACTCAGCACATTCATTACTGGTGCGATCGAAGTGAGAGAGACACTCACCTTGAAAACTGGGTCGGGCTTCAGGGGAATGTGCCCAGCATTTCTGCATAAGGGCCAGGAAACCTGAGCAGGCCTGGGGACGACTGCGGGGAATGAGGCTGAGATCTGGACGAATGCCCTTCACTACCTTTACCATTATGTGCAGGATGTTATTCTCTCCTATGAAACCAAAAGAGCAAATAAATAACATTAGTTTATTTGCCACGCAACAGAAAATAAAACTGAGTTTCCAAACTAACCCGAGTGAAACACACAAAGTCATATTTCACCACCAAATTCAACAGAAAAAAAGAAAATAGATTTTATATTACTAAAAAATAAAACTCATTTCATTTTTTGTAGTGGATTTCCCTTAAATCCTCATTTTAACAGATCTGAAATGTTTTTCTTCTTTTATTATTTTTTATATTATGTTTGGACAAAATTATTATAAATTAAGTGCAATACAACTAATTCTAGTGATGTGTAAGTACTGCAACTTAAAATAAATTTAAATAACATACTGATATTTTTTATAACAATATACTAAACTATACTAGTAAACATGGAGGGAGCCTTAATTTAAACAATTTTTACATTTAAAAATAGACTTTATTTTCTGTATAAATTATTTTTGGGAGTGTAATATGACATGGAAAAAAGATCCTGAAGATATTATATTCATTAGACCAGAAAAAAATCAACACTTCTCACAGAGGCTGCTAAATTCATATCCTGTGATTTCAACTTTCATTGTAAATCAGGATATTATTTAAGTTCCTTTTGGAAGGTTTGTTTGGTAGCCAACTGATTCCATTCACTGATGCCAAACACAACAATTTTGTCTGTTTTGACAAAAAAAAACTATTTTTTCCATTCTTTCACACTGAAATCTTGTAACTGCTGGTTACAAAAAAAAAACAAAAAAAACAAGTGTCATATTTTTTCTTCCCTTCTAGATTTACACTCTTAAAAATAAAGGTGCTTCACGATGCCATAGAAGAACCTTTTTGTCTAAATGGTTCCATAAAGAACCTTTAACATCTGAAGAACCTTTCTGTTTGACAAAAGGTTCTTTGTGGTGAAAGAAGGTTCTTCAGATTACAAAAAGGTAAGAAAGAGATGGTTCTTTAAAGAACCTTTGACTGAATGGTTCTTTGTGGAACCAAAAATGGTTCTTCTAATGCATCGCTTGAAGAACCTTTTGAAGCACCTTTATTTTTAAGAGTGTACCTGGAAATCACAACCAGATAAGCACACAGACACTCCTTCACGGAAGCCAATTAGATTGAAATGAATGCCAAAAAAACGTTTACGGGATCTGATGCCGCCCATAGTAAAGATAAACAATAATAAGAGTTTCCAGACACACTTTCTAGAATAAGATTTTACTTCTTGTCTTACCTTGATATGGCTTCTTTTGAGTGAGCATTCCCCAGATAACAATGGAAAAACTGTGAAACAACACATATGTGTTAGACAACACTGACTTAACCATTAAAAGGTGGTTTTGACAAACAGAAGCTGATCTCATATTTCAGTTTGATCTGAGTTACAGTTTACACAATGACAGCAATCCAAAATGCCTGACCTGTACACATCGTGTTTAGTGTCAGAGATTCTGTCTTTTTCAATGATCCTTTCTGGAGGAAGGTAGGCGATGGTGCCACAAAACCCGTCACGGCTAATATCGTCGTTCCTGGCAAAGCCATTCCACCTTGCCAGGCCGAAGTCAGAAATCTAAAATGAAGAACACAAAGTATTCAGCAAAGGTTAGTTCTTTATATTTTAATGTTATCACTTTTTAAAACCAGGTTAGGTTTTATGCAAGTGTTATTTACAGTGATTTTTCCAGAAAATTGTGTTCGAAGTCGCCTACAATTAGGTGGGGAAGCCCTGATTTTTCTGTAAATGTTTGCACGCATATGTAGGCGTGTGTGTGCCAGCCCTTCATTAACACTGCTTTGCTTTAGCTTGCTCAGACTGGTCCAGGATGCGTGTTTACATCCAGCCTTTTCAATCCGACACGACGATTCCCACCCATCCCTCGTGACACCTGCTTACTCATCTATGGGAAGGCTGGATATAAACGGGATAAAGCATGGGAAAGCTTTTCAACCCTCAGGGAATTTTCTGGAAAGGTATGTGGGGACTGTGAAAAGAAAATGAAAGGTGTGCCCTTCCCCCTCATTACTTTTGAAATCTTTACGAATTGTCATGTCCTGACACGGTCGTCAACACGAGATCAGGATTAAAATCCATCACGCTGACAGGATGTTTTTATGAACATGAAAAGCATAATCTAGATAAATGCAGCTGTTTATTTTTTTCCAGTGAAATTGACTTTTAATTTGACCCAAACATCATAATCTTTCCTTTATGATAATTTAGAACTCCTTAAAACAAAGTTTAAAAGAAATGTTAGGGGTTCACTAATTAAACTCCACTAATAAATTAAATAAAAAAAATTTAAATAAAACATTTTAAAATGAAACCATTGGGAAAAAAACGCAAAAAAAGATTTAAAATATTATTCATTTACCTGCATGTGACCATTAATCAACATCAGTGAACCGTGATCATGCGAATGTGTTTTTAAAAAATTTAAATATTAATTTATAATCTCTTTATCAAAGGGTTTCATCTTAACTGCTAATAAATAAATAAGTACATAAATAAACAAATAAGTTCAAATAAATAAATCCATCCAAACAAACAAATTAATTAATTTTAAAAATCAATACATTTAATGAATTCAAAATTCAAAAAACACAAAATAACTGTTTTGGGGGGAAAAAATATTAAAAAAAAATTAAAATAAAACATTTTAAAATGAAACCATTGGGAAAAAAACGCAAAAAAAGATTAAAAATATTATTCATTTACCTGCATGTGACCATTAATCAACATCAGTGAACCGTGATCATGCGAATGTGTTTTTAAAAAATTTAAATATTAATTTATAATCTCTTTATCAAAGGGTTTCAGCTTAACTGCTAATAAATAAATAAGTACATAAATAAACAAATAAGTTCAAATAAATAAATCCATCCAAACAAACAAATTAATTAATTTTAAAAATCAATACATTTAATGAATTCAAAATTCAAAAAACACAAAAGAACTGTTTTGGGGGGAAAAAATAGAAATAAAATGGCGTTAAGACATTTCATTTAATTTTTTTATGCGCTCCACAGAACAAAATACATTTTGGAACAACATGAGGGTTTGTAAATGTGTCAACTTTTGCATTATTTAGTGACAGACATGTAAAGGTCCAGAAAACTTGTAGGTGTTTTTTTGTAATGGCTGCATCAAAGCAGGTAGGGATGAATCACTTGTACTCAATCAGCTGTGATTGACTCCTTGAAAGTTCTAAACCATGAGCAATAATGTCACCACCTTTATATAACAGCAAAGCTGACCTTGATGTGGTAGTGTGCATCCAGCAGGATGTTGGCAGGTTTAAGGTCGAGATGAAGGAGGGGCGGGTTCATGCAGTGCAGGAAGTTCATCCCCACCGATGTCTCGTGGATGATACGGAAACGCAGCTCCCAGGGCAGCGGCTCCGAGGCCAGCAGAGTTTCCAGAGAGCCCGTCTCCATGTATTCCATCACCAGTCCCTGCGGATCGCTGCAGATGCCGTATACGGGGAGGATGTAGCGGAACTTAGCCGCCTCCATCTTTTTGGCCTCCTCTAAAAGTTCGGCACGCTCCCTAAATGACAAAAAAATAATCAGTTAAAAAGTCACACCTGTCGTGGAATGCAAATGGCATTTATTTTGTAAGGAATGTGATAACATGGGAGGGATCCAGCTGGATTTTAGCTGGAGAACTAGCAACACACCCCATTAATTAAAAAGATCAAGAAATCACAGAAAGACGCTTCTACACAAACAACAAGGGAAGGTACTAAGGGAAGGTACTAAAACCTGTTGGACCTGAGCACAAGCTGACTCATTCATATTGTCCGGAAGCATTTTATGAACAATAACACAATGTTTTTTTAGCTATGGGCTAAATTTCCTTTATGAAATATAGACGGGGCATCTGAAGCAGCGTTCACGCACACACAAACAGGTTTAGGAGTTTTTCATAATGCTGTTTAGAGTATATTTATCTGACTTAATCTTTTTAATTACATTCCAGTCTTTAACACTGATAGATATGGGGTTGTATGAATGGTTATTTTGTACAAATCCTTTTATTAGTAACAAGTCAGACATGCAGGTCACAATTTTAAAATGGACTTACAAAGGACACTTTAAAGAGTTTACGATCTGTTTGTTTAGTTAAACAGCACCAAGAAAAGGCCAAAAGGTCTCTCAATGTAACTCAAGAAATCAACCAGAAATATTAAACAAAAAACATTCAATGTCAAAAAGTCTGCTTTATCACTTTTTTTAGTATAGTGATTATTTTATTACTCATGACTTCGACACTTTGTGGCCACGTTGTTCTCCAACAATTTTAGCATGCTCTAAATAAATCAATAAATAAATTCTAATATTTTCAAGAATATAAATAAATAAATGCATTTCAATATCCTTTATGTTGATATTTTCTACTAAAAGAAATCTAGTTTTAATAAAGCTGAGGGAAAGCCTAACTCCTAATAAATAATGTAAATGTAAATAAAATGTATTCAAAAATAAAAAAAACGGTAAATGATAACTAATTTCATTTTAATATATTTACTGTTCACATATAAAATCAATTAAAAATACACAGGGAAAGCAAAACTTCTAATTAATAAATAAAAAATGCCTTCAAATGTATTTAAAAAATAAACAATAATAATAATAATGTTGATATTTTCGACTGAAAGAAAATCCTAAATTTTAAGAAGGTTGTGGCAAAGCATTACTCCTAGAAAATACAATAAAATAAAATAAACAATAAATGAGTAAATAATAACATTAATACACTTAATGTTCGCATAGAAAATCAATTTAAAAATACACTTAGTGTTGATATTTTCTACAAAAAAACATTTGCTTTAAAATGGCTGAGGGAAAGCATAACTAAACAAACAAAAAGCACATAGTGTTTATATAAATCAGTTTTAAGAAGGCTGAGGGAAAGCATAATTCCTGATAGAGTTTGGAAAGAAACAGTGCAGCAATTTCCACAAGGCTGGACAAGAGGGAGGTAAGGAGTGGGAAGATTAACAGGGAGTTCGGAGGACTCTGTTCTGTTCTGCCACCCTTTTGAGCTCAACAAAAGCCGTTCTTTTCTAAAAAAAAAAATAAAAAGGGGACTGATCCAGTTCGACCGGTTCGGCAACTCTGCAAAAGCGGAGGCCTGATGGGAGCACAGGAGGACAAAGCCTGCTTTTAAGTCTGCACCCTGTTTAGATGGGGGAGGCAAATTAGAATTCTTGTACCTTCAGATCTTAGGTGCTGATAAACCTCCCATGGTGGTGAGGGTCACATAGAACAACATTCACTGGATTTCTATCAGATTCTTTTGTTTTTTCCTCCTCAAGCTTGGTGACGCAAAGTGACATCTGCATGAAGAGTTCAAAAGCAAGTTTTGCAGGAAGACTAGCTAGATTACAGTTGTATGTCACACTTGATGCGACCCTGATAGCCATGCTTGATCAAATCTTTCAGCATTAACGACCTGTTGACGTATCCCTTTGTCAAAGTAATTCCCATTACATATCAAAATGCTACACATCTATAGTGCCTATTCTACATTATAGGGCCAGATGAAGACATGCATAACAATACAATTAGCCTGGGAAAAGAATACATGCACCTGTATTCATGCTCATCCAAGGCTACTGAAACATTTATGGTCAAAGAAAATCATATATCACATTAGATTATATATCATGTCATACTACTAGAGTGCAATTCATAATGTCTAAACCAAAACAATTATCACAATAAGTAGTCTAAATATTACTGTTTTCATGCAGACGGTTTCAGAAAGAACCAGTTTTAAACTATATATCACATAAATGTGTGCTTGTTAATGGGTTGACTAGTGACTCAAGACCTCAGCATCATCCACAGGAGACTTGCACAACTCTGGAACATAAGAAGTAATTTAACAGACTTTCAATAATGGAAAAAATAATATACGGTTATGTAGTTGTTCATAATTAAAATATGAGGGTGAATTTATAGATGTAAATACATACACACTCTACCATTCAAAAGTGTATGGTCAGTTAGATGTTCTTTTTTTTCCTCAAAGAAATGAATACAATGATACATTAAATCATTTAAAAAGTGACAAGACTTTTTTTTCCAAATAAATGCTGTTCTTTCTATTCATCAGAGAATTCTGAGACGAGCCTAAGAAAAATTAACTTACTTGTCATCTGAATGAAGGCTAGGAGGGCACTTGATCGCCAACCATGTTTTCCACTGAATATGTCGTACTTTGTACACCTGTCCGAAGCCGCCGGAGCCAATCTTTTCCCAACTCCCAAACTCTGAAGCGTCAAAAGTTTTCAGAAGTCCCATAATCCCTGGGGAATTTTCTGGGACGTCCATTTTTCGAGCTGTTTAATAAAATCCTGTGCAATCTGTATTCTCGCTTTCACATGAAAAGGTTTTCTGTCAAAGACAAACAGGTTGTGAACGGTTCCTTGTTATTTTTTCCTGTCTGTACAGACAGCTTCAGTCTGGTCCTACCCCTCTGTTCAGGTGAGGGGTGGGAGGAGACTAATGACATCATTTCCTGAGCCTGGAACACACAAAGTGGCATAGAGTCAATTGGCCAATCTAGTCCTATGACACATGTACCTGTTTATAAGCTAAAGGGGATTGGTGACACCCATAAAGCACTGTTTATCCACCGTTTCAACTTCTCTGCATCTAATATAGTGCCAGAAGTTACAAACTTCTCAACTTTCAGCTCATAAAGCCTGGGAACTGTATTTGACACGGTTCTCCAAGCTTAAGGAATGCTGGTTATCACCCAACACCTTTATAACCTGAGATCATAAGAATGTTAAAATCGTCTCTTAAACCCCTAGAGAAATACACAAGTTCTCTAGGATTACTCAACAATGTCCTAGTTATTGTGGTACAGCTACAATGAGTCGTGTGGAATGGAAAAAACTCATCTAACCTATTCATAGACAGGTTTATATTAGCCAGAGGTGCAAGCATGCGTGAACTCAATTTACCTTAATCTACACATAATAGTTTAGCCGTAGCTTCAGGGTAACAAACTCATTTTACATTGACCTGTACATTGACATTGACCTGAGTTTGCATCCACCAGACCTTCAAAATCACCTTGCACTACAATGTTCTCATGCAATGTCCACATAAAAGTGAGTCACATTGCGTACTTTTTAGATCCATTATGACCCATTATGAATCCAGAATGATGGATTATAAGGTAATTAATTTTACATAAATGGCAAATTTTTCCCTTCAGGTTTTTAAAGCCATGTAAGTGGTATTTCTGTGATTTTTAACAAATGGGAATATATTGACGCCAATTCCGTCCGTGTTTTCACTACAGGAAATCAGTTTTGGTGAATACAAACTACGTGATTATTTTTCATGAGTCCAACATCCCACTGCGCAAGAGACGTGATCAGTAAGGGAAGTTGTCTTTCACTATTGTAATGTTGTTAAATAAGCTAAATAGAGAAATACAATAAGCTAAATAGAGAAAAACATTTTATATTTAAGTAACTAATAGCATAATTCTTCTTATATTTCTTATAATTCTTATAATTCTTATAGCATGATTCTGGCAGCCATATCACCCTGTAGCCCAAGACTGGTTACCCACTGAAGCTAAGCAGGGCTGAGCTTGGTCAGTACCTGGATGGGAGAGAGACCTCCTGGGAAAACTAGGTTGCTGCTGGAAGAGGTGTTAGTGAGGCCAGCAGGGGGTGCTCACCCTGTGGTCTGTGTGGGTCCTGACACCCCAGTATAGTGACGGGGACACTATACTGTCAACAAGCACCTTCATTCGGATGAGACGTTAAACCGAGGTCCTGACTCTCTGTGGTCATTAAAAATCCCAGGATGTCTTTCGAAAAGAGTAGAGGTGTGACCTCGGCATCCTGGCCAAATTTGCCCATTGGCCTCTGATCATCATGGCCTCCTAACAGTCCCCATATCTACTGATTGGCTTCATCACTCTGTCTCCTCTCCACCAGTAAGCTGGTGTGTGGTGGGTGTTCTGGTGCACTATGGCTGCCGTCGCATCATCCAGGTGGATGCTGCACACTGGCGGTGGATGAGGAGATACCCCCTGACAATGTAAAGCGCTTTGAGTGCCTAGAAAAGCGCTATATAAATGTAATGAATTATTATTATTATTATTTACCTTGGACCTTATTCTTGAAACACAAAATTACCAATAAACAGGTGTCAAGCACCAAAAGCAGCCCATATTAAATCTATAAGCTGTCTTTAATCAAAAAATACTATATATGTGTGTGTATACTATACACGGTCACCCCCCCCCCAACCTCCCAACCTCCCCCCTCCAAGAGGTGATTTTCCCGTATTTTCATTTTCTGAAGTTGGCAACCCTAACTGTATCATATTTGATACATGAATTTGTAAGGCCTTTAAATTATCAACATGATCAAAACTTTGATGAAAAACCTGGTGCACGCAATCTAGGCTACTACATGCTTTCTGTCTTCTGATAAATTCATACTTTTAGTAAGTAAAATTATTTTTAGTATATAATTCTAGACATATCCACCTGGTTTTTGCTGTAAAATCCTTAATGATTTTTTATAAAGTAAACGTAAGAATAATCTAAAACTACAGAGCTTTGATCATAAAACTTAGTAACATCTGATATATGCACCAAATTGAATCTTTTTGCTTAGTTTTTGACCTCTGGGGTTTTTCCTCCTCAAGTATAAGCTCCATATTCTCACTGGATCGTACTATATGGGCCATAAAAACTGATGTATTAAATATCATACAAAACACATATGCAAACTTGAATGCATAAGATGCATAAGAGATGGTCAGTTTTGTAATTATCAACTCGAATGTGTTTGGGTGGAGATGTTAAAATCTAAATTAAACAAACAGGAAAACCTGCATGGAGACCGTTTCTAGAATATCTTATCTTTATATCTTACCAATCAAATTTATGAATCACATTAGTTATAAAAAAAAATGTCTTTGGCTCACCCAAGTGGACATTTATTAGTACTGCAGTTATCGTAAAACGTTCCATACTGTCGAAAAATGTTGCGAAAAAAAAAAAATAACCAGGCAAATATGAAAAACGTGGGTAGTGCATTTGCTCCAGAAGATTAAGAGATCTATGCACGTGTTTGAAGTAACGTGTGTTCAGCTTACTGTATCATTTTAATCATGGCACTTTATATAAAAGCGGCAGAGACTCTTGAGAAAGCGGAGCTGAAAAAGGGTGCAGTGAAAACTCTGGTTAATGAGAGTAAATTTCAAGTAAGTGCTGATATATTTGTACCTCAGGCATCTATAATTAAGTCACATAAGGTGTAACTGGGTGTTTACATAACAAATATGGCTTAATTTAATAGAATTCCAGCTTAAGGTGCGTACAGTAAAATATTCTGTTTTACAAGTGATATGGCCAAATGTTCCAGAAAAATTTCCCTCTAGGCTTAATAGATATAGATACAGAATTTCTAATACATTTATTTGTGCATTTTTTACTGTTAATGTCCTCCCCATTTAAATTGAGAACGGGTTCAATTCTACAAATGTTAAGGGACAACATATGGCTTCTCATTAACATCAATAAACCTGTGGGAATGGCGTTTATCACAATAATATTCTCTATATTATGTGGGACAGTTGATTGGGGGAAATTACGTCACGTTTATGACAGACTTCTCGCTCATTTCACCCTTTTAAGAAAACATTGTTTTTGTTTGTTCATCAGAATATCAAGCAGCTCTTTGCACTTGTGTGTGAGACACAGAAATACTCATCAGTTCTGCGGGAGATCATCGACAGCACCAAGCTACTGAAAGAAACAAAACTTCGGATTCATTTGGCTAAGGTAGACAACTGGGATGTTATCCTCACCTGTAAAACCCAGTTTCCGGTGCGTCATAGATTTGTCATTGTGTGTAACCCAGGTGCTGGTGTATGACCTGCTCATTGGTCACAGGGTGAAATGTGGAGGCGCCTGGAAGACGATGATGTTGAAGCATCGCTCCAGACTACAAGCTGCCCTGGCAAGAATCAAAGTCAAGAGAAAAGTCAGTCGAAATCAAGACCTGCTCTCTTCCAGTTTCCAGCAGACTCAGGGTAATATAGACATCATTTATTTGTATATTACAGATTATAATGTAGTGGTTTTAATATCAGTGATAATTTATATAGATAGATAAATAAATAGAAAAGTTTGGGATCAGTACGTTTTTTTTGCATTTATTTGATCAGAAATACAGAAAAAGCTGTAATATTATTGCAATTTAAAAATAATGGTTTTCTATTTGAATATACTTTGTAGCGTCTGGACCAATCAAACACACTATATATTTTGTTTTTATATTTAACAAATACTCTGTAACCTCAGTTAACAAGCCATACGAGGACACATGAACCCTTCCCCCCGGAATGCGTAACACCCCAGGAAGTCGAACAGGCCTCTTTGTTGCATGGCAACCAACACTGATATCACTGGGTTTATTGGCCAAAAGTATGTAAAGCAGGGAAAATCCCTGCATGTCCCAAGGAAAGGCAGAGTAGAAATGGACTGTGTTCTAGTTAATTCATAGGAAAACCGTTATTTGAATGAACACACATATTCTTCAGGCCATTGGGTATATTATTGTCATTGTGTATTTTGTCTTTGATATTTGTAGACTATTTTAGTATGCTTGTGAGGGAACCCATTCCCGATCATCCCTTTTCACTATATGTAATCTTACCTTGTTTAGTATCTATGAATTCGCCTTCTTATGATCGAAACAAGCGTGCATATTATATGGTGGTACATAGGCAATATATATTAGGGCCCTGAGAATCGTTAATAATTTAGATTTAAGTCCATTTGCAAATTACCATGCTTAGAGAACAAAGAGGTCGTAAACCCTCCAGCAATTGCCACCTCCCACTCGGAAATT
>NW_015505211.1:4194635-4201820 GCF_001515645.1 Sinocyclocheilus grahami
GTACCCACTGTATATATATATATATATATATATATATATATATTTTTTTATTATTATTTTGTTTTGGAATCTGTGATACTTTGTTCAGGATTCTTTGATGAATAAAATGTTTAAAAGAACAGCATTTATTCAAAATATAAATCTTTTGTAACAATATACACTACCATTCAAAAGTTTGGGGTCTGTAATTTATAAAAAAAAAATTAAAAGAAATTAATGCTTTTATTCAGCAAGGATGTGTTAAATTGATAAAAAAGCGATAAAGACTTATATTGTTCGAAAAGATTTCTATTCTAAATAAATTCTGTTCTTTTTAACTTTATTCATCAAATAATCTTGAAAAAAGTATAACCGTTTCTAAAAAAATATTAAGCAGCACAACAGTTTCCAGCATTGATAATAAATTGGCATATTCGAATGTTTTTTTGGAGGATCACGTGACACTGAAGACTGGAGTAATGATGCTGAAAATTCAGCTTTGCATCACAGGAATACATTATATTTTAATTAGTATATTCAAATAGAAAACCATTATTTTAAATGGTAAAAATATTTAACAATATTAAAAAAAAAATCTGTATTTTTAATCAATTCAGCCTTGATGAGCAGAAGAGACTTCTTTTAAAACATTAAAAATCTTACTGATCCCAAACTTTTGAACAGCAGTGTATATATTAAGACCACTGTATATTCTGCTGTTGGTAGATTCTGGAAAGGTTTGTTTTTATGTTTTATCTCTTCAGATGTAATTCCACGCTATGTGCGGGTGAACACTCTGAAAACAACTCTTGATGATGACATTGACTATTTAAAAAGAGAGAGATTTTCATATAAAGGAACAGCAAGTCGTTAAGTTGTCCTCTGCACATCACAAAACATTTCGAGTAACTTCTCCAGCATACAGCTTTAGAATGACATGAAGGAAAGTAGATGATGACTGAAATGTTGCCTGAATTTAACAGTGCATTCCCAGTGATTGTTTAGTTTTTTTTTTACCATTATTTCCCATTTCTTCTTCAGCTTTGCATCACAGGAATACATTATATTTTAATTAGTATATTCAAATAGAAAACCATTATTTTAAATGGTAAAAATATTTAACAATATTAAAAAAAAAATCTGTATTTTTAATCAATTCAGCCTTGATGAGCAGAAGAGACTTCTTTTAAAACATTAAAAATCTTACTGATCCCAAACTTTTGAACAGCAGTGTATATATTAAGACCACTGTATATTCTGCTGTTGGTAGATTCTGGAAAGGTTTGTTTTTATGTTTTATCTCTTCAGATGTAATTCCACGCTATGTGCGGGTGAACACTCTGAAAACAACTCTTGATGATGACATTGACTATTTAAAAAGAGAGAGATTTTCATATAAAGGAACAGCAAGTCGTTAAGTTGTCCTCTGCACATCACAAAACATTTCGAGTAACTTCTCCAGCATACAGCTTTAGAATGACATGAAGGAAAGTAGATGATGACTGAAATGTTGCCTGAATTTAACAGTGCATTCCCAGTGATTGTTTAGTTTTTTTTTTACCATTATTTCCCATTTCTTCATCTCAGGCTTGAGAATCTTGATTGTCTTTCTGGGAAGACGTTTCTGTGTGATCTTCATCTCCAAGATCTTCTGGTTTTCAGTGCAAAAACAGACTTTCACAATCACTTCCTTTATAAAGCAGGACACATTATATTGCAGGACAAGGTAGAACATTATACTAGACCTACCTACAGTTTGGAAAACATGAAATGAGTCGAACCTCATGTTATCTTGCTCCCTGTTCATGTTAAATGTTTCTGTAGGCCAGCTGTCTTCCTGATTTCCTCCTAAACCCCCGAGTTGGCAGCAACGTAATTGATGCTTGTGCAGCTCCAGGGAACAAAACCAGCCATAATGAAAAATAAAGGGTATTTGACTTCATATCTAATACTGAAGAATATGGGTTTGGACATAATTATTAAATATATATTAGGGATGCACGATATTGGATTTTTGCCGATATCCGATATGCTGATGTTTTTCAACTCATTTTGACCGATACCGATATATTTCCTTTGGTTGGAAACAACACCAAGTCTCCTGTGCTGAAATTATAAAAAAAATATTTTTAATTTTGGTTAGTTTTTAACAAGAACTTATTTGTTAGAATTAAATAAACAATAATGAAGGTTTTTTGACAGTACATTGAAGCTTTGAAAATAACTATGAATAAACTATATATCAGTCGCTGCATTTTTTCCCCAGAAAGATGCAAGGTTAACCTTAACATTTTATTTTAAGATTTAACATTTGTAGATGGTCTAAAGCAAGAGTTGTAAAAATTCTGAAAATCTTTAAGAGCTTAATTATATTAAAAATAAAACATATTACACATTAATGAATAAATCAGTATAAAATTATTTAATTTACAAGTGTCATGTTTGCGATTTTCTTTCATGTAAGCTATAGCTTCTGACCTTTAAATCAAAACATACTCATTATTTTATGACATCAATTACTGCTTTTTTTAATCAGAGAAACAGTCTAAATGTTATTTGTGTAGGATATTTAACTTTTAATTTAATTAGAAGTAGGCCAACAGAGCCCCCTACAGATTAAAACTCCTTACTGAGAGGGCGTTAGGACCTGGGGGAGGCTGTCAATGCTGCCGCTGCTGCACCTGCTATTACTGTTTACTCTATCATACACCAAACTTGTCATTCTGTACATGCTTTCACAGATTAAATGCAGCGATCCAAACAGTCAATCTAATAATCATTCAGACAAAACTTTGTTTCAAGAATGAGCCACACTGCTGACATGATCTAACCGCTAGCACACCCTGAGCACATGAGTGTTAACGCATTCCTCTTATCGGCAAGACATCGGCATAAATTTTCATATCGGGCCGATACTGATATTTACATTTAAAGCCATTACCGGCCGATTCCGATAATATTGTGCATCCCTAATATATATATATATATATATATATATATATATATATATATATAAAATTACAATATTAATGTTTTGTTATTTAATTTATACATTCTTAAAATTAAGATTTTTTTTTAATAATTAATATTCATATATGCATATATAAAATAAAATCGAATCTGTATATAATATTGACTTGCATTAATATATATATATATATATACAGTCTGGTGGTGAGGAAAAGCAGAACACACATCAATCTGGTCCATCTGATGAGGAACAAGAGAACAGAGACTGCACTCAATCAACTGACAAATCCAAGCTCAAAGAAAAGGAAGAGAAACAGAAAACCCCCCAAAAAGAGTAAGTTGAACCCTGAAGTTGTACTTGAAAATCATCTCTTCTCAGTTAACCCACCACTGACTCCTGCTTTTATTGAAATGTGATGAATGATATATTGTTTTAAGCCAGACCTCAGATTCATTATTTAGAAATGTGTGAGTTGTCTGTCATGCATTGAACGCCACTGATGAGCATAATTAAGATCCACAGCAAGTCAACTTTACATTTTTATTGGAAACCAGCATGTCATAATCAGAGCATTTAAGCAGACACAACACAATCCGTGTGCCGCTTCATTCAGAACTCCATTCACGCTTTGATGACTGCACTCAATCAACTGACAAATCCAAGCTCAAAGAAAAGGAAGAGAAACAGAAAACCCCCCAAAAAGCAAGAACCCTGAAGTTGTACTTGAAAATCATCTCTTCTCAGTTAACCCACCACTGACTCCTGCTTTTATTGAAATGTGATGAATGATATATTGTTTTAAGCCAGACCTCAGATTCATTATTTAGAAATGTGTGAGTTGTCTGTCATGCATTGAACGCCACTGATGAGCATAATTAAGATCCACAGCAAGTCAACTTTACATTTTTATTGGAAACCAGCATGTCATAATCAGAGCATTTAAGCAGACACAACACAATCCGTGTGCCGCTTCATTCAGAACTCCATTCACGCTTTGAGGGTTTGTGGGAATGCTCATTTACACACTAACTGAGCATTCACTAACAGCAACGTCTGAAAAACATACAACTAGTTACAACTGCTCTCAAACATTCACAGCTTGAGAAATCCAGCTCTCATCTCATCTAATTTTCTCAATAGTCTACACGACTCGCTTGTATTTGGTACGGCTTTCTAATAAACAGAAAGCCTGGGCTCATGCCTCCTTGCATCAGTCTGGGCATGAGAATACTTTGAAAATGTGATTAATTACAATCAAATTATCTTGTTAAGACCCAAGTGAGAAATGTCATGCAAGGGGGACAGAGATGGCTACATCACTGTAAAAAACATTTGCTCTCCCCAATTCAGTGGATTTTTCAGGTCAAAGAATATGAGGGGGTAAAAAACTATGGCATGTTTGTGCTTCCATATTTGTGCATTGAAGTACTAATTAAATCCAGTGTTTTGTGGATATACAACATTGTATATTGACTGAAAACACATCATACACAGCTCTTTCACTTATCAGACCTGAGAATGGGTATCGGCGGTCTACATAATGCCTTGACTGCATTTCCCAACAGATGCTGATTCAGGAACGTTCTAAAGACATGCCGTTTCAATCGCAGCTTGAGTATTTGCTATATCTTAGTATTTTAAAACACATCACAAGCATGCACAAACCATAGAATTCCTACAAAGCCAGGAATGGTTCATACAAAAATTCAGTTATGGTTTACATGCACATTAAAACGAGAAACAAAATTTAAAATAGCATTTAAGCCTCTCTAGATTGAATCGAATCTGAATAAGCTAAATTATTTTCAAACCAAACATTCAGCAAAGCAAACGCCACATCCTCTATGCTCCTGAAATTCACATTTTGGGGGCACTTAAGAGTTATTTTTTGCACTTATTTCAATTGATCACTCAGTCAAATGTTTATTTCCAAAAAATATTCAAACTCAAGTATGCACTTTTACAGAGACTTTTTAGTCAGTAATCAAAAATAATTGAAGTTGAGATAATATTCTTTTGAAATCATCTAAATGCTCTTAAGCATTATTATGAAAGAACAGGCATCCATGTCTCAAGAGTACAAATCTGACATCATCCATAATACGTAACCAGAAGCAAAACACACTAAGGCACACAGAGCAATGAATGGATAAAAAATAAATTGAGAGCTACACCCAGTGCCTGACAGTCAAATACACACAGATGGCAGATGCAACAGCTATAGAATCGTGGGTTTGCCTACATGTTTGCGCTAATTGCTGACTTTAATTACTCAATAATTAACAGTACATCGAATCTGCAGTAAAACATATCAGCTGGGACACAGATGCACGTTTAAAATGGAGAGGTAGTAAAACGGGCATGGTGTGACGGAGGTCAACGTGTCGCACTAAAAAACATCAGCTTTGGTTTTAAACAGACAGACGTCCAACATATGATAAACGAATGCAGGAAAACAGGCACATAAATGTTGCTTACAGAAAAAGCGATGTAAAATTTGTTTATTATGCAGCTCACTCAGACAAAAAATAAATAAATTTGTAAATGAAACGGGTAAAATATTCATGTTTTGAAGGCTTAACAAAATTAAGATTCTGCTAAGCATGATGGAAAAGCATGACAAATCTACACTAAATTTGCAAGGGAAAAAAAGGTGTACTCACTGGATCTAAAATAAAGAGCATCTGAAGAGTCAAAAATAAGATCCGTTTCTTTTAACAGGCCTGGACTGAATTCATGTGTGAGTCCAGATTTGAAAGTCTCTTTTTCTTTCAAGTATAATTCCCTCCGGTTCGCCATCCTTCCCCAACACCAGAAGTCCTCATCAGACATTTACAGACTCCATTAGCGAGGTTGTGATGAGTCTCGGTGGGCGCAACCAACTGCAGAGATGGGGCCGCCCAGTACTCTAAAATCTACACCCCATGAGCCTTGATCCTACATGCCTGACCAGCCCTGACACAGTCTGGAGGGTTGTAGAGATGAGGTCTGGCTGAGAGCCTTGTTGTGTTTGGACCAGCAGCAGTAGCAGCAGTGTCTGGGGCAGATGGGACAGCCGGAGGAGTAGTTGCAGAGTCCAGACGACAATAATGAAAGGGACAGGACTCACATCAGCCACATTACTTCTTCCTCGGGTGCTGTCTGCGTGCTTGTAATCGACGAGCCCCAGAGGACTTGGATCCCGTTCCGATAGAGAAGGTGGCTGGTGAGGAACCTAAAAGGATTAAAATATACATTTATAAAAAGGAAAAAAATGGATAGAACTATTATATAATATTATTTTTAAAAATCGGTAGTGACTGTATTTTACCAAACGGTGAGGCACCTACTGCTCCAAAACCTGGGGTTCCAGGGCTGCCAAATGGCACTGACATTCCTGCAGATGCCTGGCCAAAGGCAGGAGTTGATGCTCCTAAGACACAAACAAGGAGAATGTAAGATGACCGCTTTACTGGGTTTAGTGCAAATCGTTAAACAACTCATCCACTTACTGCTAACCAAGTCTAAATACAAAATACTAACCACTTGCACACTGTGCTAATATGCTGTAATACTTTGAGTGAAACTGGTTGTGGAATCTTTAAGTAAAGTGTAATTTAGAATTATGTACTATTGTAGTATTGTATACTAAGGTTTTGAATTAGCTTTTATTTTCACACTTTTTCATTTTATTTTTAGTTTACATTTTAGTAATTGTAATTTAATAAAATAGTTTTCTATTAATCATTTCTATTCATCTTATTTTAGTCATTTTAGTAGTAGTAAATTATTTTTATTGCCATGTCAGCATCTAAGGCAAAAACTGAATTGGAATAAACAAAAACCAAGCATTTCATAATTTTAGTACTTAATTTATGAAAAAACTGCGAAACCTTGTCTCAGCAACTAACTGAAAATAAGTTTAAGTTTCTCATTTATATTTCAGCTTATTTTAATAAATGTAAAATAAATAAATATAAATGTAATGGGCATTAAATGTAAATCTGGGCAGCAAAAATGGCCTAAATCGCAACATTTTGTGCCTGTCATGGTGATAGAGGAGAATAGTGCAAGAAATGCAGTTAAAAGCAGCATACTCGTATTCTATCTAGAACATAACTTCTGGTCAGACACAAATCAGGAGCACAAAAGGGAAGTTACTGCTAATTTTGAACACAATTTACAGCATACATATTTTTGCATGCTTGACAAAATCTGGTAATACAGGTAAGTGTTGGGTGGAGCATCTGTGTGAA
>NW_015505211.1:4201830-4205247 GCF_001515645.1 Sinocyclocheilus grahami
CATTTTGCTGCATAAAACTGTTAAGTCTGAATATTCTGATACAACTAAACTGAAATTGTTCACAAAATAATTGCCAATATCTATATATACATATATCTATATAGATAATGGATAATATATATAATATGCACATGTACACACACACACTAGTGCTTGATATAAACCAATAGTGGTTATATTGGGGTTTTTTTTAATGGTAAATACTGATATGTGAGAGAGCATATACATATATCATCAGTCACTACAATCTCTCAATGTCAAATACAACCTTCTGACCTTTCTCAATAAAAAGACTTACCAAAAGCAGGCTTGTTATCGGTGTTGTTGGCTCCAAAGGAAAACCCTGGCGTTTGAGCTGCAGGTGTAAGGGTTCCAAATGGTGTTGCTGAGAGTGATGCCCCAAAGTTAAACCCTCCAGAGGCAGGAGGCGCCGGAGTACTCGGAGCAGGGTTCTGAGTGGCTGTTGATGCCCCTCCAAAGGTGAATGTAGGAGCTGGGGCAGGGAGAGGGGCCACAGTCTGTGTGGAGGCCCCAAAGACGGGAGCCGCAGAAGGGGTGGTGGTGTTTCCGAAAGAGAAGCCAGCTCCACCGAACGTAGGCTGACTGTTAGTCCCAAACGCAGGCGCTGCTGTGCTGGCTGCGGCTCCAAACACAAATGGTGATGTGCCGCTACTTCCACTGCCAGCCCCAAACGTGAAGGGCTTTGCAGCAGCAGGGGTCTGCTTTGTGGATGCTGGAAAGCTTGATGATGCAGTGAAGGCTGAGCTCCTGAAAGTGGTTTGTGTTGTGGGTGTCTCTGAGGATGTGGTGGCACTGCTGGTTATGCCAAACCCACCAAACGGAGCGGATGTGGAGTTCTGGTTTGCCGACACCTGGCCAAAAGTGAATGTGCTTTGGACCTGTGGGGCAGGTGCAGGCTTTGCTGCTCCGAACTGAAAAGCAGAGGTGGTGCTGCTAGCATTAGTGGTGTTGGTGTTCAGCGTAGGGGCAGCCGTTGTGGTTGATGTGGCTCCAAACTGGAACGTGGTGTTTGTGGCAGGAGCAGATGTGACTGTTGCAGTCCAGCTTCCAAAGAGAGACGGGGAAGGAGTTTGCGTAATTGGGGCAGCAGATGATGCGGACACCGTCACTGGTTGGGTACTGGTTAGTCCACCAAATAACATCCCACTGTTCTGTGAAACCGGAGCAGCAGGGGTTGATGTCGTTGGTGTGGCTGTCTGCCCGAAGGTACTAATGCCACTTCCTGTGCCAAATAAAGGCTTAAAGGTTGGCTGGGTGGGTTTGACCTCTGCTGTGGAAGCAGGCGTGGTGCTTGCTGCACCAAAAATGGGCTTAAACCCAGACGACAGGGGGTTGCTAATGCTATTGACTGATGCAACCGTGGTCGTAAGTGCAGTGACTGTAGATTTAGGAGGCTCAGATGCAGAAGTGGCCACAGGTTTAATCAAACTGAACAGGCTGCCTCCTCCGCCCAGGGATGGCATGCTTGATAGGGGTTTAAGAGGTTGGGCCAAGATCTGAGCGAAGGCAGAGGGCATAGAGGTGGCTGGCTTGGAGGCAGGTGTTGATATGGAGGATGGGGTAGAGAATAAAGGCTGCAGAGCGGTAGGGCCTGACTCCGATTTGACAAGTCCGCTGCTCGGGTTTGTGGCAGAAGCAGGTGTAGAAAGACTGGACACAGACACTGCTGGAGCTGTATAAGTTGACAAAGACATACAAGGTCATGTTAAAGTGCATGATCAAGTGTACAACAGTACCAAAATAAATACAATATCAGTTCTAAAAAAGCCTCTCTAAAATATATTTTTTAAAGAAATAATATATTTTATATTTTAAACAAATACGGTTCAAATGTTTGGAGTCATTAAGATTATTATTATTATTATTTTTATTTTTTTTAAAGAAAACACTTAAGCAAAAAAACAAATTATGTGACATCAAATATGTTAATTACATTTTTAATGTAAAGAAAAAGAAAATATTATTTTAAATAAATGGGTGTTCTTTTGAACTTTCCATTCAACAAAAAATCCTGAATTATAATAATAATAATAATAATAGTAATCACCCCCAAATCTATCAAATCTTTCTTACAAACCTGCAGTGGTAGTGCCCATTAGAGTGGGAGCACTGAGAAGCGGATTATTCTTCATGTTTTTCAGGGACTCCAGCAGAGGGTTAGAGATGCTTGAAGATGGAAAAAGAAAATATTATTTTAAATAAATGGGTGTTCTTTTGAACTTTCCATTCAACAAAAAATCCTGAATTATAATAATAATAATAATAATAATAATAATAATAATAGTAATCACCCCCAAATCTATAAAATCTTTCTTACAAACCTGCAGTGGTAGTGCCCATTAGAGTGGGAGCACTGAGAAGCGGATTATTCTTCATGTTTTTCAGGGACTCCAGCAGAGGGTTAGAGATGCTTGAAGATGGAGCAGTTGGGGCAGCTGGGGTGGTAGTGACAGAGGGGGCTGAGGTGAGAGTCAGGGGTGCAGTACTAGCCACACTGGGCGCAGTGATGGTGAGGTCGATAGTTGGAGCAGGAGTTGTAGTAGTGGCTGGTGTGGTCTCAGGCACAGGTGTGGAAAGAGAAATCAGAGTGGGCACGAAGCTCACAGCAGGTGCAGTCCCAGATGAAGAGGTTGGTGCTGGCTGAGAGAACAGGGTTAAAGAGGGAGACAGAGCTGGGGTAGGTTCAGAAGCAGGAGGAGGGATCTCTGGCTCTGGAAAAAATTTAAGATATAACAGAATTAGCTGAAAGAATTTCATTGTTTTTATAGCCAATCCAGGTGAGAGTGAAGACAACATACCAGGCTCCTCCAAGACCTTCTGTATCTGGCTGAGAGCTGCTTTCTTTTCCATATCTAGATCTTTCACTGTGATAGTATAGCCAAGTTCAGGAGGTGGTGGCTGCGGACCCAATGTTACAGTGATGAACATTTATTATGCAAATGTCTGGTAGAAATGTGCATCAATAGCAGCTTTGTTACTTACCAAAGAAATCTGATCTCCTCTGTTTGTGGTGACCAGCTGGATTTTGCGCTTGCGTTTGCAACCGTTTCCTCCAGAGTCAGATGTCGATGTTGCAACAGGTGCTTCAGATTTTGGAGTAAGTTTAGCTGGTACAAATAAAAATTCAAAATGGAATTTTTGTAGCATTCCTGGTACAAAACTTTAAATCTTTAATTTGAACTTATACCACTAATCAATGCTATATTGTATAAAGTTGCACTAAACAAGTTAATAAATAAAAAAAAACATTATATGAACAAACTAATACATGTTTCTCACTTGTAGCAGGCGCAGGGTCAGTTGCCACCTTATCCATTTTCATAAAGGATGTAGAACCTGGTGAGGTAGCATCTTCCTCCCTACAGCACACAAAATAGTTCAGGAACAGAAAAACAT
>NW_015505211.1:4205257-4205902 GCF_001515645.1 Sinocyclocheilus grahami
ATATATATATATATATATACACACACACACATAATATATCTAATATATACATAGTTATAATATATACATGCTTTTATTTAAATTTTAATTATATAATATATGTTTTATTTTAATTGAATAATTTCAGGAAGTTGTTTGCATTTGATCTTGATGCCAAATGTCTGTCCACCATGAGCACTCTTCTCCTTCGTGCCGGGGTCACATGTCATCAGCTGGCCAATCAGGATTTTCTGAAAGTAGATCCACAGAGCTCAGAGTACAAGGAAGTCGAGTACGTCCTTCTGGACCCGTCCTGCAGTGGATCAGGTAATTGTTGTGTATTAAGGAATCATTGCATCAGCAATACATATTTTGTCTTGTCGTCTCAAGGGCATTTAGTGTTGTTTTTAGATATGGCCATGTAGATGTGTGCTTGTCTGTCTCAGGGATGGTTTGTCTGCAGGATGAGGTCTCAGAGCCACAGGATGACAGGCGTCTGCAGGCGCTGGCTACATTTCAGCTGCGCTGTCTCAACCACGCACTGCAGTTCCCTCAGGTACAGCGTGTCGTCTATTCCACCTGCTCCATTCACTCGCAGGAGAACGAGGAGGTTGTGTCGGCCTGCTTACAGCAGAACCCTGGATTCAGGTCAGAAACCTGGAGAGA
>NW_015505211.1:4209732-4285450 GCF_001515645.1 Sinocyclocheilus grahami
CTGCTTACAGCAGAACCCTGGATTCAGGTCAGAAACCTGGAGAGACAAATCATTTCATATTTGTTTCACAATATGAGGACATTATCTGAACATTTTTTCGTCCGGCTTTGCTTGTAGACTAGTCCATCTTCTTCCAAACTGGCCTGAGAGGGGTCATGAGCCTTTCACCCAGTGCCTTCGTGCCAGCACAGCAAAAATACGCACTCATGGGTTCTTTGTGGCCATGCTGGAGAGACGCCCCCCGCAGACAGATGAGGAAAACCTCCCGATCATGTAAGTCTGATGACTACTACTGTGTGTGAGGTGTCTAGTAGTTCTATATCTTAAAAGACGTTTATTTTTTTTTAACCTGTGATATGCTACTAAAGTTTAAAAAAAGGAAATTGCCTTGAGCAACTGAAACGTATAGCTCATTTCACCCAATAATAAAAAGAAACAAAAGTGCAGTTGTGATTCTAATTGAATTCCCATTACTTTAATACAGGGATATGAGAACCATGCTGTTCAGATGCAAATTGTTTTTAGTTATATCAGCATAAATTAAAGGCAGTACTATCATGACATAATGAATGAATAAATACACTATTGTTCAAATGATTGGGGTCATTTTTTGAAAATGATTTAGGTCTCATGTTTGCTAAGGCTGCATTTATTTGATCAAAAATACAGTAATATTGTGAAATATTAGTAATATATAAAATAACTGTTTTCTATGTGAATATATTTTAAAAAGTAATTTATTCTTGTGACGCAAAGCTGAATTTTCAGCATTATTACTCTAGTCTTGTGTCACATGATCCTTTAGAAATCATTCTAATATTCTGATAGTGTTGAAAACAGTTGTGCTTAAATTCTTACTGACCCTTATATATAATATCTATTACTAGTATTTAAATAACATCTTTTTTCACATTACATAAGAATTTCTGAATTGTCCTGAAAATGTTACAATTAAAATATGGTCCTAAATATTACATATTTTAATACCAGATTTCATTTATTTTTGGATTATAGGTTAAATGTTCTTATTTTGGTTATATTAACATGGTTTTGTTATTGTCACAGCACAACATTGCAGTCTGGTGGTGAGGAAAAGCAGAACACACATCAATCTGGTCCATCTGATGAGGAACAAGAGAACAGAGACTGCACTCAATCAACTGACAAATCCAAGCTCAAAGAAAAGGAAGAGAAACAGAAAACCCCCCAAAAAGAGTAAGTTCTGACAGTCAAATACACACAGATGGCAGATGCAACAGCTATAGAATCGTGGGTTTGCCTACATGTTTGCGCTAATTGCTGACTTTAATTACTCAATAATTAACAGTACATCGAATCTGCAGTAAAACATATCAGCTGGGACACAGATGCACGTTTAAAATGGAGAGGTAGTAAAACGGGCATGGTGTGACGGAGGTCAACGTGTCGCACTAAAAAACATCAGCTTTGGTTTTAAACAGACAGACGTCCAACATATGATAAACGAATGCAGGAAAACAGGCACATAAATGTTGCTTACAGAAAAAGCGATGTAAAATTTGTTTATTATGCAGCTCACTCAGACAAAAAATAAATAAATTTGTAAATGAAACGGGTAAAATATTCATGTTTTGAAGGCTTAACAAAATTAAGATTCTGCTAAGCATGATGGAAAAGCATGACAAATCTACACTAAATTTGCAAGGGAAAAAAAGGTGTACTCACTGGATCTAAAATAAAGAGCATCTGAAGAGTCAAAAATAAGATCCGTTTCTTTTAACAGGCCTGGACTGAATTCATGTGTGAGTCCAGATTTGAAAGTCTCTTTTTCTTTCAAGTATAATTCCCTCCGGTTCGCCATCCTTCCCCAACACCAGAAGTCCTCATCAGACATTTACAGACTCCATTAGCGAGGTTGTGATGAGTCTCGGTGGGCGCAACCAACTGCAGAGATGGGGCCGCCCAGTACTCTAAAATCTACACCCCATGAGCCTTGATCCTACATGCCTGACCAGCCCTGACACAGTCTGGAGGGTTGTAGAGATGAGGTCTGGCTGAGAGCCTTGTTGTGTTTGGACCAGCAGCAGTAGCAGCAGTGTCTGGGGCAGATGGGACAGCCGGAGGAGTAGTTGCAGAGTCCAGACGACAATAATGAAAGGGACAGGACTCACATCAGCCACATTACTTCTTCCTCGGGTGCTGTCTGCGTGCTTGTAATCGACGAGCCCCAGAGGACTTGGATCCCGTTCCGATAGAGAAGGTGGCTGGTGAGGAACCTAAAAGGATTAAAATATACATTTATAAAAAGGAAAAAAATGGATAGAACTATTATATAATATTATTTTTAAAAATCGGTAGTGACTGTATTTTACCAAACGGTGAGGCACCTACTGCTCCAAAACCTGGGGTTCCAGGGCTGCCAAATGGCACTGACATTCCTGCAGATGCCTGGCCAAAGGCAGGAGTTGATGCTCCTAAGACACAAACAAGGAGAATGTAAGATGACCGCTTTACTGGGTTTAGTGCAAATCGTTAAACAACTCATCCACTTACTGCTAACCAAGTCTAAATACAAAATACTAACCACTTGCACACTGTGCTAATATGCTGTAATACTTTGAGTGAAACTGGTTGTGGAATCTTTAAGTAAAGTGTAATTTAGAATTATGTACTATTGTAGTATTGTATACTAAGGTTTTGAATTAGCTTTTATTTTCACACTTTTTCATTTTATTTTTAGTTTACATTTTAGTAATTGTAATTTAATAAAATAGTTTTCTATTAATCATTTCTATTCATCTTATTTTAGTCATTTTAGTAGTAGTAAATTATTTTTATTGCCATGTCAGCATCTAAGGCAAAAACTGAATTGGAATAAACAAAAACCAAGCATTTCATAATTTTAGTACTTAATTTATGAAAAAACTGCGAAACCTTGTCTCAGCAACTAACTGAAAATAAGTTTAAGTTTCTCATTTATATTTCAGCTTATTTTAATAAATGTAAAATAAATAAATATAAATGTAATGGGCATTAAATGTAAATCTGGGCAGCAAAAATGGCCTAAATCGCAACATTTTGTGCCTGTCATGGTGATAGAGGAGAATAGTGCAAGAAATGCAGTTAAAAGCAGCATACTCGTATTCTATCTAGAACATAACTTCTGGTCAGACACAAATCAGGAGCACAAAAGGGAAGTTACTGCTAATTTTGAACACAATTTACAGCATACATATTTTTGCATGCTTGACAAAATCTGGTAATACAGGTAAGTGTTGGGTGGAGCATCTGTGTGAAGAAAAGGACTAAAAGCCACCCAATAATCTGGATCAGAGAGAACTGGCACAGGAACTGCAGCGCTACACACTGGTTTTGTCTGGTCTTGTCATGATGCATTCAAACAAAATACAAGCCAAACATAACCATGTTACTTGATTACAAAATATCAATGATTATATTATTCAGTTTTTACTGTGTTGTGTATGCATTTTGCTGCATAAAACTGTTAAGTCTGAATATTCTGATACAACCAAACTGAAATTGTTCACAAAATAATTGCCAATATCTATATATACATATATCTATATAGATAATGGATAATATATATAATATGCACATGTACACACACACTAGTGCTTGATATAAACCAATAGTGGTTATATTGTTTTTTTTTTTTTATGGTAAATACTGATATGTGAGAGAGCATATACATATATCATCAGTCACTACAATCTCTCAATGTCAAATACAACCTTCTGACCTTTCTCAATAAAAAGACTTACCAAAAGCAGGCTTGTTATCGGTGTTGTTGGCTCCAAAGGAAAACCCTGGCGTTTGAGCTGCAGGTGTAAGGGTTCCAAATGGTGTTGCTGAGAGTGACGCCCCAAAGTTAAACCCTCCAGAGGCAGGAGGCGCCGGAGTACTCGGAGCAGGGTTCTGAGTGGCTGTTGATGACCCTCCAAAGGTGAATGTAGGAGCTGGGGTATTTTCATAAAGGATGTAGAACCTGGTGAGGTAGCATCTTCCTCCCTACAGCACACAAAATAGTTCAGGAACAGAAAAACATTGAAAATGTCTTAAGCAGACCCTGTATAATCAAGAGTAGTTATGTGCTCATCTGACCTTGATCAGACATTTTGCAAAGGTGTTTACATAGCACATCTTGAGACACACTTTCACAAAATAAACTATTTTTAACTCAACCTGCTTTTTTACAGTGACTAAATAAAATAAATCGACAACAGTAAATAAATCGACAACAAAAAAATGCAGCTTTGATGAACACAAGAAACTTTTTGTCAACACCAGTGAATGGTAGTGAACATCTAAAGATGGTTACCTTGCTTTCTTGGCAGCTCGCTCTGGAGTCTGACACCGAGATCCTCCTGGGCTTGTGAAAGGAGAAAGACTGAGACTGGATGCAGCTCTTCTCTGGAAATACAAAAGTTAAGGAATTGAGTCAAAGAATACAAAACACAACAGTACAAAAAAAATGAATGTAAGTAATAATCAATGTGTTCACTAGCTAACAATTTTAATAATTTATCATTGCATTCCCTCAATTTCCAACACTATAAAATCTTTATACGCTTCCTATAAGAAAATGGTCAAATGAAATACCTGTGGATAACCCTGTGAAGAGCTGTAGGAACTGCGAATGGAATTTCGGACAGATCCAGGCACCCCACTGGGAACAGGAGCACCACTTACAGAGCTGATGGAGGAAGTGCGAGACCGCTTCATAATGGACTCTTCATTGAGAGAGGAGTTCATCCCTCTTTTTAGACTGCCAGGTCTAAGGAGAAGAGGACACATAATCAGAGATAATGTGATGAAACTCAACGTTTAACAGATAGAGGCAGATAGTACAGTGGAAGGTGTACGATCTCCTACTTTGGCACAAGCTGAGATGGAGCGCCATTTGCAAGAAGGGGCTCAAACGCTGACTGAGAACTTCCACTGCTGTCATGTCGCCTGATGAGAACAAGACAATTATTTGGTGAAATTACAAAAACCAACAGCAAATCTTCTAAATTCTACATAACAAGAAAAGTTACAAACTAACAAACTCAAAGAGGATAAGATTGTGTGATGACTTTCATTTGGTCACTTTCTGTCCATCACATACCTCCTTTTGCTCTTCTGCCCAGAGGAAGCACTCTTGTCCTCCTCATCTACCTCCCTCTTCCTGCTCTCTCTGAGCACACTCAGAACAGCTTCTCTGGAGCAGGGGTCTGCCTGAGCTCCAATACCTGGAGATTTGACCACTCCAGGGGAGTTCAGGTGATCGAAGCTAGAAACAATGTAGCCGTTTACATGAGCAAAGCAAATTCATCTTTACAATGCAATTTAATCCTGCAGCAACTGTGGCAGCTATAGACAAGGTCTTAGGAGAGAAATAACCCCAAATAGGAATTAATTAGACTACAGGCAAAAACAAAAGCTATTTTAATGCTAGTGCATTTAATCAACTCTACAGAATTTGAAGCGACTTACAAAGATGACCGAGTGGGGTCTGGTTTGGCGATCTTCACTGTGACCGGACTGTGAACAGCAGGTGAATTGCGTTGGGTGAGAACATTCTTCTTACAGAATCCATCCCATTTTGCAGGTGGAATCACTCCGATGGGAGATGTTCCTGTCTGCTGAAGGGGGTAATGTCTTTGGGGGGTGATGGTGAATCGACTTGCAGTGCCCACAGGGTCCCTGATGGCATTAAAAAGATCTTTATCAAAAATGTAAACACCCTCATAAAAAAATAAATAAATGAAAATTAAACTTGCCTTACTTATGATTGTATGTTTTTAAAAGAGCAGGGTCCCTGATGGCATTAAAAAGATCTTTATCAAAAATGTAAACACCCTCATAAAAAATAAATAAATGAAAATTAAACTTGCCTTACTTATGATTGTATGTTTTTAAAAGATGTTTCTTTCTTATACTCACCATTTATTTGATGAAAAATTGAGTTTATTAAGTAAAGCAGTAGAATTGCAAAATATAACGTAAATGTAAATTATTTTTTACAACATGCTGATTTAGTGCTAAAAAAATATGCTTATTATCAATGTTAAAAACACTTGATCTGCTCAGTAATATTTTAGTGGAAACAGTGATTGGAATTTTTTTTTTTTAAATGCAAAAATTAAAGAAATTAATACTTTTATTAAGTAAGGATGCAATAAAAGACATTTGTTACAAAAGACGGCTATTTCAAATAAATGCTGTTCTTTTAAACTTTCTACACATAAAAAAATCCTGAATTTTTTCATTCCCACAAAAATATTAAGCAACAACAAATGTTTTCAACATTAATGATAAGAAAAGTTAATTGACCACCAAATCAATATATCAGAATGATTTCTGAAGGATCATGTGAAGACTGGAGTAATGACTGCTGAAAATTCAGCTTTGCCACCACAGGAATGAATTCCATTTTTAAATATATTCACATAGAAAAGGGTTGTTTTAAACAGCAACATTTTACCAATATTACGGTGTTGTTCTTCTGTTTTTTTCCCCCAAAAGCAGCCTTGGTGAGCTTAAAGTTCACCCATAAATGAAAATTCTGTCATCATTTACTCACCCTCATGTCGTTCCAAACCTGTATGAGTTGCTTTCTTATGTTGAACACAAAAGAAGATATTTTGAAGATTGCTGGTAATCAAACAGTTGGTGGTTGCCATTGACTTTCATAGTAGGAAAAAAAAATACTATGCAAGTCAATGGCAACCAACAACCATTTGATTACCAGCAATCTTCAAAATATCTTCTTTTGTGTTCCAACATAAGAAAGCAACTCATACAGGTTTGGAACGACATGAGGGTGAGTAAATGATGACAGAATTTTCATTTTTGGGAGAACTATCCCTTTAAGACACTGCTTTTAATGAAAGAAACATAGAAACGAACCACCTTCTAAACACCTCATTTTTGTGTTTCTCTGAAGTCAGTAAGTCATAGGTTTAGAACAACACGAAACAAGCTCCACAAAAAAAAATGTCATGGTGACAAATTCCAAAATAACAAAAATGGGTTAAGTGTTAAATTAGGAGGATTATAAACAAATATTAAAATTCAAAACTTCAGTAACAGTGTATATTACTAACTATGAAAAAGTCATCACTTGAATAAAGAAAATAAATCCATTGTGTTTCCAATTTCAAGTATTAGCCGAAATAAGACACTCAACAAGCAAGCACAACAACAAAGCTGTCAAAATGCAGTTTTATGTTATGTGGAAAGCTTTATGCAACCCTACACGTGTAGTGTCAGGCGTCCAAACTGGTGTAGGAGGAGCAGTGCGCCTGACCAGCTCCAGGAACTCCCACATTTTCAAATCAAGGAGGGAAAACTGGGACAACGTACGTGTTAGAACAACCGAGAAAGCCAAACGTGTACAAACACGATCCTGATAGACGCTAGATATGTTATATTAGAGCGTAAACAGTAGAATCTCTGATGCATTCCTATTAAAAGACGTGAGCTTACATAGAGAATGCAGGCATAAAGTGACAAGACACAGCATTTAACGTTAGTGTTTACCCGAATGACAGTCTTCTGTTAGGAGTGTGCACGGCATGATTAGGTCGGGCGAGTCTATCCCGGAGCTGATCTCTGGGGTGCATGAAAGCCCCCGAGCCTCCAGTGGGCCTCACCGCTGCGGAGGGGCTTTCTTCAGTCTTGGCGAGGTAACTTCCCATGAGTATATCCCGAGGGCTGAACACCGACTCACTGAGCGTGTGGTCTCTTCTATAATACGAGCCCGCAAAGTGTCTATCGCTGGGTGACGCGAAGGAATTTCTAGCATCACTTTTACGTATCTTGTTTCTGCCGGCGGCCGGGACTCCGCTCAAAGTCCTGCCCGGTAACCAGCGCAGCAGAGCCGACGGGACGCTCAGTCCACGGCGAGGATTGAGGCCTAGTCTCTCGAAGAGCTGCAACTCCTCCGCTTTGTGAAAATAAACGACACAAGACACAACACAGATAAAAAGTATGTATAAATAAGCTGGTATGTAGCTCAACACGAGTAAAAGGAGGAATAAAGAGAACACCACAGCGGAGAAAACGATTAGCCTCCGTTTATCTTCAGGAGACATGGCGGCACCGCGCCGCCGAGGGAAGATATCCCATAATTCCCCGCGTCAGTGCGCGTTGTTTACGTCTCGAGGATGTTCGTCATGTTCGTGACTGCACGCCTGCATATTAGACTGATTACAGTTCTCTAATAGTCTAATTTTCACCAACATGCTTTACTTGCGTGGAAATCGTGTTATGTGCACAACTTTTCTCCCCACAAAGAAGTTCGTTGGAATAATTGGAATATTTTAATCCATGGAATATTGAATCAATTGTTGTGAATTTTTTTGTTTTGCATTGTAACTTTTTTTATTCACAAAAACAAATTTCTCAAGATTTTACCTAGATTTGATGTCTTTCTTGCTGAGATTTCGCTTATTATTATCTCTTAAACTCTCTGATAACAATAAGAACTTAAGTTTCTTAAGGCTTATGATGATATTTTTTTTTACAGATTGAGGTGTTACTGTATTTTTTCTTTTTTATTCCTTTTAAGTTATTGTATCTTAATGCAGTGCTGTTTGTTGTTGCTCTTTTTTTCTCTTGCAATAAAAAAATATTAGATTGATTACAGTTTTTTACCGCACACTAGTGTTGTAATGTACAACAACACTACATTTCTGTTTATATTACATATTTACATAGGCTATACAAAGACTTCAAGTACTCACTGTATTATAGTTCGTTTTTACTCACCATTTTCACCCCAGATAATGAGAATTACAACAAAAGAAAAAGAAAAGAGATCTATTGAGCATCAAATGTGACATTGAAGACTTGAGTAATGATGCTGAAAATTCAGCTTTGCATCACAGGAATAAAATGTATACTATATTTATACTTATATTTATACAAATCTACCTTATACTACATTTGAAAAATAATATATATATTAACAGTCCTTTTAAATACTAATTATATTTCACAGTATCTGTGAAATAAAGTACTGTTACTTTATTTTTTATCTTCTTTTAAAAACTACACACAGAGAGAGAGAGACCCCAGACCTCTTCCAGACCAGTACACTTGGATTTGATCTTCTTTACATTTGATCTGACCTTCTTTTGAATCGATGAATAAAAGAATTGTTACTATATTTGACAGTTGTGTGGCATTAAAACAGAAAGTGTGACTGCAGAGTCACATACAGATTCTTCCTTTGGTGGCTGTAATTCAATGACAACTAGATAGCGCAAACCGATCAAAATACAGCCTACAACCTCAGTACACATGACTACATTTTACGTTTAAATTGATTCGTTTAGCAGACGCTTTAATCGAAAACGACTTGCAAATACTCAAGCGAGTCACCTTAAGAAGGCAATAACACGAGACGTTCTAGCAATACAACGTTTTAAACATCGACCAGAATAGTACAAGCTACAACAGTGAAAGTATAGAAAAAGATTATTATAATAATAATAATAAAAAGTTGGCACACGTTGGAAGCTTACACACATTGGGTCGTAAAGCACGACAATTTCACTGTAAACTAAACCATTCAATTCAATGGGATAATTGGTTACATGAACAAATTCAGTTAAATATATAAACGAAACATTTCCTCAGACATTCACAGTTGAATGCATTCGGCCCAATGAATGACACTTCAGACTGTGGTCAAATTCATCCCAGCTAAACTGACTGAGCTATAATGTGTGCTGCTAATCTCAATGAGTTTGGCATGTTCTGTTCATCCCAAAATGTTTTATTTTTGGAAATGTACCATAGTAATACAATTGTATTCTTTTACACTGGAGTGTCATGTAAATATCATTGTATAGTTATCTTCAGTAATCACTATTTTACCTACTTTTTGAAAGAGTAGTAACGATACATTTTCCACTTTAGACAATGTCAACGCCTAATTAATGTTCATCTATGAGCACTATATGAGATTCTTAAACAACTTATACATGTGTACATAGTAACAAACCCAACACATTTTACAATCTATAAACTCCAAATGTGTTTGAAAATCCTGATTAGATTCTCTCAGACGGCCTGGAAAGGTGATGCACCTGGCAGTGTCTTCAATTACAGTGGCCTTTCTCGATGCTTGGCACCTTGTTGCCATGGTAGATTAAAAAGTGCATGGGTAACGTCTGCGCCGCAGGTGGCCTGTTGTTGATATCAGCGTAGCATTTGGATAAGCAGCACAGTGGTAATCCAGCTGCTCCAACATTCTAAAAGGGCAGGTGTGTTACCCAAAGCCTAAAATGCTCATTTCCAGTCAGCATGCTTCAGCCGTTTGTTTCGGACAGAGCGTGTGTGGCTGTTTGCCAGGAGGAGGGTCTGAAACTATTGCTCTGAGTGCTTTCATCGTGCATGTATACACACACAGATTGGCCAGGGTACATTCAGCCACCCCCTCAATTCTCTTCATTGGCCTTATTCTGTTATGAGCTCAGTGCAGATGGTACAGACCTTCTAATGGTTTTAACCTTGCCGGGCTCAGATTAATGGCCCAGCTTGAACCAAGAAGTACAGAGGCCAATTACGTCTTGAAAAACATTCCCCTTCTGCAAATCTGCATCAGGCACACGAGCCTCCCCCCTTTAATCTCATTGTGAGGTGCTATTTAATCAAATACGCTCATCCTCTTGATCCTCCATTGTTCATACCTGAATCAGTTTAATGGTCAAAGAGGTTTTTACTATTTTACGTGGAATCTAGTCCGCTAAAGAGAGAGAGGGAGCAAAGGAAACAGTCTTTCATTTTTCTTGTAGCTAATATCATGCTCCAGACCAGTTTTGGCTTTGTTACTTACATCAACCTTCTTCCCGGTTCCCCTCCCAAACCATCTGCCACTGTGAGGGCAGCATAATTACCCCAAACAACCCCCTCCCCCCCGGACCACAGCCTCTGGGTTTCTGATTAGATGTACCCCACCTCATGTGACCCTATGTTACCCTCCTTGCCTCAGACAAGGAAACTCAAATGTTATTTGAGTTAGACAGCAATACAGCATTTTCAGTGCTAAGTTAGTTTTAATGAGCAGTGAGCACAAATATTTTAGCTGACTTTCAGTAGTGGACTGTCTTGACCTTATTTATAATGTGATGAATGCATTGCTTCATGCATATTTGCTGATAAATAAAAAAAATATTTTTTATATTATTATTGGTTTTTAAATGATAAAACCAAATTGTATCTGAAAACAATTTATGTTGGACGTTTTCTCAAGTTCACACAAGCGTCATAGTAGATAAATCCATAGGTGTAGTTCATCAGATCACAGAAAGTGCTCAAATATATATTTTTCGTCTTAAAGAATAATAATAATAATGATAAAATATATATAACAATATATGATAATAAAAAATAATATGATGTATTTAAATAAATATATAATAAATAAAAATATAAAATATATATATTTAATTTATTATCTATTATTCAAAACATTTATGATAAATTATATGTTTATATAATGTAATTTTAATGTATATATTTATAATGTATAAAATAATAAATATAATACATAAAACAATAAATGACTATATATTACTATCTCTCTCTCTCTATGTATTTTTCAAGTACACAGTGTCTTGGTAACATATTACACTAACATTTGAAGACCACAAAGTGTCTAAATACATTTTTTCATCATTTGAACAGTATTTCCATTGTCCTCTATTTGTGATATGTTTTGCTTGAAAGGTGCTATCTTTCATTAAAATAAATGACCAAACAAGTGCCCAAAAACTTTATTTGGGATCCCTTTATGTATCCCCACTAATAAATCACATGCCAACTAACAATAAAAGGGTCACAGCCAGGTTTGGATCTTATACACTGTTCCCATGTGGGCAAACAAATTATCTCAAATTTGTAGTATGAAATGGTCTGAACTGTTTAAAAGAGGGTGTTGGTCATAATACTCTGTCTCTGTTTTGACCAAATGTTGAGATAAATGGAACAGTTTTGTTAAGTTTCCATAAATAGTAAATGGGATTCACAGGCAAATTCACTGGTGATCTCTTTATCTACAGCAGAGAGGCTTGATAATATTGCAGCAGGAAACACTGAGCTGTGTTTGTACACAGGTCAGAAATACTCCAAGTCCAAGAAATCACACACATGCACACATGCTGGTTGTGCAGAGGCTCGTTGCCACAGATGAGCGCAGTGGGTGAATAAACATGTATAATCTGAAATCTGTGCAGAGATTACAGTATCTCTAATCCAAATACTCTTATTGGGAACATTTTGTCATATGCATCAACGTTAGAAGAGTGTTGAGGATATATTTTTACATTTAAAATGCATGACTCTATGATTTGTATATATAAATCTTTTTTTAGTGCAACTTCATGCAACAAATAATGTCATTTAATCTTAGAGTATTGCTCTATTTGGTGGTTTGCTTTGCGTTTGAATGTATATTTGCTTTACAGAGGGGCTGTGTCTCTCCCCATCTCTTTTTCTCTCTTTATATCAAACAGACACTCACTCACTCTGTCCGGGATGGATATCGCATTTATTTTAGAAACAGTGGGTTTGGCCAGCAAGAAGCTTAGTATACATCATGTGGCTGAGGCAGACAGCTTTGAGGAGAGGTCGAGAGAGGCAGAAAGATCCCACAATTAGCTACTGCTTTAAATGAACCCCACACGTCATTGCTCAATACCATAATGTAAAAATACCACAGTCTTGTCTCTGTTGCAAAAAAAAGGAGTGAAAACAGTGATAATAATATTGTAAAGTATTTATTCTTCATGGTAGTATTTGTTTTATTGCCTCTAACTACTTACATTATCACCGTGAGTTTGGTTATATAACGAGAATGAAAAAAATGGCTTATAATATGAATTGTATATTATGATATACTGTATATATATATATATACACACACACACACATATGTATACATACATACATATACACATACACACATATATATATATATATATATATATATATATATATATATATATTATGTAAAACAAATGACATTTTCTCAATTTAATTTGTATGTATAGGCCTATAAAACACATATATATATACACATACATATACACACACACATATATATATATATATATATATATATATATATATATATATATTATGTAAAACAAATGACATTTTCTCAATTTAATTTGTATGTATAGGCCTATAAATCCTGGAGTATAATGAATTCTCTAACATCAGCTGACGGTTTAATCTGTATATTCATGACAATACAATGTGGGTTTTTTTATATGCAAAGTTCTGAGAAAATTGCTTAACGTCTGAATAAAAACTTTTGTATAATTTTGCGTTTAAATCTGCTTTTTGTGTCTTTTTAATGAAAAACAGTCTCTTTCCGTATTGTGAAGCTGTTAAGTGCTGTAATCGATGTTACCGGGTGTTAATTCCCATTGGGAGCCTGAATAAAACAATGGATTCATAGTATTAGTGCTGCCTGGGGTAGAAAAACCCAATGTTTGTCACTCACATGGCTGCTACTAGTATCATGGTTGAAAGAGGCTGCCCACCATCTGCTGCTGTAAACAATGTTTCCTGGCTCTGCCACCCTCTCTCACACACGCACTACATCCAGAGACAGCGTGCAAGGTTCAGCATAGATTAAAATGCCTTAGGGAACATTTGAACTCTGCTCTCAAAATCACATCCTAAATATTTGAAGAAACCCATGATTTATTTAAGGCATAAATGTAAAAATATGAATGAAAGATAACAGTGTTACTTATTTAAATGCACACTACTGTTCAAAATGGTGTTTTTTTTTCATAAATGATGCACTAAATTGATAAAAAATGACAGTTAAGACTTTTACATTGATACAAAAGATTGGTATTTTTTCTTTAAAACTATTTAATTTGTTCCACAAAAATGTTTTTAACATGGATAATAATATGAAATTAATTGGCATATTAGAATGATTTCTGAAGGGTCATGTGACACTGAAGACTGGAGAAATGGCTGCTATTTCATAAAATATTGAAAATAAAAACAAAAAACAAAACACGTTTTAAATTTTAATAATACTTCACAACATTACTGTTTTACTATATTTTTGATCAAATAAATGCAGCCTTGGTGAGCATAAGAGACATCCTTCTAAAACATTCAAAATCTGACCGACCCCAAACGTTTTGAACAGCGAATAATACACTATTTAAAAAATCTATGGCAAAAGGATATTCATAAAATGAGAGCTTTATTGATATCAGATTCAAATATACTGATTCCAAATTATCCCACACACTTTTGTCCTTGAAAAAAATACATTTGAAATGATTAAAAAAACAAACAAACAAACAAACGTTGGAATAGGTGGAGCGCTCCCACAGAATGAGAAATACACAGATGTAAGGTTGAGTGCTAAAACAATACGTGATAACTGATCATAAATACATACTCAAAATAAGACATTACACGTTAACATCCAAAACACCTAAATCGAAAACCGACTTGTTCTACACAAAACAATTCATCTGAACCAAATGACACACAATGAAGCAACTAACGGTCCGTTCACACCAAGAACGAGAAGTATAATGAAAACTATATTAAAGTCCACACCAGCCAATGCTAATTCTGTCACTTTAAATGCTCATGCTCGTCAAAGTTGAGTGCTTTCTGATTGGCTGTCGATGTTTTTATCATTCGTCAGCTGCAAAAAAAATCATTCTGAAAGTGATTCCAACAATATTGTTCCTCAGTGTCGTTATCATTACAGTTGTGGACTCTACTATTCTCATAGAATTACAATGATTTTTACAACTTTATATTTATTGTAACTGTTATTGTCCTTAGTGTGAACAGGCCTTAAATCAGAAATCGAACTCAGTTTGGTCAGCATAGGTGATGAAATAGTCTTTGGTTGTGGCAAGGCTATTTATTTACGAGCCCCATCATCTGGATTATCTCATTCAACGGCCACATTTACTAGCTGTCGATCGCTTTCTTCCCCAAAACACGTGGTGATAAAGTCTGGTTTACCACTTGATTTGTGATTTAATGGCGGGAACTAATGAGACCGAAGGAGACATCACGGGTTGTGAGTAGTGGACGACCAATCTGGGTTTTTTGACAGCCGATGCCGATATCTTGGAAAAGCAGGGTGGCCGATGGCCGATATAAAGTCGATATAATTGTATTTGTTTTAATTAATATTTAAGAAATTTGAAATAATTTGAAAATGGATTAAAAATAATAGTGTAAAATAAACATACTTATACTTTAGAGGACAAAGCATTTTTCACAAATCAATTTTTAATAAAAATCTAATTGAATAGGAAGTAAACACTGTAACCAACAGGGCACTCAGTATTCTGGGAAGTTTGTGTGCGTTGGGAATCATATATATATATATTTTTCAAATAAAGCCAAGGTAACACTAATTTTACATACAGCATACAATGAAAATGACATGAATATGACAGTGGGCAAATGCATAAAGCGCAGAATAATTTGAAATCACGAGTTTAAAGTTAGTCGATCGCGCATCTCCAGGCAAGCAGAACTCTCCTCCTGTCAGCATTCAATTCGCACGGACCGACCGTCACGCAGAGAACACGCGATCATGCAGGATACAAATGCACACTTCACAAGATCTCAACTAAATTCGACAAAGTCTGCAAGGTTTGGGAAATCAAATGTTCATTAGTCATTCCAAGATTTGTTTAAGTGATATTGATGCGTATTTGCTGAATGCTGACGGCAAACAAGAAAGTATTATAATATTTGCCTTTCTATTACTAATAATATTAAAGTAATCGTTATAATACTTTTTTGTATACATTTGAATTCATTTGTTTAACAGTTCTATCTGATTATTAAATAGAACTGAACGACGACAGCGAACAAGAGGGAGAATGTAAGCACTGTGTGTTCAGGCGCTGCAATCTCAGCGCCGTAAAAAATAAAAGTCCCGCCCCGAACACATCGGCCGATGTCGATATTTGAAAAATGCCAAATATCGGCCGATATATCGGCATTGTTGTTATATCGGTCGACCATTGCCTCAGTTCTCTTTCAAAGCTGACAGCTGCTTAGTTTTCTTAGCTGTGGCTGGGGCTAAAGACTTGGCTCTAGCTAATGTGCGCGACCTGTGCCGCGACCTCATTTACTCCATAATCGCATTCAAAAGGAGATCACAATCTGGAGAGGAAATGTACATTGCTACTTCCGCTATACGAGGTCAAAGTAAGACCACTGTGGTTGCTACGGTTTACCATAAACGTAACGTCCCAAAACGAACAATCAATAAATACATGTATAAATAAACAACATGCGAGTGAAAATGACAAAACTAGAGGAAATAAAGACACAAAAGAAAAGGGAAACAAACGGACAACACTTCTGTTTTAGTACGTTTTCACCTCAAATGAGCTAAATGGGTTTGTCTTTCACCCTTCTTTACCATGGATCCAGCCATTAGTTAAACCTGAGTGTGGGATAAAAACTGTGACCATGGCCAACCCAGAGGAAAGCAAACGTCGTTTTGTGCATCAATTTGTTCACACAAACACACACACACACACAATCACTCCCTTGAATTGAATAGGAAAATATTCACACATAATAGAAACACTTGGTGTCTAGCTGGCACACATTCGTTCATACATACACACAGGAAATGGGTAGTGCTGCAGCTATGAACCTTACACCCTCAAGGTTTAGAGGTGTGTGTCAGGTAGATAGATTTCCAGGGAGGAAGTTACAGCCAGATAATGAAACTAATTATTCATATGCTGCATGTCTCTTTCCAGCGTTATGGGCCGTGGGGAGTTCAGGCTTTTCAGTCCCACCCATTGTCCTTGATCATGTGGGCCAGCTCGATGATGAATTTGCCCTCCTTGTATTTCTGACTGCTTTCGAAGGCATGCTCCTGAGGGAAAGAAGAAGAGGGAGGGAGAGAGAAAGAGAACGAGCTTGTGGTCACCTCAAAGTCAAGATCTGCTGATCCAAAAATAATGGACAGCTGTTGGGAAGCTTTTCTGGATATGTCAATCAAATATACGACCTTTAAATAGCAGTATTAGAGGAGATGTTTCACTATATATGCCTGTAAAACAAGTGCCAACTTCTAAATCTATTCTAATATGCCGATTCTTTAAATATAAGCGTCAATGATGTCAATTAGCTCATTAATAAGTACAACAACAATGTCTTGAACACACCTCTTATAATGAATTAACATTCACTTTCATATATTTGGGGGGGGGGGGGGGGGGATCAAGACTCATTAAATGGCTGAAAAGTCATAATGAAAAGTCATAATGCATTATTATTATTGTCATTTTAATTTATTAATATCTGATAAACCTTTAAAATGTCAGGGTAGTTTAACCAAAATGCAGGAAGTCGTTGTTGTTGTGACACAAAAAAATATAATAGAAAATTATATCTTAGAGTGTACACTGTAGTCCTTCATGATTTGTGTCATATTTCTTAAAAATGTTTTTTTTATTATACTGAAAGATTCATTAAGGTTGTCATATATCAAAATGTAATGATTCATGTATGATTCAAAAACTCAGTACTTTTACAACTTTTTACTAAAAATGTTTTAAAACATTTTTTTAAATAAATAAACTGTACACATGAAAACACTAATCTGTATTTAAAGTGTTAGGAAAATATAACAATTATTATTTATATAATATAATATTATTTTATTTTAATATTGTATTTTATAATAAACATTACTGTTCAAATGTTTGTGGTCAGAAAGATTTTTTTATGTTTTTAAAACAAGTCTCTTACGTCTTTATTTGAGCACAAATACTGAATATTATTACACAAACTGTTTTATATTTGAATATATTTTAAAATGCAATTTATAACTGCATTCTTTTATAACATTTCTTATTGATATCAGTGTTGAAAACAGTGTTGCTTAATATTTTTGTGGAAACATGCTTTTTTCATGATTCTTTGATAAACAGAAAGTTGAAAAGCATTTATTTGAAACAGCATTATTAATTTTATTTTTTGTAATTTTTTGATCAATTTAATGCAGCCTTACCGAATAAAAGTATTCACATCTTTTAAAAAAAAAATCTTACTGAGTCCACATTTTCAAAAAATAATGTAAATACTGCATTTTACCTGATGGTTTCTCCATCTGGCTTTAAGTAGGGAGATCAAGATTTCAACATTTTCTGAAGTGCTTTTCACTTCTAACCAGTCTGTGACAACAAGACAATTCATACCGTTTGTTCTTGGAAAGCATAAGGTACTCAAAGGTTAGGCTGTCAGAAGTAGATTAGTGATGTGGGAAGCAGGTCACGAGTGTGTGTAAAAGCCACTTAAAGTATCTCTCTTGATGAGCTGTGTCTGAGTCTCTAGCATGAGTCTTATCCCTCACGTGAGATATGGATGAGTTATCTTGACAAGTGTTGGGGGTAACGCATTACAAGTAACACAAGTTACGTAATCAGATTACTTTTTTTCAAGTTACTAGTAAAGTAACGCATTACTTTTTAATTTACAAGAGAATATCTGAGCTACTTTTTCCAAATAAGTAATGCAAGTTACTTTTTTTTTCCAATTTATTGATTGACAGCTCTGGTGTCGCCATGTTGAGAGAAATCAGAAGATGTTAGTGTAGTTCTAAAATAAACATGAATATGCATTAATTTATCTCACTCACAAAAAAAAAAAAGAATAAAAATAATGCAAGAATATGACAAACCTGCAATAATTAAATGTTAAACAACACAAATATCCTTTATGTATTTAATCCCATTCTATTAACCAATGTCTTTGCTTCTGACCTTCGATGATCCAGTTCAACCGTACTAATAAGCACAAATTACTCTAGACAAACGTTTGTGTGTCTTTTTTTATTGCTGAAGTGTGTTGAAATTTCTTCTTCTGCATTCTAATGTACGGACATAAATTTACTTTGCCTTCAGCCTGAGGCTTATTCATTTCACTTTTGGTGTGAAAAGTCTTTTATATTTGCCAAAAATATAACTTTTTTTTATTTTAAAAACAAACAAGCAAGCCCTGTCCAGATTTAAAAAGTAACGCAAAAGTAACGTAACGCATTACTTTCCATAAAAAGTAACTAAGTTACGTAATTAGTTACTTCTTATGGAGTAACGCAATATTGTAATGCATTACATTTAAAAGTAACTTTCCCCAACACTGGTCTTGACTGGCTGAAGAAAGCTGTCAAAATGCAAGTGTGCATGTCCGTTATGAATGATCATGGTTGTTTTTTTTAGGTAAGTGGTCTTTAAGTGAGTGTGTGTGTCCAGTGTGATCCAGAACTTACGTATTTCCAGCCCAGAGTGGTTTTACAGTTCTCACAGTAGATATCGGCCACCGCGTGAAGACCAGTCAGCAGTACCCTCTCCTCTGCCGGGCCGCAGCCCACATTCACCCTGATTGATAAAAAGATGATGTCAAAATTTAAAAAAGAAAACCATTCTGATTGTCTTTTTTGTGTTGCATGGCTAAGATAAACCAGAGGACTTACACCGAGTTGAAGAGGTAGGCCCTGCCTTGACTCCCTTGAAAAGACTGCAAAGGAAATAAAACAGGAAAGATTACATTTCAAAATTGCTCAAAAAACCCACATCCTAATAAACACTGATTGGCTTTACATATTTACATCAGAGTAAGTCAACATCATTTACTTGTATTTTGACTGCACAATCAGGTAATCTTTAGGAAAAATCAATTTCCCTTCACTGCTCCATTCATGACCTTGGCAGACAGGATTTCCCAGGCATGATGTGAAACAGGGGCAGGGTCATAATTACGGGTGTTTGAAAGCGGTTTGGCCATATGGGCATGGATCAAAAGATCATTAGGGTGGTTTCATTTTGGCTGTGCTATACTGGATAGTGATGAAGGCATATCTTAAGCCTAAATAACCTAAGAGACCTGATTGAAACCATGACAACAATGGGTAAACACTTGAAACAATACATTAAACATATGAACATAATTATAAACTCTTACAGAGTATGATAATTAATTTTCTGTGAATCAGTTCAAAGTGCCTGTTTCAATCAATCAGTTCAAAATGGATTAAATGATTCTTTCAGATTCAGAGATTTAACAGATTCACAATGATTCAGTCAATGATTTAAAAGAAAATTATTAAATAGAATTCTTCCTTGCCTCAATTATTTTACATTGATTTTTACATGAAACATTGAATCTATTAGTTTTAAATAAATTATTTTTGTATTTAAGAGCTGCCAAAGTAACATGAATTAAAACTATTTAAATACATTTAAATGTTATCTAAAAAAAAAAAGTTTTAACATTTTTAAAAACAAATAAGAAGTATACATGAAAACTCTCAAATATATTTAAAGTGTAAGGAAAATATTATAAACATTATTATCAATTTATATTATTATATCACTACCTTTCAAATGTTTGGAGTTGGTAACATTTGAATGTTTTTGAAATAAATTTCAATGATCACAAATGCTGCATTTATTTTATAAAAAAAAAATATATAGTAAAAAGAGTAGTATTGTGAAATATTATTATAAAATCTAAAATATTTATATATTTTAAAATGTTTTTTTTTCTTCGGATTTACAATGATTCATTCAATGATTGAATTGATAATTATTAAATATAATTCTTCCTTGCCTCAATTATTTTAAACAGATATTTTGCTACTTTTGGCTTGCATGAAACACTGAATCTATTTGACTATGATAATGATGGTTCCTTACATATTTTTAGTGTTTTCACTTTTAGTTTTGAGTACATTATTTTTGTATTTAAGAGCTGTCAAAGTAACACATTAAATAATAACATTTAAACATGCATTTAAATATATTGAATATGTAGTATTTCCATGTTTAATGAAGGCAGGTTATAGAGATTTTAAATAATAAAGCTACCAAATTCTGGATCAAGTTTTCTTTAACGAGATTTACTACCTGATGATTAAATCAAAATCACAAGCCTCCTATTGTGCAGAACTCTACTAACCTACTTTTAAGTGACTCTAATTATTATGTTCCATTCTGACCTTTATTTGGTTCAGAGGGATTCGAACTAATTGAAATCGAATTATCATATCAACCTCAACTCCACCCCAGAACCGCCTGCGGTGCTATCTCTCCCCCTGAAACTCAAGTAAGCCTTGTCAGGCCGGATACCCCTGGCTTTATTATAGCAAACACAGTATGTGAACAACTAATGAATGAAGCAAAAACAATCTTTTCTAATCTGCACAATCTGTAAACACACACAGTGCATTGAAAACCCCGCCTGAGACCATCATGATATCAGACGACCAAAACCCGTTGTGCAGACTTTAGTGTATAGCATTATGGATATACGTGGGTGTCCTGGATCATTCGCATTTACTACAGAGACGTGATTACCCTTACTTCTGTGGCACACAAAAGCTCAAATGATGACCTGCCTCTCTTGATCCCTGATTGTGTGGCATGAACGTGAGGAAGCTGAGTGCCTTACTGTCCCACATTCTGCCCGCACACACAATCCATGCACAGATAACTCACATGCACAAAATTCACATTATGAATTAAAGATGTTATTAATAATCCTTGACACATATTTTCCCACGCACACACTTAATGGCACACACCTCATAAAAAGGGCACATATGGTGTTTTAAAAGTGTGCCACTGGAGCAGTCAATTGTACATGTTGTACAATTAATGTGGATTTATATGGTTTCACTAATGAAGTCATAAACTCAGTTTTAGGCAAGTCATTTCACTCAGGGGCCATTTTTGAAACGCCTCTCTGGCATGCAAGTGCAGCTCCTATCTCTTTGAATGGGGAAACATCAAATTCTCCAAAACTGTCCGCCAAGTTTAAGATTAAATTTCATATTTGAAATGTTGAAATCACCAATGAAATCTGACAACAACTGTCTCATAAATGTTGTTTCATTTGCTCAAATAGCATTAAAAAGATGGCTAGACCAGCCAGTGCGCATGTGCAGTCCCAAGCACACGTCTCAGAATGCTGACTGGCTCTTTTATTCAGAAGGCGGGGCTTCCTTCAATAAAGCGGCCATATTGAGTGTAGCATTTTCAGTCCATTCAAAAATATACGAGTAACACGTCTTGGGCATTCTTTAGTCTTTGGTTTTTATGTATGTGTCTTTTTTGAAAGAACAGAATCAAAAGTTCTCACAAAACCAACAGAACAATTCACAACTGCACAGAAAAACAAACAAACAAACAAAACACTATAATTTGAGGTAAGATTTTAAAATACTTTTGAAAAATGTTGTTTATGCTCACCAAGGCTTTATTTATTTGATTAAAAATACAGTAAAACAGCAACATTCTAAAATATAACAATTTAAAAAACTGTTTTCTATTTGAATATATTTCAATATGTAATTTATTAAAGATGCACCAATTGCAATTGCAATTTTCTTGGCCGAATTCCGATTTTTTTTGTAACCTGCCGTCTGCCGATGTTCTTTCTAAGAACTATAACTGACAGCATATACAAACAAAAATCTACATTTTTCATTGCAAAAAAAATTTAAAAACTACATAAATTATTAAACATTACAATTCCCCCAATCTGTGTTATATAGTTATATAGTTATAGATGTTCTCTCACTTAAACAACTCTCAAAATAAAGTGCTCCGTGACTGGAAAGAGGCAAAAATAACAATTAACTGGGTTACTGTATGTAACACAACATTTCCCACTAGGTTTATAAATGGTCATTTTATTCCCTAGTCATCTTTCACATCAAATTCTTACATTGTATCAATTAATTCCGTTAGAATAATAAGAAACTGTAGAGTTGTTACCATTCAAATGAAATCAATATCAACAAACTCAATCTTTCCACTGCAGAGGAAACTGAAGCTGCATCTGAAGTGGCATTAGATGCATTTACACAGACTGTTTGATAAAACGGAGGTGCAATAAATGCATTTATGTAATAAGTTCTGCAATAAAAAGAATTGTTGTGATTTCAATGTTAGATAGCCTCACATGGGCCACCACTACATGTAGTGGTTTTAGATCCAAGTAGCACCACCAGTGTAATGGCTTTGAGCTTAAATATTAAGTTTTGTCACACTATTTTACAGGGGACCAGCCAAGTCATTTCCCCTTGACAATAAAGAACAATCACGGAAGATTGTTGAATAAATGAGGATTACATAAATCATAGAAAGTTGTAGTCTGATCAATCTAAAGGATTTGAGAGATATCGTTAACTTGTAGAGCCTCTTACTGTATTATCAACACAAGGAAGACACAAGTGTTATAAAAGGGGTTTTATTAACAAAAGGATAGACAAGAGCAACTAATAAATGGGTACACTGAATGGATAAAGTGCAAAAGATTGATAGATGCAAGTGACTGAGTTGGATGTTACTATGGACGTCATCTTATGGAAAGATAAACTGAAGTTTCCTGGAAGTACTAAGGTAAACCTTATTCTAGTTTCAACAAATAAATCAAGAGATTATTTGTTGTTATCTGACATCAGTTATATAGAATCTAATGCAAATTGTTGTTGGAGAAGATCCTAGCAGTTTGGAACACTCAAATGGTGGACCGCTGAAGAGAAGGTGCTGAAGTTGTTGCTGAAGATGGGGGGCACTAAGCTTGTGGTCGTTGCTGCTGTTGCGGTTTCCAAACTCCCCAAATTCGCTTCTTGCAGATCTTCCTTGTTTCTGCTTGGAGCAACTTAGCTTAGCAGTTTAGCACTTACAGTAGAGCAACGACACTTAGCACACTTCTTTTTCTTGAAGAGAACCATTTAACCTTTCCTGAGAAGTTGGCACCTTTCAGATCCAGCGCTTTGATTGGCCGATGCTGTCATGGCATGGCCTCTCTCTGGCATGAGGTCTATTTGCATAGCTTAAAGTCCACATTTAGAACAGTGTCTTTAAGGTTTTTCCTATGCATAATTACAGATTACCTACACAATGTGCTGAAAATATGAAGACCAAACATCAATGGGTTATGCTGAACACTTACCCAAGCATTCATATATACATTATTTACCTTAATAGATAAGGTTGCATACATTGTAGCGTCACAAACAGCACTCATTAAGTATATACAGTTCTGTAAATGGATATGAAGAAGGTTTCATTGATATTGTGTCATTTTGTGTGAATGCATGTGAAGATATGTCCAGTGCCGTCCTTATGGGTGTGCAACTGGTGCGGCAGAACAGAATTTTCCCCCTCGGTGAATTAACCAATAGCATTTATGATTAATTTGTGTTATAGCTTCATTACTTTTGTGGTGTAGTGGGATAAACCACTGAACTGGTAAGCAGAAGGTTGCTGGTTTGATCTCTGCAGCCACCACCACCAGGGTGTCCTTGAGCAAGGCTCTTTACTCCAGGTTGCTCCAGGGGAATTGGGGGTCCCTGTAATAAGAGCACTGTAAGTCGCTTTGGATAAAAGTGTCTGCCAAATGCAGAAATATGAATGTAAATGTGATTTTTGTAAAAACCTTTTTTGTAAGTTTCTTGGGCACAAACGCTCAATAAAGCTGCTTATATGTAATTTCTTAAAGTGTATTTCTTCAAGGTACTACTATAAGATAAATGCATAAATATATTTCATACAATTTCTATTTGGGGGGGCTTAAAGGGTTAGTTCACTCAAACATATAAATTCAGTCATCATTTACTCGCCTCCACGCTGTTCAATCCCTGTTTTTTTTTTGTCAACACAAAAGGTGATTTTGGTCAAGTTTGTCCTGGTGGTTGCTGGTTTCTGTTCATACAACATCAGTCAATGGAGCCTGACTTTCAGAAGCTTCATGACATTTTTTGATGATGCTTTTGAAGCTTCTGAAACTCAGGCTCTATTGACTGATGTTGTATAAACAGAAACCAGCAGACCAAACCTGACCAAAATCACATCCTCAATGTCTTTTGGTCTTTCTCTAGATGCTCTCGCTGGCTCTGGGCTCACGAAGGATGAAGAGACCACAGCAACATCTGGTCCAGATGAGGTAACAAGGGCAGGTGGAGTGATGGAGGGTCTCATCCATGGCACTAGACCATTTCCAGGATGCTGCTGTGGACTCCCCATCCTCAGTGCACACACACCAATCTGCGGACATTTCAGATCCTACAAAAAAAATGCACAAACATAATACAAAAGCAGTCATTTTAACAGCACAGTGTCATTTCATTTCTGTATTAAAAGTAACAAAATTATCTTACTTTATATTTTTGCTTTAGGTTTTCCCCTTTTTTTCCCACAAATGCTGCCGTCACCTTTCCTTGCAGGCCCTGCTCCACCACAAAAGCTCTGCAGCAACAGCACAGAAATCAAGAATCAGAAGTCCTGTAATAACTCTGTTTGAAATTACAATAATTGATTATTACAATTAAGGTTTAAAAATATGTTTTATTCATTTCTGTAGTATACTCACTCAAAGCCGTTGACGGCAACATTCCTTCATCAGTCACTCTGCACTGGATAAACACACGTGTGTCTCATCTGTAACATCCAGACAAGACTCAAGTCACCTCTGTGATTTATGTGCTCAATACTACATTTAAATGTTGAGGTAGTTATGTTGTGATGTGTTAACTCTTTTTATCCAACACAAATGCTCCTCAAATTATCAACTGTACTAATGGACAAATGAAATAGAAAACTCATGTTTAGTTACTTTATGGTTATTTACATACATTCAGCTAAAGCAGTGTTGACAACAGTGAATTCTACTACATAATAGCACACATACATCACTCACTCACATGTCTAATTCATGGCTATCAGATGTGCTCATCTGCAATTCTTATCAAACATTTTCCTGTCAGATGTTAAATAGACATTAAGTAAGCATCGTTAAGATGTATATGGTTTATGTAAATGCACTTAGGAGACGTATGTGTGCTTCCTGGAGCTTCCCTGTTCACTATACATAAAACGTTTTTACAGCAAAATCACAAAGATACTATACTATTTAGCATCTTTACATCTTCGACGGTTCAACAGTTTACTCTACAGTAGCTCAACAAATGCGTGTTTTTGGTTTCTAATACTCACATTTGAAAACACCCACGTCGCTGTTCTCCATCCTGTTCAATTTTGACGTATCCTCTGCTGTGGCCTCCTGGGATAGAAAAGTGTCCATCGGACGAGCACTTCAGAATTTGGACTGAAGCAGTAGGACATCCAGGGATTTCTTGCCTACTCTTTTATGAATACTACGGTTTTGGACATGCTACTCTTTTCACGTATACTCTTTTCTTCTAATATTTAGTAGGCAAGTAGGCATATTCGAACGCAACTTAAGTATACGCATGTCCAAATCTCGTGAGAATTAGTACACCATGCAGGTAATTCTCGCCTACTCTTCTATGAATACTAAGGATTCGGACATACTTATTTGCTTTTTGCCTACTATATAGTAGGGATGTATGCGGTTTCAAACACAGCGCACGTCTTTATGACTGGGTTTCTGAATCATTGACTCACTCGATCCGTTCAAAAACGTGGATTCATTCATAAACAAAAAACTACTGTGTTGCTGGGAGTAACACAACAGTTCTGCTGTGGCTTTGAGTGGAACTATTTTTGTTTGCGAAATTGAGCAGAAGCAGTCAATATTGTGTCTAAAATGTAAGTCACTTAATTTTAACTTCTTGTTTATTGAACTACTATTGTATAAAATCAGTGTAACATTGCGATTATGTTGATATTCAGGGAAACATCTTAGTCGTGTAATGTTGCTTACTTATATATTATAAATGTCTTTTTTTTTCAACCGCAGTATGCATCTATAACTTCCTGTGAGTTACTTTGTGTGTGCTTTTGCACTCATTTGTTTTGATTTCTGCACAAGTCTCTCTCTCACTTGCGAGCCTCATCTGGCACAACATAAACATATTATCAATAGCCGTTTACAATGAATGCGATAAAATCAGAATCATTCTCGTGCAAAAAATTTCAAAAGTGTCAGTGCTTCCCTAGTTACGTTTGTTATTGACGTTTTAATCAGGCTTCTTGTCTGGTCGGGCAAGTAATATTCTCTCTCACTGGCCTTTAAAAAAACTACTTGTCCCAGACAAGCGTTAATTGAGCCCTGTGGCTCCCCACTGTTTACTTTGGCCCTACACGTATAACAAATTGCGAACTTTGTGTCTTCTTCATGCCGACAACATAAACATTTCGCATGTGGGTGTAAAACAAAACGGACCGGCTCTGAATCGGCAGACTGACCTTACTTGAAATAGAAATCTTTTTAAACATTAAAAATGTCAGTTTTACTGTCACTTTTGATCAATTTAATAAGTCCTTACTGAACAAAATTATATATATAAAAAAAAAAAAAAAGATTTCTTAACTCTCCAGCGGTAGGCTATACATAATATATACATATAATGCAATATACATGAATATATGAAAAATGATTAAACACTTTTTAAGCTCATGTTACAAATACACATACATTTTGACACAGTTAAAAAAAAAAAAAAAAAGATTTCTTAACTCTCCAGCGGTAGGCTATACATAATATATACATATAATGCAATATACATGAATATATTAAAAATTATTAAACACTTTTTAAGCTCATGTTACAAATACACATACATTTTGACACAGTTACAACAACTCATCTGAAAATCCCAGTGTTCACAATGTTTCATGACCCTTTAACAGGAAGTCCATTAGGATAGATTGTACAGAAGTGTTTTTACAGAACATACCGATTGTTCAGCTGACAAAACATCTTACCGAAGACTTTCAATTGACAAAAATCCATAAAACAGTTTTGAAAATTACTAGGACTTTATACATCGCATACCATTGTAAAGACTGTAAGTCTATCTCTCACAGCCTCGTTTTCATCTGCGTAAAATACAATACGGTGTCTAACCTGATTAAGGTCTATGATTAAGATAAAAGAGCCTAAAAGAGACACTGCTGCTTACCTTTGAGATGAGCTCATCATGGTTGGCCAGGTGTGCTCGGCAGTGAATGCAGCTGTAGGTGCGATGGCAGTTGGGCAGGTAGGCCTGAAAGGTTTTGGAGCGCGTCATGGCGACCGTGGCGGGAGAGACGGCGCGGGGGCGCAGCAGGAAGGGCCGCTCAGCCCAGGACGACTCACAGGAGAAACAGTGGAGCACGCAGGTGAGGGCCGTGGTGAAGCTTCAGAAGAAGAGATGAGAGCACACCTGTGGGGAACACACACACTTATTTAGGAAAATAACTAAAAAATAACTTTAAAAAAACACTGGTCAAAAGGTATGGGGTAAGTAAGATTTAAAAAATAATTATAAAAATAATACTTTTATTCAGCAAGGAAGCATTAAATTGATCAAAAGTGACGGTAAAGACATTCATAATGTTACAAAAGATTTCTACTTCAAATAAATGCTGCTATTATGAATTTTCTATTCATCATAAAATCCTGAAAAGATGACTTCCACAAAAATATTAAGCAGCAAAAACTGTTTTCAACGATGACAATACCATTATTAATAATTGTGTACCAATGATAATTGATAATAATTGAGCACCAAATCAGCATATTAAAATTATTTCTGAAATTTCCAGCTAGTAATGGCAGCTGAAAATCCATCTGTCATCACAGGAATAAATTACATAAAAAATAAAAAATAAATTATATTTTTTATATATATATATATATATATATATATATATATATAAACAACGGTTCTTCTGAATTGTAATAATATTTCCCAACATGAACGTTTTTACCATACTTCATATCAAATAAATGCTATTAGTTCAAAAGCATAAAAAAAAAACTTTTGACCAGTAGTGTAGGTAATTTAGAAATCATCATGACACCACTGCCATAAGAATATTAACATATAAGCGCATGCATGTACATATCAAAACACAAAATATTGAATTTACATATTATAGTCTTTAAAATGCAGTTGCAAATACAGCCAGTTTAAGTATCAAAGAGAAAATATTCATGAAAAAAAAGTTACAAAAGCATACAGGACCCTTTAAGACAAGCTTGACATGTTGTAGCTATGTAAATGAATGTATGAAGATATAAAGGATGAACAAATATTAAAGAATCCTACAGTGTATTCATAAATTTTTGGTGTCACGTGCGGAGTTGAAAACAGTGTACGTCAGCGAGACACAGACAGTGAACGCAGCAGACGTCATTCACAAGAACACGGTGCAAATAGGCATGAATCAGAGCGTCTGTGAGCTGTTGTCTGTCAGGTAACTGTGACTGTGTGGTCCCGCGTTCATCCTGCCCTCGGGTTAGAAAGGGGCTGCGCTGTATGAGAGGCGGCTTATTAATGCAGAGAACTGGAGACCTGCCAATGATGTGGGCTCAAACACAGAGACAGCCAGACAACCAAACGCGTATGATTTCAACACTCGTTTGTTTGACTCATCCCTAATAAAATGTGGTTAGATTAAAAAAACAAATCCATATAGACACAATGTTGAGCAGTTCATGCATTATATTTCAAGGCATAATTTCATTTTTGTGAAAACGAGACCAAAATTGAGATTGTCATACTTTAATTCAAATTTTCCCTACATTGCTGTGCTACAATCTTATAGTTTAAGTCAAATGAACTACTTTTATGGTGCTTTGTTGTGCTTTATTTGAGATTAACAGCCTCTGGTCACCCTATTTGCTTTCACTTTATGGTCATACAGGTTTGGAATAAGTTAACGATTGGACAAGTTAACGATTTTTGGCTGAACTAACCCTTCAGGTCACACTCATTTGTTGTGATTTTCTGAATTCAATTAATACGTTTGCACTCTGACTTATTGGGTGCCCTCTTTTACGTCATCGTGGCATGTTGGCAGCTTTTCGCCTGTTGAGGCAGCAGCTCTGGACGAGATTTAAGACAGAACTAATTACTAAAAGAATCCGCAGGCATCTCATTTAATTACCTAGAAGCGCGGACAGCTATTCGTGAGATCGAAAAAGGGTCTTGTGAGTGTCATCATTAGATATTTGAATTCCAACCACATCTCTGCAAACCGACATAATTATCACATAAACAAAAGCATTCGTTGGCCGTTGTGACTCAGCAAAGTCAGCAAAAAACCCTGCTGAGCTCATAAAGCACATATTTAGAAAAGAACAAATGTTTAAATGTTTTTTTTCCCCATTGTATAATACAATTTGTATTCATAGGTAATGTATAACATTACCTAACAATAAACGGTACTTCTACAGCATTTATTAATCTTAGTTAGTTGATGTTAACTAATGGATAAACAAAAACCTTACTGTAAAGTGTTACCATACAAATAAAGCCACGTGGATAGCATGACTGTGAGAAAAACTCAAAAGAATAAAATTCTTTTCAGATACCACATGAACTCAGTGACTCAGCAAATTGAATTAGACAACTCATAAAAGGCTGCAAGTAAGGTTTCCTTGGAAGCTATTTGCGATTCTGTGATTACATTTGCTTTGGCACTGATGCGATTAAACAGGCCTTACAAGAATACAGCCGGAGAGTATTCTAGTCATCAGCGTGAGGCTTGAAATTGGACTCTCCTTGGCATAATTAAGCACCGTTGTGTTCGCTCTTCCATTAAAAATGCTGTATAATTTGGCCAAATGATACAGCAGCATTATTTTCAATCATTTCCTCATGCAACTTCAAACACAATTATACAAGATCGACAAAGAATAGATACGTCGCTGGTATAAGGCTAATTGGAGGTAAAACAATTATGGGGGAAATTTATGGAAAATGCAGAGGTTGGAATTAATTCGGATCTCGACAGATGAGATGAAGATAAACGGTTGTCGCCAGTATAATTACTGAGGCCATAATCACAGAAATGGTGCCCAATTTGTCTCTGTCTGCTTTGTGTGTTTACCATTTCAAATTAGTCTGGAGCAGACCAAACACACACATAATGAAGAGATCTCATTCATCAAATGTCTGATCTTGGCTGATCTTCCCTCTTCTGACCACACAGTTGACGACTTGACAAACAAATCTAATACAGACTGCTGTAACAAAACCAAGACTGCAATTATGGCTGAATATCAGGAGAAACGCATTTCCCTTAAAGGAATAGTTCACCCTCAGGTCATCCAAGATGCAAATAAGTTTGTTTCGTCATCAGAACAGATTTAGAAAAATTTACATTACATCACTTGCTCACTAATGGATCCTCTGCAGTGAATGGGTGCTTCCAGCGGAGTCCTCTATTTCAAAATAACGGTATAAAGTTAAATGATGGATTTGTTTCTTACAAACACACAGCTTTTCACTGCACAAGATGTTAATTGATAAACTGGAGTTGTGTGGATTACTTGTGGATTATTGTGAGCAGGGCCGTCCTTAGCTGACACAGGGCCCGGTGCGAGGTAGGGAGCGGGGCCCGCATCGGTCTGTTCGCGATCGCGTCCCTGGGGGAGGTTGGGTGATTCCCCCCTTGGTCCGTTCGCCGCGGGGCCCCCTCAAGCACCCGTCCTAAGGATGGCTCTGACTGTGATGTTTTGATCAGCAGTTTGAACTCTCATTCTGACGGCACCCATTCACTGCATTGGCCAGCAAGTGATATAATGCTAAATTTCTTAAAATCTGTTCCAATGAAAAATCTAACTAATCTAAATCTTAGATGGTCTGAGGGGGGAGTACATTTTCATTCATTTTTCATTTTTGGGTGAACTATTCCATTAATGTCTATGGTGGTTAGACCCTGAATAATTCTAAAGATAGGTAACCCTTGAGACGACAATGGAGTTTTTTGTTTCCTTTCTTGTTTATGTATGCATATATCAAGTAAAATAGCAAAGGTTTCCCTAATAAACTCAGGAACACACATGGGCTGTATTCAAGAGCATTATATAAATCATAAATCAATACCATCTCCGTCCCAAAGTATTACACGAACACAAATCAGATAAACCCGTTTTCAATAAAATGCCTGTTATGTAACAAAAACACATGGTGCAGCAGGTACATCAGCAAAATATCTGCTTTTAATAAATGGCTTTATTTGTTTTGCTTGTTTAAACTAGAGCCTAATGAAAGGTCTCGAGCATTTTAATCAGTAAGAGGGCATCTAAACCGACAAGGACCCCCGGACAGGTGGCGAATCCCCCCTCATTCCCCCCGGTCCCTCACATAATACACAGCAAGCAGCTCCCATAATAACAACTTTTTTTGCTGTCCTTTGAAATCTGTCAGCACAAATTAAAAAGCCCCTGCTGCGTACACACATAAGCTGTGATATTTAGCTCCATTTAGCTAAATTGTCGGTTATACATCTGATGGATTAACACTTTATTTTACAGTGTCCCTGTTAACATAATTGCAATAATACACAAATACAAGGGGCTCTTTAAAAGGATCCATATTGATTAGTAAATGCACACTAAAAATAACATTTTAATATTTTAAATTATAATTGCATAATTTTAATATGCAAACTGCATTTGAGAGCCAAGTCCAGAGAAAATACAATCCCGAAAAAAAAAAAAACACTCAATTAATTTTTAATCTCAAATTACCTCTAAATTAATCTACCGGCTTTGAAAAGGCACACTTTGTGCATTCATCCTTAAGAATAACCTCTCAAGCTCAGTCCATATTCTAACAGCATAAAGCAATAGAAATACCCATGAATGTGCAAAGCTACTTAAGGCAACGGTGTTGGAAACAGAGTGAATCAGATGGAGAGACAGTGCGATGGATCCAGGTCAGACAAGTATGTGTGGGTATCAGTGAACCAGCTTCTATGTAGGCCATAGTAGATACCACCAAACTGAGAGTGCAGATGGCAGCACCAGCTCAGCACCTCTGGCAATCACATCCTTGAAAACAGCTAAACCGATTCAGAAAAGCCAGCTTTAAAATGACAACAAGCCTGTGTCACTCGCTTGCCTCGTAATAACAAAACAGTACACAATATAAATACTGCAAAATATTAAATAGCCACACTTTCATTTAAGTGATCTAACACTTGCTTATGCATAGCATGTGTCATAAAAATAAGCAACAATGTAAGTGTATGTGTATATGTGCATGTTATGTTATTCTGTACTTGCATAAATACACTTACATTGTTGCTTATTTTTATGAAACATGCTATGCATAAGCAAGTGTTCTCAGAGATAAGCAATGATCTTGTGGAGCTGCTTGCAATGTTAATGTTAATTAAATAGTTTATTATGCAATATGAGTAGCATGACAGCGTTCTCACTATTTTGCAAGTCAATTTTCATGCAAAACAGCATATATTTGAAAAGGAAAAGATTTCTTTAATTTGCAAAATATAAAAATGCACTTGTATATATTTTTTTTAATTATAGTTAAATTAATAAAAAAACTTCCTGACAACATACAATTTGTGTTCATGGCCAATGACTCGTGCATAAACAGTTTTTTTTCTTCTCTTAATGTACCAATATTTGCTGGTAGTGTGTTAGTGGCATATAATTCTATAATAATCTAGATTTAAAGCAACACTTTCGGAACAGTCATAATTGTTTACATTTTAACTATGCAATGATGCATTCTGTATATATAACGTTTTCAATCCAGATTAGCATCTATCACTGGCATTGAGATCCAATCTACAACTAAAATATAAATTCTCAGAATTTACTAGGTTCATTTTTAGTGTGCTGTCATATAATGCAAGATAATCAATAACAAACGTAATGTTTTAAGAAGACGAACTTCCTATAAAAGGTGACATTAAAAGCATTATAATTGGACTGATCTTACCTTAGAATGGAAAGGTATCGCGCTGTTCGAGCTGTCAACCTCTTTAAAACTGCAAGTTCGTGCAAAATAGCAGGCGATCATTCCTCACAACACAAAGTTTGCAGGTATCCTCAGCAGCCACGCGCCTCGAGAGCAGCGCTCTGTAAACACAGCCCAGCTGCGCATCGGGCCTCGCCATACAAGCTCCCAATTTGATTGACAGCCAGGCCAGCAAATAGATGAGACAAAACGGCCTAGCAACAATACGCTGATTGGCCAACCTAAAAAGTGGACGGACCTATTAGCGAGCTCAGAGGATATGCAGGCAAAAAAAAAACATGTTATCTTTGTGATGTGCCAGTTGGATAAGTAATAAAAACTAAAAAGTCTTAAATGACTTGAAACTTAGAAAATATTAAGTACCTATAAGATATTACAGTTGTCACTCTGTATTTTTTCACTTGAGAATGTCAAAGATGTACCAATTCATAATTACTTTAGACAGAGCAGATAACCAAATAGCGCCTCTCTGTGTCGTTTTTACGAGCTATTTTATGTAAAAACCATAATAGAAACCGTAATAGACTGATATCTAAAACCTCGACAATAATAGATTGATATTTTTACATTCTTTCTAATGAACAAGTGTTTAAGCATTTTATGAGATTTAATTTAATTTGACTCAGGTAAAATAATTTATAACATCAACCTCAAAAAGTCAACAGCAAACAGAAAATCCAGAGTGGACACTATTTTGGATACACATTTAAAACATTTAAAAAGTTAATTCAGTTTAAAATATTATAGTTTAATAATGACATTTTTCACTGTCAGTTTTTCTCAATGCAGGTATTTATTTACCATAAGCACAACATTCCTTAATTTGATTGCTTGTATTTACAGCCACAATTTTTTCTAGAATTTGGATTAAAAAAAGAACCGCCACAGAAAATGAAAAGAAGCATGGTGACACCAAAATGATGCTTAATGTCCTTGTCCTACAGATATCACAACAGTGCTTTTAAGTGCAGAGTGTTTTTTGTTACTGTGGAGTTGAACTAGTCGTGTTGGCACGCAGAATGCCTCTCAGCACCCTGAAGTTGGCCAGTGGCTGGTTCTCCTTTGGAGGGTAGCATGGTCCACGATCTGTCACGTAGGCATAAGGGAAGCGTAGCACCCAGAGTCCATCAGGGGGCAGCACCACCTCAGGCTGCTCCGGATGGAAGATAGGACAGGGAGGGGGACCTGGCTGGACCTAACATAGAAGAAAAGCACAGAACAGTATACTTTAATGGAGAAAATGTGGGTAGCAATCATTGTGAATACTTCAGTTTGCGATTAAAATTTACTGATGTTGCACTTTTTAACATATTATACCTGTGGATTTAGAACAATCTCAAGAGGAGCATCAGGGACGACGACAAAAAGACGAGCCAGCTGAGCATAGTGTGGCTTGATCCCTCGTCCTTGAGCTGGAGAGGGAATGTATAAAGGCATATCAGAATTCAAGCATCTGGTTGCAGGTTCCTTTGGTCCGCCTTGCCCAAGCACTTTGACTACTTTATCAGGGCCAGAACTAAAGAAGCGGCGCCCTCTGCTGTCCTCATACTCAAAACCAACAAAAGCACGAGCTACATCATCCCGTCTACGCCCTCGTCCGATTCCTCCAGCACTGCCTCGCTTTCCAGCGGATGCTTTATTCGGTGCTGGCCAGGAGGCTGGTCCTCCGTCCAGAGGCTCAAGCGATCCTACATCTTCCTCTGATCGGCTCCGAATGACAACATCCCAGGGTAAGAGGAAAGCGGAGCCCGGGAGGAATCCAGGTTGCTCTAAACCAGTGAGGCTGTTGTAGGCCTTAGCTGGACTGAGTTTAACAAGAGACCAACTCGAGAACTTGGGCAACAGTCCCTTCGGGCATCCAGAATGAAGCATCCCGGGGAGATACTCCACTGTGGAGGGCTGTCTGTCCACCAAGCTTGGCCTCTTCTCTTGTCCTTCTGCTCCATCACCATATGTTCCAAGGCTGTCAGTTGACTGGCCCAAGCTAAGAGCGAGACTCAAACTTGTGCTATCTCCAGGTGTGTGAGTGCTAGTCTCTTTCTCCTTTAGACGATCAGCTTCCCCTGATGGAGGAACCTCTCCAGGTCTGGGCACTTCATCACTGGCAGGAGCAGGGTCGGGTGTGCTGGCTTGGAACACTGGGAAATTGATCCTGTCCAACTTTCCACAGCATTTCTCCTCAAGGATCTGAGAATGAAAGACAGAATGACGAAGAACAGATTTAAAGCTTGTGTAGTGAATATTTATGGTGGAAAAAAACCTTCAAGCTACTGACTTGATAGAAGTCATAGTTGGCAGCCTGGATGTCAAATGGATCTTCTCTTGGAGACTGCTTCCTACCACAGTTACAGGAACTTGTAGAGCGACCCCTGCTATTGTGGTATAGAATAGGCGGGTTGTGGTCCATTTCTGGTTTCTCTCCTGAAATTTGAAGAAAAAACAGAGGTAATTAGAAAGAAGTAAATTTTTCGTCAATATACCATGAAACAAAAATTGCTCTTCACACAGAAAAAAATGGATCTGTATAGATCTTTTAAAACATGGATCTTTACCTGGCTTTGGCAGCAGATGGAACTTGTGCACGCAGTGCTGATCCGTAAGGCTGCGCTCCTCGCAGAGCTGATGGCCGTTACTCCAGAACTTGTAGCAATCCTCGTGGAGCTGTAAGGCACATCTTTGAAAGGCGACTCCCCTCGCATGCTGACTGTACACTCGCAGTGCCTGCGCCAATTGATTCTTGTGCACTGTGGTGGTGTAATTATGGGGAAGGTTTGACTGGTACGCACTGTGAGCCAGTGGCAAGGCTTTCTGACACCTGTTTTCCGAGAACTTCGCATCTGCGTCAAGGAACCCCTCCAGCACTTTGAGCTGACCCTGCACCTTGAGGGAAATCTCGGCTGCGTCATCCTCACTGTTCTCTATCATGACCTGATAAAGTCTGTGCGCAACATGCACCCATTTGGAATAAGTAGGCAACTCGAAGTGTGATGGCTGCGGATTGCGACCTACACTGTCATCAAAACCTTTCTTGGTCAATACGAGTTCGACGTGCTGCCAAAGGAACTCTTTTAAAGTGCAGTCCACCAGCTGCCCTCCTGAGGAAAGACTGCTTTCCACATTGAAAGAGGGCTGTCTATTAGAGTACCTCATCTGTTGGTACCGCCTTTGCCTGGGCACAGGCGTGCTGCCTTCACTTTCTCGCAGGACGCAGTTGGACCGCAGGTGCCCCAGAAGAGAGCCGATGGGGTCCTCATCTGGTCCTGGCACTACATATACAAAAGCTTGGTTGGCAGGCACTGTAAAGAGACAATTACTACTCTGGTTGGTCAATACACGACTTTTCCTGAATATCCGATATATCTGATCTTCCAGAGCATGCTGCAGTCGCCTTCTAGGGGAGTGTTTTTTGGGTTTATCCCCTCCAGAGCCATCAGTCCCATTTCCACCAGTGCCAGAGGAGCCCACTCTGAGCGCTCCGTTCATCTGGAACACGAACAGCAGGCGTGGAGGGCACGGCCGACAGTTTAACTTCCATTCTTTAGATACTGGCGAATCTTTAATCGCAGCGCGCAGCAGTGGAAGTGCTTTCTGCCGTAGCGCGTCCAAAGCGCGGAACATTCTATCGTACGTGACGTCGAACGAACATGTGGGATGAACCAGCAGAAGAACATGGCACAGCGAGAAGAGATACAGCAGCTGCAAACAGTGATCCTTCTCTGCTGCTTTCCAAAACTCATGCGCTTCTGCATGACCCAAACCCGCTGTCAATGACTCGCACGCGCGAATAAGCTGGCGGTTGTCAAAAACAGATGTTAATACGAGATACAGCACGCGGTTCTCCTGATTATAATACGCATGAATCGATGTTCCCCCACCCGGACTGTCAGTGTCGTCGCTCCCAAAGAGAGAGAAGACGTGTTTATCTGCTAAGGTGTTTATGAGAGAGTCTTTATCTGATCCCGGTTGCATTGCGCTTTTCCCAAATATGCCCAATACGCAAATACCCTCATCTTTGTCCACGGTGTCTTCGATTATTTCTGACTGTAACAGAGCTCTGATATTCATTGGAACCGCCATTTTTGCTGGACAGAAACAAATGGGCGGGGCTTTGATGAACGCATTTCTGCGAGCACAAAAGAAGAGTCGGGGTGGGTACATTAATCTGCAAGTTAATGTCCGGACAAAAAGCATGGAAAGTGCAATATGTAAATAGTAATAGTCTTATAAGTCTGCGGTGTTGTTATTGTTCACCAAACCTAAAACTGTAAAAAAAAAAAAAAAAAAGTTTTCGGTCATTAAAATAAAGTATGAATATTAGATTTAAATTGTTGCCTTAGCAGCAAACTAAAATAAGATTAGGTTGAAATATTAAAATTACTAAAACATAAAGTTAAATAGAAATAGAAAAACTTTTTTAAAAAAAGCACAAAGTAACTGCATCTAAAATTAGGATGAAAACAAAATATAGGAATAAATGCTAATTCCAAATATTGGTGATTACTATAATAGAATTTAAATAATAGTAAAAAAAAAAATATTCCAATTATTAGATAAAATATTAAAGGAAAATTAGAAATGCTGCCAGTTTAAGCTGTAGTTACAATGTCTAAAAATGAAAAGCTAAATAGAAATAATAATGAATATATATTAATAAATACTTTAAGTGTATATAAATAATGTATACTAGGCCAACTATTAAATACTAAGCCAGAAATCGAACATTTATTTTGTCTTCATCTAAATGCACTTATTTGTACTGGAAATTAAAAAACACTTACACATTTTCTGTAGATCCAATATTTATTAAAAGTTTGTTATTCATTGCAATTGTTTTTACATGCAAATAAAAGTGGTTTTAGCCTAATATTGCAAAAGACCCTTACAATAAAACATTAAGACACGGTAACATTTAATTGGGTGTTACACCTCAAGCCCACCAGTAAACATAGAGTATAACATGGAAAAAAACACATCCTGGGTCTCACAATAACAGGACTAGTTATTATCTGTGCTTCACGTTTTACCCCACACCTAAGCTATCAATGGATTATTGAATTTATAGACCAATAACTGACTTGTCTCACCCCTGTACAGACTTCAACACAGTATCAAGTACTACTATATACACAGTCATATTCAGTAACAGTGACACTGAACTGCATGTTCAGTTATGTAGTTCTACTAATTATACAGTTAACCATATTAACCACACGCTGATGTGCATTTAATTTTCATACAGTCTGCATTTGTTATTAGCATTTTTTCTTAAAAAGGGGGTTCTGATATAAAAGGAGCAATAAGCACACTTCACATGCAACAAGTATATAAAATAACATAGCAGCAAGTAACATCAAATACAGTCATGTCACTATAGTAACATGACAGTATGAGAACCAAAGCTATTAGCAGAGTCACAGTATACATATAAAAATAAGGCAAAAAAAAAACAAACTGACACACACAAGACTGGCCATGCAAAACACAATGTGCAATAACAAACAGTAATTATCTTTGTTTAGACAGTCTTGAGTGGTGATAGTTCTTTTGTAAAAGCACTCTGTAAAGAATGAAAAAGAATGACAAATTATTTTCAGGCCATAAATTCATGATTTATTTGTTAAATAAAATTATCTTTCAATAAAATGAAACTAGCAGTCTCAAAGAGAACCTTAAAATAATAAATTCTGTGATTCGTTTTGGGATAAAGCTGTTTACATACCAGGTACGTGTTTCCTAACCCTCTCTGGTCATGCTTGGATCCAGGCTTGAATCCATCACAGCATTCTCTTTGTTAAACAGCGGTGTGCCACCAGGACTCCTAAGAATACAGCAAATGAGAAGTATTTAGCTAGATGTGATGTCTGTAGTTTTAGGCATGTCTTGGCTCGGATTCCAACAATACAAAGTAAAAGTGATCTTGCCTCATTAAGTTGACTTTTCGAAGCTGTACCCGAAGATTCATGGGATTTTTGGTTGGTGTCCTACAGACAGTCCTACAGAGAAGATCACAAATGATGTAGCATGAATGTGAATGTATTGCTTTAAAGTAAAATGTAAAATAAATAAATTTATTTATGCCGAAATTCACCTGCCAAGGCTTGATCTAGACTTTAAGGGGAGGTCAGAATTAGAGCGTCGCAAACTGACTTTCTGCAAGTCTGCAAGTGTGACCAGTGGTGATGATCTTCTCTTTGGAGACACCTGTGAACAAATATGCCATCATAAATATCGACTCAATGCAGGATTCATTGGAAAAGCTGAGGACACAATCTGTCACTCGCCTGAGTTTTTTGGCCTTCAGTCACTTTTCTTAGTCGTACAGCTTGAAGATCTCGAAGAGTCAAAGCAACCGGGCCATTTTTTTTCTCCTATTAGGGGACAGGAGGAAAATTAGTGCAAAACCTAAAATGGTGCAAACCTTCATAACTTGTCTTCTCAACAACCAAAGTGAAGTGAATTGAAAAATAAACTTTTACCTTCACAGAGGTAGTTTGAGCCGTTTTTAGGGGAATTGAGGCCACTTTCGGAGCAGCAAGTGTCAACAGAATTTGAGGAGGAGGAAGAGGAGGTGGTGGTGGTGGAGGTGGAAGTGAGACAGGCGGAGGTGTTGAGTGCTGAACACCATCAGGCATTTCACATTGACCGCCTGCAGTCTTGGCTTCTCGATACAGCTATCAAGTAATATTTTATACACTTTACAAGCAATGGAAATGAAAATAATTAAAGAACATTCTTTTCAGTATAGCTGAAATGTTCTAACCTTCAAAGTGGAATGCAATAGTGTTATTTCCCTTTGCAGCTCCTCTACTTTTAGGTGAAGGGACTCCACTCTTTCGGAATAGCCTCTCCAGAAAAAGAAGACATTCAGGAGTCCAAAACAGGTCTAAAAAAATAAGCTGGTCAAACATTGGAAAGCTCTTTCTTTTTTCAACTCTAATAAAAAAAAGAAAAACTTACTTGATTAATTGTCTTTCCGCATTTTTGCACAACACTTCCAAATGCAGAAAACAGAGCTCCAATACTTAGTGTTGAAGACAGCTGTTTAGTGGTTTGAACACTCGTCTCCTCCATAGTGTCCACCTTTGTTTTGTTGTCTGGACTGGGTGAAAGCATTACCAGAAAGTAAAGTTAAGTATATATATAGTAGATATACAGTTAAGCTCATAAGCCTTTTTATTTTCAAAGTCTTAAAGGGATAGTTTACCCATATTTTGAGAAATGCCTCAGTTTATAATACAATGGATGTCAATGGGCACCAAAACGGTTTGGTCACCAACATTATTCTTCAAATATCTTCTTTTCTGTTTTACAGAAGAAAGTCATACAGATTTGGAACAACACGAAGGTGAGTAAATTATGAAAGAATTGTCATTTTGGGTCAAGAATCCCTTTAAGTCTTCAAAATGAGGATAAAAAGTGTTCATGCTTTTTTTAAATACTACATAACTGACATTTCTACAGCAAATATTATTTTGTCTTGTGGATTAAATGTAAATATCTAGTATATCAAAGTATATATATACTTGGTACATGATATGTGGTACAACAATCCTAAACTATACTGTAAGTGTTTATGAAAGCACTGTATTTACAGGCATTGTTTTTGTGGATATAAAAATGATACAGTTGCTCACACAGGGGCCGTTGGTATGGCAGGAGTCCCAAGTAGCTTCTTGCTCTTTATGGCCCAGCGTCGACTACTGCCATTTCTCTTCCTCCGCCGCTGAAAGGCACCGCCGAGGCCCTGGAAAGGAATTACACATCGTTTAATGATTCATTATTTATTGATTTAAGTAGCTAATAGTAACAACATACCCTGAATCCAGGCATATCCGCAGCTGCTGACAGCTGTAAGCCTGATTTTGAAAATAGTTCCTTATTGTTTACCCTCCAATAGGAGCGCAGCTGAAGCGCGGTGGGGCGGGTTTTAACTTTTGATTGGTTAAGGAAGACGGAAAGGCTTTGCGTCGATCACTGCAGCGGTTTGTCTGTTACCATAGCAGCAGGAGCGTAAACAATCATCAGTGAGCAGTAGAGCGTGTTATTTCAGCGTAAGCAATAACAATAAATCAGTATAGTTTGGTTTAAGAAACATTTCGGAGCAGTAATATTTCAAAACGCCAAGTAAAATAAGTGAAGTGAAGTGAGGCCAAGTATGGTGACCCACACTCGGAATTAGTGCTCTGCATTTATCCCATCCAAAGTGCATACACAGCAGCGAACACACACCCGGAGCAGTGGGCAGCCATTTTTTTTGCTGCGGCGCCCGGGAAGCAGTTGGGGGTTCGGTGCCTTGCTCAAGGGCACCTCAGTCGTGGTATTGAAGGTGGGAGAGAGCACTGTACATTCACCCCCCACCGACAATCCCTGCCGGTACGAGACTCGAACCCGCAACCTTGGGTTACGAGTCCGACTCCCTAACCATTAGCATTAACATTTTATGTGCTCAAACTGTAACTAATGGCTGGAAAGGTTCTCTGTGAGGCATCAGAACTGTACAACATCCTGAATCAATACACTCATCTACCAAGGCTTGCAGAGAGCAACTATCTTTGTCTGATTAGTAAGAATGTAATGTAAGAATTAAGAAGTGATTCCTTAGAACTGAATCCCTGGCTGTACATTTACTGTACTAATTCAAATACCCACAAATGAAAGTGAAAGTATAATTGTAACAATAATCCTATTTTTCAGATGCCTGTGCAGCAGAATCATATAACTTCAGCCACATCATTACTGCCAGAAATGTTTCAATTTCATGTTTTTTTTCCTCCCCTAAAGTTTATGTTTTTTATATCCTGTTTTGCAACATTGTAGAATATAAAAACATCACTTTTCATTGGCTTTTCTTGCTTTTCAAAGGATTCTGATGGGAAGTTTATTATGCCCTTGGATGTTGAGGTTGAAAGTATGAGGTATATCATTGTTTATGACAGTAGTACACATTCTCTGTCAGATTCAGGTAAGACACTACCTTTTCTAACATTTTGAACTCTGAAAACCTCCTAACTGTATGTTTTTCTTATAGGTCCAGCTATAGACTGTGCAGACAGCATAGAAAAAGCCAATTTCCAGTTCAGATTCTTAGTGGAGGCTATGAGAAGTTTTCTGCACTCTACCATTTCCTAAGAATGCAAAAGATTCTTTACAATATTAGGGTATTATTCTAAATAGATCATAAATTAAGCATTTTTTGCTGTTTATAAATATATTTAATGATCACCCTTACCAAAAAGTAGTATACTTCAAGTTTATTTTATTAAGTATACTTAAGTAAAGTTCAGGTATATTTTTTAAGTATACTTTATGTAGTAAGTATACAAATATCAGTGTACTAGTAGTATACTTAAGTGTACTATTTCAATACTCCTTGGGACTAAATTGGCCCACTTTCTAGTATATAAAAGTATACTTTTAAATATACTTTAAGTATAGCAATAGTAAACTTTGAGTACACAACTAGTTTACATCAATGTTTTTAGCTTGTACTGAAACTATACTAAAAGTGAACTTAAAGGTATACTGATAGTTTACTAATGAAATACTTGTAGTAGCATTTTAGTACACTTTGAAGTATAATCTCAGTAAACTACTAGTTTAGTAGTTTTATACTACAAGTATACTCGTAAGTTTTCTTTAAGTGAACTTTACATCATACTTTAAATATACTACTACGTCCTTATTTAGGTATTAATTTGTATATATTTTGCTATATGAATATCTGAACATACAAAACATCAAAAGAAAGAACAGGGTATCTGCTTGTAAACAACAAAAATGTATTCTAGCTTCATGCATTCTTTTTTTAAACACTTGAATGTGGGTAAGTTTTATAAATAAAGAAATAAACAAGATTTTGAACAAAAAGCTGAAAAAAGATTATGAATTGGATTCAGAATGATAATCAAAACGTAGATAGAGTCGATCAACACCCCAAAGCTGGACAGTTATTATTACCTCTTCATGGGTCGACATTTTATTCCATAACGTTGCACAGTTTTGATGCTGTTTTGTGTCTGATGATCGTGTTAGAATACATGCGGAATTATCTGTTGTTTCGGTTTCTTCTTCTCTTGTGTTTTTTGGAAATTCTGTACAGAAGATGTGTACTAGCGCCCCCTACAGTATAACGATGAAAACAGGGATTCTCAGAGCACAAGTATAGCTCAAATATATTCAGACTTTTTCTAAGTATAAGTCAAGTATACTTAAATGTCATTTAAAGTATATTTCTGAGAAGTACATCAAATTAGACTGAATGTATACTTTCCTATTTTTAGTTTAAAAGATGTATACTAATAGCACACTTGAATAAACTTATTTTTCGTAAGGGCATAAATACATATATTCATAGGAAGTGGAGAGCTTCAATCCCTATCCTGTGGAAATCTTGCCAGGCAAACTTTACATGGGTGATTATAGGCAGGCCACAAACCTTCAAATCCTTAAAGATCTGAAGATGAATGCACTTGTCAATGTCTCTGATGAATGCAGTCTAATGTGAGCCAAACCCACCATCTCATATATATTCATATATTGTATGTAATCATAGTATTTTTAAAAAAAATCCGTTCTTACCATGGCCTGAAAACCAAAATTAATCTATGAACTGAACTTTGCAAACTAGGTTTAAAAAGGCAAACTGCACTGTTTTACACATCCGAATTGCAGATTCTGCAGAGGCAGATTTGATCGCTTCATTTGAGAGAATGTGCGTTTTTATTGGTAAGTACTAGGAGATTTTTTTGTCCAGTGGATGAACACTAAATCAAAGAGAAAAAAAATCTGATGTTCAATTATGATTGTGGGTCTTTTAAACATTTCAGGTTCACATCTCAATACTTCTTCTTCTGTTCTGATATTCTCTACTCTTGGAGTAAGCCAATGCAGTGCTGTAACAGTGGCATATCTTATGCATCACCTCAAATACACACTAAAGGTAATGTTTTTACTTTTGCATTTGCAGTTTGCATAGATGTTACGGACAGATGCTTTTTAAAAATATTTGTTACCTGTCATTTCTGAATATTTTAGGAGGCATGGATTCATATTCAGCAGTGCAAAGCCAACATGAGGCCAAATCGAGGATTTGTACAGCAACTTTCTGACTGGGAACTTCAGACTCTTGGGAAGAGAGTGACAGATATATCTGAACCCAAATACTGACAATAACAAAATTTAACAGAAACATCATGTGCACATTCATATTCACTGATTTTCTACAGTCACAGATGATACAGAATCATAGATTATTTAATATTCATATATTAATTAAAAATTATATTTAAAAAAACTATAAATAAACTACTTCCCGTAAACACACTAGACCAGTGGTTCCCAACCCTGGTCCTGGAGGCACCCCAACAACACTGCACGTTTTGCATGTCTCCTTAATCAAACACACCTGATTCAGGTCATCAGCTCATTAGTAGAGACTCTTAAGACCTGAAACTGGAGTGTCAGAGAAAGGAGACATGCAAAATGTGCAGTGTTGGGGTGCCTCAAGGACCAGGGTTGGGAACCACTGCACTAGACAATATTAGAATGTACAAAATTGGGTAACACTTTACAAATAAGGTTTCATTAGTTAGTGTTAGTTAATGTATTCACTAACATGAACAAACAATGAACAATACATTTATTACAGTGTTTAACCCTAACCATCATGCATGGCAAAGCCATTACAGTGTTAGAGATGGACTATCCAATAGTGGACTTCCTAGTGCTCTGTGACACACCCTATCTCAACGGTGAGTGTACTGAACAGGTCAGTCCTGTCTCCTGCTCTCTTCCATATCATTAGTGTTGTTTTTGGTGGGACATTTAATTGGATTGAGTAAAACCAAGTTTTCATTCTTTTTCTCATTGTATACCCGATCATTAACAGAGAGTGGAGAGGAGATTAATTTTAAGTGAATCAGTTAATTCGTTCAGACAGTTCATAATGGTTCAGTTCAAAACAACTGATTCATTTGAATCATCACTAAAGGAGAGTTCAAAAAAGTGCATGTTCTACATTTGAAGTCTTTCTTATTTTGAAATTAAATATTTATTTAGTTAAATAATTATACAATTTTCTGTAATATTACGTTTGACAAATTAGGGTGTTGTATTGGTATTTGATTTATTTTTATATATTTGTTTCAGTTTGATGTCATCACTTTAAATAAGATCCTGGTTGTATTTGTGCTACATGAAAATAATAATAATAAAAATAAAGACAATATTACATGATTTTTTTGTTAACGCTTTACAATAAGGTTCCATTAGTTAATGTTAGTTAACGTACTAACTTACACGAATTAACAATGAACAATACATTTATTACAGTGTTTATTAATCTTTGTTAATATTAATGAAAATTCATTGTTAGTTCATGTTAATTCACAGTGCATTAACTAATGTTATCAAGCACAACAAATGCTGTAGATGTATTGTTCATGCTTAGTTCATGTTAATTAAAGTAGTTAAATAATTAACCTTATTGTAAATTGTTACCTAAAATAGTGTTTAAGACATCAAAATAATTGTCTGAGATAATATATGCCACTAAAAATAGCAGGTTATGTCATAAGACAGGAGGACGACGACTACTCTGCATTTTCTTCCACTTTACTGTATATGTTGCTATACATATACTGTGTATAATAAGAATGCTGTCATTTTAATAAACCTTTTTAAAATTTTCTGCCAGTCCATTATTCCTATGACCTAATAAGAGGTTCTGTCTACAATTTCAACATTGACACTGAACTCTGGTTATTCAAAGTTGGTATATTTGGCTCTATTGGCGTCTGTGGGAAGTCAGTAGAGTAGACCAGTGTTTCTCAACCAGGGGTCCGTGGACCCCTAGTGGTCCTTGACATAAGGCCAGGGGGTCCGTATAAAGTATGAGTTTTTGTATACATTTAGTATATTTGACATGACATGTTCCCATGAAAGAAAATTCCAATATAGCTGATGATATGGCCAAATACTGGACAAGTCAGCTAACTTGAATTATACTTGACTGCATTTGGTCCTCACAAAGACACAAATGATACGAGTCAATTTTGTTCTGGGGGTCCTTGAGGATGGTTCTGAATTGGACTGGGGTCCGGTACGCCAAAAGGTTGAGATTCACTGGAGTAGACTATAGCGTCTCTGATGTAGCTGTCTTGTTTTGAAAGCGCTCATTGGTCAGATTAAGGGAGGGGCGTTTCATTATGTCGCGGGGTCCGTCTCTGATTGGCTACGCTTGTTGTGAAGCTGCGTTCAGATGACAGATATGTGTCAAAGATAGCGAGGCGCTCCGAGAACGGTAGAACAGACCGTTATTCTCTTCACTCTTATCTGGGAACCTTTCATCAAATACACTCTCTGGAAATGTTATTTAACCCGACTGGCTTAAACGAATGTTTACAAGAATGGGAGGATCTGGAAAAAGACTATCAACAAGTTCAGGTGTGGAGTCTTTCTTTCTCTAGTGCTAATCAGATAGCAGGACAGCTCTGAACTATGAGACCTTACTCTTCTGTCTTTAAATGTTTTTATATACATCATAATTGTTTTCTTTACAAATATTTCGATGTATCGCTATGAATAGCTGGTTGTATAGTTAGGCTTCAGCTTTAATCACTAGCTGCTTAGCAATTTAATCCTAAACCAACTTTTTTGACTTTAAATACACCAAAAATATCTAAATGACTGTTCCTCATGATATTGCTATATTCACGTCTTTGACCAATTGCACATTTCTAATGTCTATATTTGTTGCACAGGAGACACATCGACTTTACAAACAAAAGCTGGAGGAGGTTTCGAAACTGCAGGACAGCTGTTCTTCTTCTATTGCACGGCAGAGGAAAAAGTTAAAGGATCTCAACGAATCCCTGCAGGAGTCAGTTATGTGTTATATATGCTTTGGTTAAAAAATAAATGTTGTTGATCTATATCTTATATTCATTCATTTTTTTCATAGATGCAGAGCGGTAGCGAGTTCAGAAGATGTCAATAAAATAGATGAGATCCAAGATTCCATAAAGGAAAGATCTAACGTCTTTTTTGAGATGGAGGCCTTCCTGCCAAAGAAGAACGAGTAATGCAAATAAGAGATATTAAAAAATACACATTAAAAGCATTTACAATTCAAAGCAGGTCATACAGCTCTGTATGTGCCTGTTACTAATTCAGTGACCTTAAAAGACTATAGACTAAAGGTGTGGTATATATTTCAATAATAATTGATAGTGGTGTGTGCATTTGTAATTTACCTTGTTCAAACACATACAATGATTCTGCAAGCACCTGATGATAACTCTGTTCTTGTTCCAGGTTATACCTCAGTCTTGTGCTTGGAAATGTTAACGTAACACTCCTTAACAAGCAGTCCAAGTAAGTTCTCTGAACAGTCCTATTTGATTCAAATGTTCTGAAAAATTCTAACACCACAATAGCCTTAACTTGTGATCATCATCTTTAAACAATGTGGTGTCATGAAATGCAGTCATGTTAATGAGTCATGCGTCATGTGATTTGTCTGACTCTTGCCTGTTTCTCCATTGTACAGGTTTGCCTATAAAGATGAGTATGAGAAGTTCAAACTATACTTGACTGTGCTGCTCTTGTTGTTCTCATTCACCTGTCGGTTTTTGGTCAGCTACAGGTACATGTTTATTCCAATTAAATATGAAAAATTGAGGGTTAGCCTAATAGTGCTCTAGAGAGTGTAAAAGTGTAATTTTTTAATATCATGTAGCAACAGCCATTTTTTAATCATTGACTATATGTAATTCTACATGTTTCACTAATGCATGTGAAATAACCAAATTAATTTATGCATTTGTCTTTGCTCCCCTGTGTTCTTACAGGGTTGTAGACGCACTTTTCAACTTCCTGTTGGTGTGGTATTATTGTACATTGACGATAAGAGAGAGCATCCTCATTAATAACGGCTCCAAGTAAGAATAATCATATCATTATACTCTTAAAAATAAAGGTTCTTTTAACTGTAATAAATGTAACATTGCCTTCTAATAAAGGATAAAGGTTGACTAAATAAAGAAAGAAAGAAAGAAAGAAAGAAAGATTTTTTATTGGCATTTATGGTTCCATGAAGAGCCTTAAAGATCAATGGAACCTTTCCACAGTCCTCACACAAAAGGGTCTTTATAGTGGATAAAGGTTCTTTAGACTATTAAAATGCTCTTTTATAAAAAGTGTTCACTGGATGGATTTTTGGGGAACTCAAAGTGATTGTTATATGGCATCACTGCGAAAACCTTTTTTTTTTTTTTTTTTTACAGTGTATGTAATACTCAATTCTTGCCATGTATTAATGCAGTACTACAGGCTATACTGTAAAGTTTCAATACTTGGTTTCAGGATCAAGGGCTGGTGGGTGTTTCAACACTATGTCTCAACATTTCTCTCTGGAGTAATGCTGACCTGGTAAGAACAACTTAACTCTTTAACACAGTGAGATATTACAGCATTACATCTTTGAAACTTTGGCACTTTAATAAAGAGTATTCTAATATGTATTAGATTAATCAGATTAATTTATTCTGATTAAATGCTTAAAATGAAATGTGTTCAAGTAGGATAGCACACTTCATAGTCATTTTTGAGGATCAGTAGTACAAGTGTGAAAAAGAGTGAGAGATAATGTGTGAATATCAGATGTACGTGAACTGTTCATTTGTCTCACAGGCCTGATGGTGAACTCTACCAGATGTTCAGAAATCAGTTCCTGTCCTACTCCATGTATATAAGTAAGAACTGCTGCCTTACAGTATTAGTAACACTTTCAGTGTATTAATGATTTATTCATTGTCTTATTTAATCATTTAATTTTGTTGTTTTGTTCTCCATTCAGATTTTGTTCAGTTTCTCCAGTACTATTACCAGAGTGGCTGCTTATATAGACTTAGAGCTCTTGGAGAAAGACACAACATGGACCTCACAGTTGGTGGGTTGTGTGTTCTTTTCTCGTCTTTTTTTCCTTATTCTATGGCAGATTTATACGCTAACACATGTTTTCACATGTGCTTTATGATCAGAGGGGTTTCAGTCCTGGATGTGGAGGGGTCTGACCTTTCTCCTGCCTTTCCTTTTCTTGGGCCATGTAAGTTTGATACTGTGTTTGTTAATCTTGGGTTATTTTGCAATAAATGCAATCATCTTGCATGGGAAAATAGCTCACTTTCTGTCTTATGGCTATGTAATCATCGTGGTAAAGACTTCTTCTGGTGGCACAGAGGGCAATATGTCAGTTTAAAGCTGTAACATAGTTTGAGATGATGTAACCATTATATTTACCTGTACCTGAATGACAGTACCAGACAAAAGAAGAGTTTGTTTAATACTGACGTAAAATGATGACAAGTTCTGATGTAATTCTATTGTTATTATGCTGTGGCTCTAACCGTCTTATTATGTATATACAGTTTTTCCAGCTTTATAATGGAATTACGCTCTTCCAAATGGCCCAGCATCCAGAATGGAAAGAGTGGCAGGTCAGTTTTTCAAAATAGTTTACATCATGTGCTAACACGTATTAGCTAAATAAAAGAGTAAAATAAAGATCCATACATTATATTTACTATTCAAGGTGTGTATATTGCTTTAATCCAAAAGCATTAATAAGGTCTGTTTCACCTCATGGCCACCCTTGTGCCACCATATGCCCCATATTTGCTCAGTTTTGCTGACAGGACTTGCCTGGTCTGGGACTGTGGACATAAGGAAAGCTACCAAATCCTTATTTATTGATAGTCACTGTGGATTTCACTGTAACCTATGCCTTATTGAAAACATATGTCCCCCAACATTTATTAAATTTTTCCACATTTAGCAATTTCATGAACATTCCATGGAGATGTATTCCATTTTATTACCTTTTTTTCTGCTTCTTTTTGATACATGGAAATGGAAATACTGGAAATAATTGTCCTTATTATTGTATTACATTAAATGCATTTGGTGTACTACTAGTAAATGACAGGTGCTTTCTTCTTGGTGGCTAATTTAGTGTTCCTGCAAAAAAAAATATATATATATATATATATATATATATATATATATATATATATATATATATATATATATATATAAATTTATTTAAAAAAAATTATGGTTATGTTGAAATAATTTGTATTTGAAATATTTTCTTTTTCTTCGTAGGTTCTCATGTGCGCCTCTACTTTCCTTGTTTTGTTCATGGGAAATTTCTTCACCACTCTTGGTGTTGTTTACCACAAATACATGGATCAGGACAAAGCCAAAGCTTTATAAATGACCGGCACAAAGGCACTGCTGAACTCTTTATTAAAGCAATTTATGTTTTATATGAATGTTTTTTTAAATGTCAGTGTGTTAATATTTTGTTGCGTAAATGTTTTCAACAAATGTTATTTTTTTCGGTTTGTAGTTCAACCTGGCTAAGTTATGATTTTTGTAAATGTGTCACAAAACATAAGGGATGAAATGTCTTTTCCCTAAACCTAAAATATTTAATATTTTTATTTTATTTTATTAAAGGACTAAATGTCATGATGTTTTGCACACCATATGCCAAAGAAAGTCATGACATCAGAATATGATAACAGTATGTTGATGTTTTCTTTTACCACATTTGTAAAACACCTCTGGCCTATATTTCAAGTTGATTAGAATGGGCAAGTTAATGATTGTTCGAGAGAACTCAAACAGAAGCTAGAAGACATTTATGGAAATCATTTGCTATCAGTGGCATTGTTCCACAATGTCAACACATGACTTTACCATCATAGGACCATGACACATGTGAGTAGAGGCATGTGCAGTCAGCCAAATGCTAGGAAAAACTGAACGACTTTTTCAATATTTTCAAGAATTGATTGAGGAAGCCCTGTCAAACAGAAATGGGAATTGGAAATATTTCAGCAGAACGTTAGGTCCAAGGTTTTTAATATGATAAAGATATCTCATACACAAAATTTCCAGTAAAGAATTCACCTAATTGAGCATAACAGTTTTTCAATTCTCTTATTTTCTTATTTGAATTAAACTCTCATAGCATATGAGAAGTTGCTGCAGTGGACAAATACGTTAGAATAAAAATACATATATTTGAAGAACATGTTAACGCATTCTAAACATTACAACAAAGCTAAAAAGGTAGCATCTGTTCAAAGTTAAACTATGCCTGCTCTTAGCGGGGATACTATACGGGAGGGATATTTGAACTTGTGACTGGCAACCCGGCGTTTCAATGTGACGTAAGCTCGCGCTGTGCGTCTTGCTCCAGCTAACCGGAGGTATGTGTTTTGTAATGTGTGTTTTGTTGTGTAACTGTTGAATTATAATAATATCCTTTCCTGTTAGTGTATTGTCAATCATTTTGTGAAGTCATAAACAAAAAGTGAACATTTGGTGTATATACGCCTATGTCTGCCCTTACAAAAATTCTATGGCGATGTAGCATAGTACAGTGGTAGTATGAGATGGTACACAATGTAACTTTGCTACGCGATATTAACATATTCATGAACCATGTACGTCAAAGTATTTAAGCAAAGCCATGTTAAATGTTCAAAAAGTACAACAGTACTTCTGCTATTTAAGAGATGAGGGCTGTTTTGTAACTCTGTTATCGAGCGATAAAAGTTTCTAAGGAACCGAGGTGGTGAACAATTACATTAATTAGAAATTGACGAAAGTCCTTTAAAAGAAAGGGTGTTTTGTAACTGGTGACTGGTCATCATTATGTAATTACATAGATTTTTCAAAAGAGGGCACAACATGACAAAAAGTCACAAATTCTATTGTTTTTCAACGTCAACTACATGGCCACAAACTGCAAGTTAAAATGTAAAAAAATACTGTCTATCTACACCATTTATCATAAATGGTGATACATTTTTTAAAACATTTTAAATATGATTAATAAATTATATGTAAATATAAATTGTCTGTGTGTGTGCGTGTATTTCAGAGTCACTTCAATCAATTGTAGACTAATACTAAGTTGTGAAAACAATCTGTTTTTACAGACATATCTGCTCACTGAATTATGTGAAAATGGAGGACAGTGAATCCCAGCTGCTCTCCGATGAGTATCAGCCTCCGGAGACTCTCCTCGGCTCTCTGGACATCTTTGTCTTCTCTCTAATCGCAGGACTGCTTATCTACTGGTTCTTCTTCCGAAAAAAAACAGAGCCTGTTCTGGATTTGAAGACATTCCCTGCAGTGTAAGTGCCTCATTTGAACTCCCCTTCCCCGTTCATTTGTCCTCAAGAGGGAAATATTGAACCCACACAAATTTTTCTGCACAACTGAAATGTTGAGCAGAGCCTTGAAAGAGTCTTGTGAAACACACAAAAGTGAATGAACGAATGAATGAGGCATTTATATAGCGCTGTATTGTGTATTGCTGTACACCCAAAGCACTTTACAATCATATGGGGGATCTCTCCTCAACCACCAGTGTAAATGCAAATAATAAAGGTACAAAATGAGCTTTACAGTCCATGGCAGAAACTGTGTTATGGGGCTCAAATTTGCGATAATATTTTTGTTGGATGGCCTGTTTATAGTTTTTCTCCCCATATAGACCTTTGGCCTTGTTCGAACAAAGCATCATTTCTGCACCATGGCTCGTTCCTAAAGCACTTTGTGGTTCAGTTGGTCATGGGCTCCAACATTGCAAAGTGTTGACATCATGGGATTGAGAGAATGTGCGTGCATTACATTCTGTCTCAGCATTATGGTCTGCAGCAGCTGAGACACAGTTCATATACACAGTGGTTAAGTGCCAACATCTACTTCTTTGTCCACATATTTTCATACATGTCAAGTTGGTAGAAGTTAATTTCCTGTTCGGTTTTCACAATTCTGAAAATCAGAATCAGTGACTTAGCTGGTGATATCAAACATTAAAGTGAGCTATGTAATAAACAGAAGAATTGTATGAGCACTGTGTGTTCAGATGGAGTCACAGGATGTTATTGTTCCTGAATGCTCCTCATAATCCTTGTTAGTCCGTTGTAGTGTTGTGTATTAAACTTATGACATATTCAATCTTGAAAACAATGAAAGGCCTGATGACTTTAGCACCAAGGTACTGTTCAAAAATGTGTTTAAAAAAAAAAAAGAAATTAATACTTTTATTCAGCAAGGATGCATGACATGAATAAAAAGTGACAGTAAAGACATTATTATACAAAATGTTTCCATTTCAAATAAATGCTGTTCTTTTGAACGTTTTATTCATCAAAGTGTCATGCAATAAATGTATCACGATTTCCACTAAAATATTAAGCACCAAAGCATTGACAATAATAATAATAATAAGTGTTTTTGAGTAATAAATGCAGGCTTGGTGAACATAACAGACTTTCAGAAACATAGCTTTTCCTTCCGACATAAATCTCTTTTCACCATTTATTGATTGGGTTTTAAAAAAAAGGAATAACAGCATTACATAAAGAGCAGAAAAGAATGCAGGAGGAAATTATGTATAAGTAGAGAACTCTAATGTCAGGAAGACATGTTTAGCGAGCAGGAAAGGATAACCTCTTCCAATTCTCTCCGCTTCCTGGTTCACATTACTCACATTGAAGGATCGCAGCCAGTCCAAGCCATCCTGCCAAAGTCTTGAACAACTCCACTAGTCTTTCTTTTTTAGTTGTTTTAATCAAATGCATTTCTTATGTGGAGTCTGCAGTGAAACACATTGCAAAGTGTTTTAAAAACTTAATTCAATCCAGGAATTTAGATTGGCTTTTGTTTTAGTGCTCTTTTGGGTTTTATTAGGCTGGGAAAAGGAGGGAATGGATTCCTTGTGTTTGCGTTGTCAGGAGCATTTGAAGCTTTTTGCATGTCTATGTGCGTGTGCATTTAGGATGGGGTGGGGGTTCAGTAACAGCATTGTGCTGCAGAGATCCATGGGAAATGTTGTATATTCCTGTTGCTTTGCAACCGCTGTGCTCTGGCCAGATGGCAGGAGAGAGAGAGAGAGAGCGAGAATGAGCGTGCACGGGAGCCTGTCTCAGACCCTCGCCTGCCTCACACCCCCTTTTCCTGCGCTGTAGAGTGATGTGTTTTCTACAGAGCCTCCTAATGATCTTTTACGCAGTCCAAAGGACTTTGGGCTTGATCCAAACCTCTTAGAGACGAAAGTGCTCTGTATGCCGAACCCTAAAGGACAGGGTCTTTTCCCCAGTCATGGGATGCATGTTCTCTTTGCCTCAGGACAGACTGGCCGCTGCAGAGAGGTTAGTCCGGGACAGACGGATGTTTAACCAATGTTTGTTCTGTTGTGGTAGATATTTCAGGTGCTATTTATGACATTTGTGTAATTGCTTTTGCTCTTAGGAATTGCTTATTGTCTTAACAGTGCAACACATTGTTGTACGAGTGGTGTGCAAAAAGTTTATAATTTTCATTTGCACAAAGGCATAACTATTTTGTGGAATGTCTTGTGAAATGCTGCATGGATTTTCAATGCGAAGGGGATAAATTGTTTTCTTTACTTTGGAGCTATGAACAATATATAGGAGAAGAATCTATTGTTTTGCACTTCGATTTCTTGCCAGTGCAATGATGGTTGTGTTTAGTAATTTTAATAGTTTGATTATATATACATTATATACACTAACCCTGATATGTTTTTGAAAGAAGCCTCTTTTACTCACCAGGGCTGCATTAATTTGATTTAAAAAAATGCAGTGAAAACAATAATATTGTGAATATTATTACAATATAAAATTACTGTTTTCTGTTTTTAATATAATTTAAATGTAGTTTTTCCTGTGATGGCAAAGCTGAATTTTCATTACTCAGCCATTACTCCAGTCTTCAGTGTTATATGATCCTTTAGAAATCATTCTAATATGCTGATTTGATGCTTAAGAAACATTTTTTTTATCAATGTTAAAAACAGTTGTGCTGTTTTTTCAAGATTTTTGATGAATAGAAATAAAAAAAAAAACATTTTAAAAAGAGTAGAAACTGTAAGATTATTGTATCAAACGTAACAATGTTCAAGTAAGGTTTTTGCACTTAGCAGACTACCTTCTGTTCTTTGTTGAATTAACATGAAAACATGTGGTTTCATTAGTTGAACAATGACTCTTGAACATGTTCTTCTGTGTGGAAAAGGCTGAGAAATGAATGTCTCAATCCTCTATTCATTACCAAAAGAATTGGTCTGGCATGCCTTTTCACATGTGTTCTTTCTCTCTTTTTTTCTTGTTTTCTTGTTTTTCTCTTTATAGACCACCACCAATACGCCAGACCAGCTTTATTGAGAAAATGAAGAAAACGGTGAGATTTTCAGGAACATTTTATTACCATAGTACTTCAGTCAAGTTCTAAAAAGTTGAAATAATTGGTGAAAATTTCACCACCTTGAACAATGAAAAAAAAGTTCCATTATGTTTGATTTCAATATCTTCCCATTCTAGAACCGAAACGTTGTGGTGTTCTATGGATCACAAACAGGGACTGCTGAGGAATTTGCTAACAGGCTGGCAAAAGATGCCCATCGCTATGGCATGAAAGGCATGGCCACAGACCCAGAGGAATACGACATGGTACTTTCACCATTATTGCTTCCTGTTTAATATTACAGGAACTATTAAAAATCTATTAATCAAGATCAGAATGGAATACTTTACAATACTTTTGACTTTTGTCATTATAATCTCCCATTCGCAGTCCGAGCTGTCTAGACTAAAAGAGATTCCTAATTCCATGGCTGTGTTCTGCATGGCAACCTATGGAGAGGGAGACCCCACAGACAACGCTCAGGAGTTCTATGATTGGATGCAAGGGACTGATGACGATCTAGAGGGGGTCAATTTTGCTGTAAGTAATAATCCAACATCAGAAAAGTGCAGAAAGCTAATTTGTTTCTTTTTGTGATTGATTTCTGTGGTGAATAAATGGAGCTCAAGAGATTGCATGGGACAACCATCCATCAATGGGCAACCTCCAAAATTCCTGGCCTTTTTATGAAGTGGTACCTATTTCTTAGGCAGTCGGTGAAGTTCTTAACAAGCCTGAGCCTGAGGCTGTCCCATAGTTAAGGGGCCCATGGAATCCTCATCAGTTCTCTCTTACCAAATGGAAACATCTGGCCTAGCCAAACAAAGCTAGAGCTCCATCCCAGCGGAACCTCTCTCTTAGCGGGACTCTTTCACATGGAACCATATTACTAGATCTTCTGTTTCTTTGATTCTGGAGACATGGGTGTCCAGACTCCTTAAATTGGACCTGTATTCTGGATGAAAGCCTTGTGGTTTCAGTCTGGAGTTCTCAGATTCTTTTATGTTGCTATGGTGGGACAGCGTGATAAAACATGTGGTTGGAAACATCACTGCAGTGCGTCTACAGTGTTATTTGTGACCCTGGACCACAAAACTTAAGTCTTAAGTCTTAAGTCGCTGGGGTATATTTGTATCAATAGCCAAAAAGACATCGTATGGGTCAAAATGATTGATTTTTCTTTTATGCCTAATTTCTTTAAAGTCAATTTTAATCATAAATATTTTTTGTTCTCCAAAAGTCATTATTTAGTTTAGTTTCCATTTCCATTTGCCGAAACTTTGAACTAAACGGACCATTTTGGAATAAACGTATCTTTTTCTAGATGTATTCCTCCATAAAATGTGTAATGTTTTTTGTGTCTCTGTTTCACTGAATGGTTCTTTTTAAACAGGAGAGGAAGATTTGAATGTAAAAGTAAAACCTTATAGTAGATAATATGCACATTTCAAAATTTCAAGAGAATTTGAATGTTTTTAGTTGATACTAAGCCTTTAAAGTTTTGTATGTGTTGATTGAAAAGTTTTCCATTCTGTGTCTAATTTACTCCTTGCAGAAACTGAATGATTTTTTTTTTTTGTGCAAATTTTTTTAGGTGTTTGGTTTAGGAAATAAAACATATGAGCATTTCAATGCCACAGGCAACTATACAGACAAGAGGCTTGCTGAACTTGGGGGAAAAAGGGTCTTTGACCTGGGGCTCGGGGATGACGACAGCAAGTGAGTAAATAAAAAGATTCAGATTGAAACAGATAAAATGGATAAATCATTGCCTGTCCTGATTATTTAATCTTAAATCATTTGTAGCTTGGAAGAGGATTTTATCTCTTGGAAGGAGCAGTTTTGGCCTGCAGTATGTGAGTTCTTTGGAGTGGAGGCCACGGGAGAAGAAAGCAGGTATTCTTTATATTTTCTTTTTTATTCTCCATTTGCTTGTCTTATAATTAAATCACAAATTTTCATTTAAAAACAGTCTGCAATACAGTCTTGTATTGGTAGGCAACAAATAGTAGAATTTAAAAGAGCAGACCAGCTGTATCCGATTGTCTAGTTCAAACCTGATGTTTATTTGATGGGTATTTTGTGGCCTCTCAACACATGCAGTGTCTGTCTCATCTCCATATTAGAGGAACCAAATCCATTTATCATGTTCTTCCATAACAAAAACCTCTCCTGTCCTGCTTTAAATAGGTTTTTGCATCTTATTAAACATCATAGGTGTTTTGAATGCTTCAAATGCTGGCTTGGATGAGATCTCCAATCCTTTCTGTGTTCTTTCAGCATTCGGCAGTTTGAACTGGTGGTTCATAATGACATCAATATGAATCAAGTGTACACCGGAGAGATGGGGCGGCTCAAAAGCTTTCAGACACAGAAACCGTGAGTTCATCCCTTTCAACTAAGTGATTGTATGACACTGATTGGCATTTTAAAAGATCACTCCTGAGCTGAGAGTAAATTTTATGCTTCTATTGTTAAGAAGTATGTAAAATGTTTTTTATTCACGGTTTTGTGAATAACTTTTTTAGGATTAGCTTGAGTCTAATGTTTTAAATGATATACAGAAATGTTATACTAAAGCGTTTTATCTGATCGCATTATTCATTTGATTTGTGTAGACCGTTTGATTCAAAGAATCTTTTCCTTGCACCTGTCACTGTTAACCGTAAGCTGAACAAAGGGGGAAACCGGCACTTGATGCACATCGAGTTAGATATCATGGATTCTAAAATCAGGTATGTGTAACAATTGACTTGTTGGGTGGATCTCATGAAAACATTTCCAGGTCACATTTCACCCTAAATACAAAAGTAAAAAAAAAAAAATAGTAGGAAGAAAATGAAGCTTGGTTACATTTTTTATTTAAAATTATATTGTATTACATAATATAAATAAAATTGTATTATATACAAATTAATTTATTCTACTTTATATTAAATATAATTTATTTCCTTCTTTTGTTTTTAGGGTGTAATATAGCCCATGTTCTTGATTAGTTTTAATGAGAAGATTCACACTCCTATAACTGTGTTCATGACATTGTGTTGATTCCACAGTTCTATTCTAAAGCAATAAGCCCCAAGAAGCCGTGGTTTACAGTGAATTTATAACAGCTAAGGGGCGTTGTTAGGCACGACGCGAAACGACCCCCCCTTAGCTGTTTTAAATTCACTGTAAACCACGGCTTCACGGGGCTTATTGCTTTTATAAAACGGTTATTCCATATACATAGTAAGGTTTCACAAAATAAAACAGAGCAAATAATGTGTAATGATATTAATAAAACATTATTATAAAACGGATAGTTCCGGTCCTTGATTCTGATTGGCTGAGCCACATTCGAAGCTGTTGTAAATTACTCTACAAACACACACCTTTGTTTACGTTTGTCTGTTGCTTGGCAACCACTTTGTTGCAACCTCAACTGATTCTGAGGAACTACATTGTTTGGCGGAAGAATACTGCTTTTATTAATATCATTACACATTATTTGCTCTGTTTTATTTTGTGAAACCTTACTACGTATATGGAATAACCGTTTTATAAAAGCAATAAGCCCTGTGAAGCCGTGGTTTACAGTGAATTTATAACAGCTAAGGGGGTTTTAGGCTAACAACGCCCCTTAGCTGTTATAAATTCACTGTAAACCATGGCTTCTTGGGGCTTATTGCTTTATTCTTCCGCCAAACAATAGTTCCTCAGAATCGGTTGTGGTTGCAACAAAGTGGTTGCCAAGCAACACACAGATGTAAACAAAGGTGTATGTTTGTAGAGTAATTTACAACAGCTTCAAACGTGGCTCTGCCAATCAGAATCAAGGACCGGAACTATCCGTTTTATAATTACAATTTTGCAATACAATACTGTTATGTTATTAGGATAGCATATAAAAGACATTTGCATGCAGACTGTACGTTTTATGTTCACTACTGAGTAATATATTCATACAGTGTCCAGTTTTTTTTATTTTTTATATCCACATATTAATCAATTGATTTCCAAACTTGGCAGATATGATGCTGGAGACCATGTTGCTGTTTACCCCACAAATGATGCAGCGGTGGTCAACAGAATAGGAGAGAGACTTGGAGTAGATCTTGATACTGTAATCTCACTCAAAAATCTGGATGGTATGTACTAATATCTGAAATTAAACAATCAGAATATGTTTTTATGTATACTGTAACATGCTATGGTTGCTAATAATGTTTCAATTCTGCAGAGGAATCCAATAAAAAGCACCCGTTCCCCTGTCCATCCACATACCGCACAGCACTGACCCATTACCTTGACATCAACAACACACCACGCAAAAACGTGCTGTATGAGCTGTCGCAGTACACCTCTGATCCTCAGGAACAAGAGAACATGCGCAAGATGGCGTCTGCTTCACCTGAAGGAAAGGTTAGGATCACGTCATAGTCACTGATGTAATAGTAGTCTACAGTAAAACTTGAACATTTTTATTCACCATCTGATTGGTCCTTTAAGGCTTTGTATCAGAGTTGGGTTTTGGATTCTGAGAGGAACATATTGGCTATTCTAGAGGATCTACCTTCCCTGAACCCTCCTGTAGACCACCTGTGTGAGCTCCTTCCTCGACTTCAGGCTCGATACTATTCCATCGCCTCCTCTAACAAGGTAAAACCCTGCAGTTTTCGATATTATACCTTGAATTAAAAACTTTGAGGTTGATACAGACTTTGTTCGCCCTCATTTCAGGTCCATCCAACCTCTATCCACATCTGTGCTGTGGTGATCGAGTACACCACCAAGACAGGAAGATTCTACAAGGGTGTGGCCACCAACTGGCTTAAGAACAAAGAAGTGACCGAGAATGGCCACAAGCACACCGTTCCCATGTATGTTAGGAGATCCCAATTCCGCCTGCCGTTCAAACCCAGTAATCCTGTAATCATGATTGGGCCTGGCACTGGCATCGCCCCCTTTGTGGGCTTCATCCAGGAGAGAGCATGGCAGAAGGAACAAGGTGAAGCTTGAAACTGGCTTTGACACAACTTGTGAATAATAATATAGTGAAGGTATCTCACTCAGTTTTTGCTCTTTTGCAGGGAAGGATGTTGGTGAGACGATACTTTACTTTGGTTGTCGCCATAAGAATGAGGACTTCCTGTACCAGCAGGAACTGGAGGAGTTTGAGAGGGCAGGAGTGCTGACACAGCTTAACGTCGCCTTTTCCAGAGACCAGGAGCACAAGGTGAGTAACTTAGGGATGCACTGAAATCTAAATTCTGGCCAGTAACTAAATTATTTTCTTGTTATGGCTGTCATTAATGATATAAAAATGACATACTATATCAATAAAATTATTTGTTTATATTGTATAATGGATAATCATTTTGAGATTTGCTAAATGTTATGTTTAACTGTGTTATTAAATTATTAGTGTTTTAAAAAGTTAACTTGAGGAGTGTGACAGATGACAGCAAATCTAATACAAATAAAAAAATAGGAATTACACTTTTTGAAAATCCAGTATTGGTCACATATACTTTTATATAATATTTTTATTCAGCTAGGATGCATTGAATTTAGTCTCGCGTAGCCAGACCTTCAGACTGACAGCAGAATATCTGGGAACCTTGGCCGCTTTGAATGGCTAAGGATCGCCCAAGAGGCCATATGGCTGAGAGGTAAAGCAACCAATCACGTTTCATTTTGACCCGCGTCATGTTTAGGGGAGTGGAAATGTCCCCACAATAACAGACTGGTGTGTAAAATTCTTGGACGTATTTTAAAGATTCTATGTCGCGAACTTTTAATATTTCACATACTTTTGAAAATCCAGTGTTAAAGAATGCAACACACACACAACTCCAGGAAATCCTGTATAATTCAACCAATCCAATGACGACTTTGAAACTCCTGAAGTGTTTCCAATTTTGTGTGCCGTATGCATCAGACATTCAGCCAACGGTCCGTGGGCGTGACATCTTGAGGCTGAGACTACATTGAATTAAACAAAAGGCAGTAAAGACGTTTATGATGTTACAAAAGATTTCTATTTCAAACAAATGTTCTTTTGAATTTTATATTCATCAAAGAATACTGAAAAAATATATATATTACAAAAATATTAATGATTTCTGAAGAATAATGTCACACTGAAGACGAGTAATGTCTGCTGAAAATTAGGAATAAATTACTTTTTAAAATATATTAAAATCATATTTCACAATATTACAGTTTTTGCTGTAAATAAATTCTTTAAAAAATCTTACCATATTGGAAATCAAGAAATAGAATATATATTTTTAAGTATATATTCAAATTCAAATTAAATTTAAAGATGCATATTATTAATGTTATTATTATTATTATTATATTAAGATGCATAATATTATTATAATATTTTTTCCCACTTATTCATCTTAAACAAACCAATATGACTGGTCTTCATTACCATAGTTTTCAGAGTTATCAGAATAATAGTTTTCACAATATTAAAGATTTCCACTTTTAGTTTGAAACTGAAGAGTAATTCTGTGGACTGTGCTGTTTTTACAGATCTATGTGCAACATCTTCTGAAGAAAAACAAGGAGCAGTTGTGGAAGCTCATTCATTCAAATAATGCCCATATCTACGTTTGTGGGTAAGAACCACTTGGTGTATGTGTGTATGGTTGTACATACACATATATGTAGTTGTTTTTTTGGTGTTTGGCTTAGTGTTATGTTAGAATCATTATTATACTCGTAAACCTTTTGTTCTTTAATATTTTGAATTGTTTTTAGCTTTATTTTTTATTTTTTCATTTAAATGTTAAGTTTTGAAATTTTGTTGTATGCATTTGTCATTTTAATTTAATTTCTTTATTTTTAAAATGTGTAGAAGTAGTATTTATGAAGTTTTAGCTTTTAGTTTTGGATCTGTTTTTAGTTGTTTTAATACTACAATTGATTGCTTCTGTTGTCCTCATTTGTAAGTCGCTTCGGATAAAGGCGTCTGCTAAATGACTAAATAAATAAGAACCAGAAGTTGCTTCTACCACAGATGAATAACATTCTTATGAACACAATCCGCATTAGTAGTAACTGGCAGGATTTCCATAGAACAATAAACAGCTTGAAATAATTACAGTGCTTCAATACTGCCATTCACCAGTATCATATTGATACTGTGGATACAGTATACATATTGATACTGTTAGATGCTGTGGTATCTTTAAAGACCACAGCATCTCTTTCCAGCAGCATTTTTGCTTGCGTATGTAATGAGAATATGTGTGCTTGCAGAGATGCACGTAACATGGCTCGGGACGTGCACACGGCCTTCTATGAGATTGCAGAGGAGGTGGGCGGCCTGACGCACACTCAAGCTGTGGACTATTTCAAGAAGCTGATGACCAAGGGCCGTTACTCGCAGGACGTTTGGAGCTAAGCTAACTGATAAACCAATGTTTGCCACTTTACCTCAAACCATCATTTCTCCAAATGCTAGAGCTAAAACTTTAATCATGAATTTGTCTGGACTGATTTATTGTTTATATAATAGAATTTTGATGAAAGATACTGCACTCCCAACATCACACAAACGTGTGGTTACACATTCTTCCTTTAGATGAGTTTATGATAGACTGAATTTGAACCCTAAGCGGTATTGGGTGTTCATGTATATGCAAATGTCAAAGATGCAAAATTCTTCTTTTTTGAGTGAGGCCTTATAAAGATTATTCATATAAATATTGTCATACTCTTTCTATTGTTTTATCTCTATGTGAAAAGACTGCAAGTATCACTTTGTGACGCACTGTAAAACTTTAGATTTAGTTTTTGTGACACCGTGTATCAAAACATCCTACAATGTGTTACAGGAAATGAACATTTTAGGTCAGTTGTGTTTTTTTTGATCATGTGATGTTTGTTCATTCTTATTTCTTGTTGTTTCCAGATGTTCTGCCACTCTTTTTATGCATTATGTCACACTAACGTTAAGTAGCAGTTGAATGAGAAATTATGCAATCAACATGATTCCCATCATTGGGTGAAGTGTTACATTCTGTTAGTCTTTTTTTAAAGTTTTAGCAAACTGGTCAAGTGTTAATGGTCATGGGAATATATTAAATGTATGTGTTTTCCTAACATTTTAACAGGTGCATTTATTAAAAGAAAAGAAAGTTCTTCTCTCATTTTCTTGATTGGTACATCTTTTCCACTGATTTCTACTTATGATTATAGAATTGACTCCTCAATTCATCCCCCTAGTGAGCCAAAGCAGCAATGGCATCAAAATGCTCAGCATTGTGGTTTTAAAATGAGACGAGCTTGCATTTGTTTAATTTTTAAACTTAATGCATTAATATTGCTTGGGAAGAGAAATGTCCTTGTGATCTCAGTCATACAATGTTTGACAAATAAAGAATATATTTTGTGACACCGTGTATCAAAACATCCTACAATGTGTTACAGGAAATGAACATTTTAGGTCAGTTGTGTTTTTTTTGATCACGTGATGTTTGTTCATTCTTATTTCTTGTTGTTTCCAGATGTTCTGACACTCTTTTTATGCATTGTCACACTAACGTTAAGTAGCAGTTGAATGAGAAATTATGCAATCAACATGATTCCCATCATTGGGTGAAGTGTTACATTCTGTTAGTCTTTTTTTTAAGTTTTAGCAAACTGGTCAAGTGTTAATGGTCATAGGAATATATTAAATGTATGTGTTTTCCTAACATTTTAACAGGTGCATTTATTAAAAGAAAAGAAAGTTCTTCTCTCATTTTCTTGATTGGTACATCTTTTCCACTGATTTCTACTTATGACTATAGAATTGACTCCTCAATTCATCCCCCTAGTGAGCCAAAGCAGCAATGGCATCAAAATGCTCAGCATTGTGTTTTTAAAATGAGACGAGCTTGCATTTGTTTAATTTTTAAACTTAATGCATTAATATTGCTTGGGAAGAGAAATGTCCTTGTGATCTCAGTCATACAATGTTTGACAAATAAAGAATATGCACAAACACTGTCTGGCCTCCAAATGTGATGTATGGACATGTTTAAAAAAAATACTACAGTATATAAAATGGCTAAAGAATTGATTAAAACATAAGATAGAAAAATGTTTTACTCAATTCAGTTTTTAATTTAAGGTACAAAATGTTATGTAGCAAAACGGCAACTGTATAAATTTAAAAACAAGTTAAACATCACCCAGGTTGCAGAATTGCACATCTGGAGCCGTTTGAATTCTAGGAACAAGACATGAGGTATCAGAAGAACGAACAAACAAAAAAACCTTCAGATAAGGCATCAAATCTCTAGGATGACAATGACACAGAGGCTCCGGGAGGAGTTGTGGGAAAGGCAGGCACACCAGACTTTGGCTGTGAGATCGGAGGTGTGAACGGCACTCCTGGCTGAGGTAGTTTAGTGAAGGGCTGTCCTGTCAGGTTAACTGGAGGCCTGAACTGATGCTGAGCGTATGGGGACATGGGCATCCACGGACTGCCGGTGTGATGGCTGTGCCCATGATGATGTTCATGGCTGTGACTATGACCGTGATTGTGACCAATGCCGACTCCAGCGTAAGGAGAAGTAAACGTGTATTGCTGTTGAGGATACAGTGAGACCGGCCAACCATCGAATGTGTTGGGAAGGTGTCCTGTAACTTGACCATTGGCTGCATTTACTGGAGCGTAGGCCTGGACAGGGTACGACCCTGGTGGAGCATCTCTGGAATTACAGATATTTTTTAAGTCAGAAAATATACTGAGAAAAATCAAAACATGTATTGGTTTTATGGATAGTCCACCCAAAAATGAAAATTCTATCATCATTTACTCACCCTCATGTCTTTTCAAAACTGTGACTTTCTTTCTTCTGGGGAACGCAGAAGATTTTCTGAAGAAGAATGTTGGGAACCAAACAGTTTCGGTACCCATTGACTTCCATTGCAATTTTTGTCCAAATTAAGTCAACGGGAAACAAATCTGTTTGATTACCAACATTATTCAAAATCATGACAGAGTTTTCATTTTTGGGTGAACTATCTGTTTAAGACTTTTTTTTTTAAAGACCTGCATAAATAAAAAAAAATAACATCCATACAGAACCAACTGACACAATCTCAAAATAAATCTTTCTTAAATTCTTTTAAACAGTCTGTGTTAAACAGGCTTTTATTAATTGGCTGGCTGTGGCACAAATTCAACAAAGACATCATGCTAAATTGATACCAATACTAACCAATTAAAAAAGCCTGGAATGCATCATCCAGCTGCTCAAGATGAGGAAGATAAATGATGCACTCTAACAACCTTCTTCATATTGCAATATACTGTATGAACACCATAAAGTGAACAATAGGGTGACCATATGTCATTGTGACCTTGATCACTCACGTGAGGTCAAGTGGCTTTTTGCGCTCTTCGGTCGATGCAGGGATGAACTGGACACCAGGTATTTGCTTTAGCAAGCGAAAAGGGAACTTCTTCTCCAAGACAGAAGCTCTAGATTCTGACATCTCTAACAATGAAAACCACCCCATTCCATCTAAAAGTACTAAGTTAAGGAATAGATTAAAAATACACTATACACTGATTAAACTACATCACAGGATTGTCAGCTTCAAAATCAAGGTCTGTAGTATGAAAAAAAAACTGAAGTATTCTATACATTTAAGATTAAGGATACGTAACATTCCTGTAACAATGGCCAGGACGTTGCAAAGGAAGACAGTGTTTGGAAAGAACAGGGTTATAATTATTAGAAATATCCAGGGGAGAGATGCAGTAGGCACACTGACACCCATTATATACGCCTTCCGCATAACAGAATTGATGGTCATCATTCCCAGGACAGACAGAGCTAATGGGACGAGCCCGTTTACTGAGCTCCTATTGGATGGGGAGAACAGCAGTGATTCCAGCAGCACATGAAGGACTCCACAGATGGACGACAGCAGCAGTGACCGGTAGAGGAATCTGACCGTGCCGATCCCTTGCTCCAGCCCGCTACAGGGAAGCATCATCAGGACGGCACTTAGGAACAAAAGCATCATATTCTTGTGGTAGAGGAAATAGGTGAAGAGTTTGTAGACTGTGAAGAGAGGGGACAAAATTAAGTAACACAAGAAAAAAAATGTATGGTATATTTACTTATTTTAATATATGATAACATAACAGCAAACAGGGCGTGCTACCTAATGCAGTAAACATTACAAACTTTGAAGGAAAAACTATTATTAAAATAATAATAATAATAATTTAATTAGGAAAAGAGCTACAATCAAAGCACTGTGAATGACATAAAATAAAAATGATGGATAAATAGAAAATGATTGATGTTGATTATGTATATATAAACAGTATATTTTGCAAAATATGGATATATTTATGTTGTTTAGAGCATAGAGGGGTTGACTTGATTATGCAGGAGTGCGTGGGAACTAAAGTTCTTTTGACGGGTTTGCTTGACTGTTGTTTCCAAACAGGTTTCTCAAACACACCCCGATCTTCCAGCTAATCCCACCCCCAAACGTCATTGGTCGAGGCTGCCCGAGACCCACCTCCAGTTTTTCTGATTGGCTAACATATGCGAAAGACTCTTTGTTTAAATAGCCAATAAACTTTGGTTGTGGGGCAGTACTGGAGGCGGGACATTCTCATTCTAGCGCTTTTATTGGTCAAAAATCTTTCAACAATATTGTTGGTCCGTTTTCCCAAAGAGAGACTACGTTTTTGTTGTAGAGTGACAATGAAGTGTCAGTTGTAGTGATGACCTGTAGAGGGCAGGCTAAAGCTGTATTGGTATTTGCTTAAAAAGCAGCAGAGAAGAACTTGGTGTGTGTAAATTGACTCCACCTGTGAGGTGATTGAGTGTACTGCTGGTTGATGCATTCTATTGAGTAAATGCACTCTTGAACAGATCTCATGCCTCCTCAAGTTATTAGTTTTAAATGTACTAAAGTGAATTCTATCAGAGTTTAGGAGTATATTAGCATATAGCTGGCACCAGATTTTAAAAGACATGGACGACAAACCACAAAACTGTAATTTTGAGGAGTTTAAGGTATGTCCTGCCCAACATAATGTGATTAACATATTCATTACGACAGTAGTTGTTGGTCAGAGGCTACATCAGTCTACAAAATGCAATGAACTAATACGTCATACTATTTTTGTGCCTTATAGAAGGACAAAGCCAGCTGAGGGAGTCATTTGTGACTTATAAGTTGTAAACAACTCTTACCATGGCCGCTGATGACAGCACTGGACTCCAGACTGAAAAAGTGCTCTGAAATATCTAAGTAATACGGTATGCCACTAAAGACACCTGACAGCACGATCACAGTCACTATCCCACAGGTCAACTCTATATCCGGTACAAAATCTGCAAACGTCTTCTTCCAGTTTTTCAAAGTGCTATGCATTTTCAGGATGGAGAATGTGCATCATTTACAAGACACTCTCAAAGAACAATTATTTACGGAGAGCGGATCCCTAACGTGTTTTAGATTTCAGTTCCCAGCGCTTGAACCACAACTTCCGCGTTGGAGGAAATGTAATCAAGGGGATCAAAATGCGCAGTCTTTGCGCAGTGATGTGCAAACGCTATCAATTTTTCAGCCTCACACGGGTATCATGCACATATTACTTAAAACAGAGCAACTGTCAGTGAAATTTCTTCAATATAATATCATATTTTCAGTCGTCTCTTATAAATAAAATAAATAGTCCCCTTTTTGTACTAAACCTCACAAAGTATGCTTGCAAGTTAGTTTCTTAGTGACGCTTCCAGTAAACAAAAAAATCTATAAATAATGGGATATGAGATATTCTGTGTGTGCTGCGTATTAGGAAACACCAGATCCACATTAGGTCAAATTATGAATCAGTACGAATTAAAATTGCATTATACATTTTCATATTATAAACCTAAACTTTTGCATATTTTTGCATATTCACTAAAATGTGATATGAATCACTCATACAGTAAATCAGTTTGATAGGGGAAAAATTAATGTGGTGACTAATGCTTCTTGAAATCAGTTGGGTCTGTAATATCCTATTGTTTCCCTATTTTATTGCTGTGTAATAAGCGAAAAGGCAATGTACCCTCCTCTATTTGGAGTTGAAAGGAGGAAGAGAATAACAACAGAGAGAGATTACTGACAGATACAGTATAATTGCTACAAAATAAACATATATCAAATGTTAAAACCTACACCGAATAAATCTTGCTCTTAGGGATACAGGTAAACAGCCAAAAACAAAATATGGGGATTATTGTCATTTTAAAGACCATTTTATGCCACTGAATATATAATCATAATGTAACAGCATAATAATGCAAAAGGCCTACACACTTCCAAAAATGACAACAAACTTTACATTTTTAAGAATATTTAGATCATGGAAATTGAGTATCACAATATTAGATAACTTAAAAAACCTGAATAAATAGTAAATAAACATTTTCTAACAAAAAATGCAAACTAACAAGTAGAAAAAAAAGAAAAATGCACAAAGAACTTGTATGGCGATTTTTCCATCTACAGATGTTTCCCTGACCTTCTTTTCTCTGTAAATGAAGGGTGCGCACTATTGCTGAAAAACACAATCACTACTCAGCAGTCAGATGTCCGTCAGATCCATAAACAAGGCCATATTTGCAGATGAAACTTTTTTTTGTAGAAGCTTTTTTAAATTTGAAGTAGCGCCTCATGACTACACCACGTTATGTACGAGAAGCTGAAAACAGGCGCAAGTGGAATGTACAAAACATACATTTTTAAGTAAATATAATGTGCGATATATTGCATCACCAAAAATGATTGAGGTCATGTACATATATTGCACGATAAGTCGATATATCGATTATTGCGACAGTCTTAGTTGTTGTCAGGTGCAAACCCCACCTGCTCTTTGTTCAGTAAAAGACAGGTATACAAAGTAACGAGTATGATGCAAGAATGGGTGGAACAACTTAAACTGACACAACACCGGTTATTACATTCCATTGAAATAAAAGCTCTGCCTGTTAAAAGCAGCTTGACCTGTGGTAAATGAAACTGTAGCCACAACAAAAGAACTATGTAAGTATACCAATGTGTTTTACACTATTGCTTATTTCTCAAAAACATTTATTTTAATTTCACTTATTTTAAAATATCTCTTAAAATAATCAAGCAATTTTTTTTCTGCAGTTCTCCGTGGCTCCCAATTTAACCCAATATGCTTGAAATGTGCATAAAATATAAGGGTATATACTGAAAAATAGGATTATTATAATGATTTATTGATTTACAGTTAACATTTAGCTTCGCTAGAGAGGAAGCGCACTAGCTGTGCTTTGGAGGCTGGGTGTGTGTTGAAGTTTTGGGTTAAGGGGGGTGGTGCACATAACTCAGTCTTTACTGAAATGATTCACGAGACAGTGAAACCTGAGCGTCTTTTAAGTTACTAAGAAACTTTTGTCTGTTTTAGATTTTTCTGAAGTCTGGAAGGACACACTTTGATAGGTGAGTTCCTGTTATTCTGTGGGAAAGCAGGCTGCGGCTGTCAACAAAGACACATTTTTGTGTGAGAGAAGAATATATCCATGGTTTGGTGCGTCTGTACAGATCATGATGTGAAGCACAGCGGGTTGTTTATGCAAGTGTCCACAAGGTATGTGGTGTAAAATGAATTAATATTGTCAATGAATAAATAGATATTTAGTGTTCATTTTATGATTAAAATTTAGCCATGCACTAAAAAAACTTTGGACTGTACAATTTGTACTTTTTTATCTATTTGTTTGGTAATGTTTTGTGGACTGTTGCATGTTATTTATTTGTTTTGAGTTTATTTGATATTATTTATTGTTCATTATAGGGGTAGGTAGTACATTTTTCATTCAGCTATACATTAACTAAATTGTTATATAAATGAATTATACTGAATATATAATTCATTATATATTTAATTACATATACTGAAACATTACTTTTTTGTAAGTTATGTAATAATAATAGACTAGTTAAACCACTGGTACCTTATCAAATAATCGAAATACTGTCTAATTTATAATAGCTTATATATGGTATTCAGTATATACTACTTATTTGAAAGAAATTAATACCTTTATTCAGCAACCAATCAAATTGATCAAAAGTGACAGTAAATACATTTATTATGTTACAAAATGTCTATTCTGTTTCAAATAAATGTTTATTTTTAAATCTATTTATTTATGATTCCTAAAAATGTATCATGGTTTCCACAAAAATATTAAGCAGAACAACATTTCAACATTGATAATAATGAGAAATGTTACTTAAGCACCAAACCAGAATATTAGAATGATTTCTGAAGGATCATGTGACACTGTAGTAATTAATGGCTGCTAAAAATATATTTAAATTTTTTTTTTTTTTTACTGTTTTACTGTATTTTTGATCAGCCTTGGTGAGCAGAAGAGACTTTCAAAAACATTTCAAAATCGTAATTCACATTCGAAAATATGAAGGTATTTAAATTTCCTTTAAAAATTATATACATTCAAAATTATGAATTAAAAAAATATTTAGCATTATTTTTCACTTTTTAGAGTGATATTTTGAACATTGCAGCAAAAACGAAGAAAAACACTGTTACATTTACTTTACATTTATGCATTTGCTAGCACTATGCTCTACAGTTTAAGCTACAGGGAGGCTAATATAGCTATTCATTAATATATTATCGTTTTTCGGTAACACTGTAGAATAGGGAACACTTATTCACTATTAACTACGACTTTTCCCTCAATAAATTCCTAATTTGCTGCTTATTAATTGTTAGTAAGGTAGTTGTTAAGTTTAGGTATTGGGTAGGATTAGGGATGTAGAATAAGGTCATGTAGTTTAAGGCATTAATATGTGCTTAAGTAAGCTGATGTGTTGAAACTTCATGAACTTTACTGTGTTACCTGCTCCAGTCTTTTGTTTGGGATTCATGTCATGGCTAGTGTATTGACTCAAAGTGTCAATCACTACAGGGGTGTGACAATTACAGCAGTTACATTTTGGAATTTTTTAAAACTTATTACTTTGACACTTTTGGCACTGTTGCGAAGTGAGTTTAATTTCTGTATCTAGAGGGATGGCGACCAAACGATTGAGTAGATGGAGTTTTGGATTCTGGAGCCATCTGGATTATGTGTTTTTCTTGGTCCTGTTCCTGCTGTGCCTTCCAGGTGAGTTCTGATGTTTGTATAACTGTGATCATTATACAGTTCTACTTAATTTTAGGGATTGTCCTCCTGTTTGCTCACCTATTATGCCACAATGCCACCCTACATTTGAGTTTACAGAATAAAGGTAGATGATGAAAATATAACGTCTATTTGCACAATGTTGTAACATTAAACAATGGCTTGTGTAACTTCTAATGGAGATCTAGAGCTTTTCAATAATTTGTTTAGACTATGCATATTTGTATGCATGTCTCTCCTAGTGTAAAGAGGAACATCTCAGTATTCCCAGGAGTGTATCTGAGTCATGTAAAACACGGGCTGTGATCACTTTGAAACACAATAGCTTAACTGAATCAACCATACAAATACAGCTCAGTCAACCTGCTGGACATGTTTTAAGTCTGGCACAAAACAAAAGCCAATTTCTACTTATGCTTATGAATCAGCTAAATGGGCAGACAAAAAGAAAGAGATGGATAAAGAATAGCCCCTCATTACAAAAACAACAACAGCATGAAGTGAAAAAATAAAGGCTGATAATGCTTACCAGAGAGACTGATATTTGATTCTTTGATAGACGAAATAATGAAGTTTCCAATAGCTGTGTGTTTATTTATTTATTTAAAATGCCACAAATTCTAATGTGGCATATTCTGATAGAGATCACGTTGTGTCTAAATTCTTATAACAAGATGCATGTTATAATGATACATTTGTTGTAATTAAATCTTTTCTGTATTTTTTCCTGCAGTAACATCAAGCACAAATGCCACAACAGTTGGGTTTTCAGCCATCACAACACCTACAGGACCCCCAAATTCAACAACAGTCACAGGAGCAACCACAGCTAACATTACCACAATGCAATCATCTACAACTGAAGGTCACAGTAGCTCATCAACACTGCCATTAACAACAAGCCATACTGTGCAAAATACAACAACAATGGTGGAAACCACAGCCACATCTTCTAACATAAGCACAACGATCCCAGCAACAACATTTACGATGGAATTACATAGCACTGATAATCAAACTGTGGAAACCACACCACACACATCCACTGAAAACACGACTTCTTTTGAAATAACTGCAAACTTCACAACATTTACAGCAACAGTAAGTACTACAAATACACCATTATTAGCACCACAGTTCCATCCTGCAGTATGTTGTCAGGCACCATATTAATAGACTTATTACCAATATCATCTTCAGACCGAACCATCGTCCTCCGCCAATATAACTGATGCGACACCACTGCTGACAACCATTAACCAAACATTAACACCATCTGGTAAGACATACAGTATAAAGATCTGTCTCTGTGTGTATTCAACCACAGTTTACACTGTTCCTATCATATTCATTTTTACATTTCAGTCCCCTTTAATTGATACTCTTTTTTTTATTATTTAATACTTAATACTCAGTCATTCTTGTATTTCAAGAATATTTCTCAAAGCTGTCAGCATGGATACAATGCATAACTGACTCTTTTGTTATTTAATAGTGTTTTACTGGATGACTATATCCTATGAGGTAACAGTAGGACACCAAAGTGAACAAAATCTCAAAACAACGGTAAGTTCAGGAATGATACTTACTTGGGGCAAGTGATACTGATAATCAGTTTAATTTTTGATTTGATTTGACTTGATTTCCTATATCCCATAAACATGTATTATTACTGTTAATAATATTGAAAGCATATATTAATATTACATTTAATTAGAATTGTATTATTACTGTCAATTATATCAGAGTTAAAACCTGAAGAACATGTAAAACAATTATAATATAAAGACGTGTGTACATGTCAGTGCAATTCTCTGTCATTCTTTTAAATGCAGTAATATCACAGCTGTCTGCAATGTGTGTGTGTGTGTGTGTTTTTTTTTTTTTTAGTTTGAGTGGTTGTTCAAAGGCTACCTAGACACATGTGCAGTTTCCAGTGAGACTGGTACTGTGGAGCCTTCTGTGGCGTCACAATCAAGAGACAGCATATCTGACGACAGGATTTATAATGTGCTCACCAGGTGCAGTACACTGTGGTGACCGTAGTGATAATTGCATTTATGAATGTTCATAGCTAAGGCCCTTTGCGCACATTGGCACTTTCAAACCTAATATTTATAAGCATTATGTAATTTGTTTGCTTTCTTAAACTTAAAAACAAACAAACAAACAAACAAAATGAAGGTGTTTCATGCTTAATGGCTGTTGTTTTATTTATAAGTTACAGTAATAATAACCATATAATGAGTGATGTTTTCGGTTGCTATTATTTGATTCACACAAGATCAGAGAAGTTGAATCCACTGTTGACAAGGTTTGCTGTGCTTTGAAAAGCTGTGTAATGAACCATTTGTCTTTTCTGTAGTTCAGAAACAAAGAAAACGGGCCTGTTTGAAGTAAGTGCAGATTCAGGAGTCATGGAAAGCAGCACATAATATTTCAAATAACAAAATAAACATATGCTTTTATTTTCCACTATTAGGCCATGGAGTTCACATGTGAACCAAAAAATATTACAAAGTTAGTATCAGTTGTTGCACTAATACTTTTTTAAACATATTCAAGCAATACATGAAGTGATTGCTCTTCAATAAACCTCTCTTACATCATCCTGGTGCCTTCTGACAGGAACGCACAATGCAATATTCTTCTGAAGCTGAGTGCTCCTGTCAGTGTTTGCTGCGTTAGAGACATAATGAAACTGACAGTGACACTGGAAAGTGTCATTGTGGTGGGACAAATAGAAAGAGTGGGTTAGTAAAATTCTTCAATTTTTTTTGTCTTTTCATTTCTAAAATGAATGAATTAATAATAATGATTTTTATATGTTGGATATTTTGGCTTAGAATGTATTAATAATTTATATATTTTTTTATATAGAGTTTAAAAACAATATCTTGTTGGTTTCTTTTATTAAAATGTTGACACAAGCAGCAATGTCCACCAGATAGATATATATATATATATAATTTTTTTTTTTTAAGTTTTGCAATAAAATACAAATTGTACTATTTTAATAGTCTTTCTAAAAGATGTGAGTATTTGACTGGGGTGGATATGTTTTTGCACAGGTGTGTGTGCGGATAACATAACACAGTTCTCAGCTGGACAATATGACAAATGCAATGAGACAGTCAAAGTGACTGACGATGTATGTAGTGCAAAACCACAGAACATCTCATGGTAAGTTTAAACTTAAGCTAAACTTGCCATGCTTACATTTTTGCTATTTGAGTAAGGTACGACCTAAAACCATCGTCTCATTTCTTGTCTTTATTTTCGTAGTGGAAACAGTACAAATGTGATTTTTCCGTTGGATACTGGTGTTCAGGAGATCTGTCCACGTAAGGCTTCTTTTATCCTCTTTAATAAACTTTCTGTGTGCTTTAGATTCATTATATTTAATTGCTCAGAAATGTGGCATACTTTAAAGACCTTGGGGACACTTCATTTCCAGCGATATCGTTAACTTGATTGCAAA
>NW_015505211.1:4285460-4286878 GCF_001515645.1 Sinocyclocheilus grahami
GTTAAAAGCGCTATATAAATAAAGGTGACTTGACTTGACTTGTTGGTTTTCAACATGCACTGTTAATAAACAACTATTTACGATCAATGTGCCATGATGTTTTAACTTATCTTTTGTTTTTCCCTAAAGCACCGCAAACATGTAATTGTTCCTCACACTGCAATAACTCAGGTAAGGCAAGTTTATCATGTAAAGAGTCTGTAAATGCACAAAAAACTGCTTCAAAGGGTAAATCAGATCAAATGCTATATTTACATGTCCTCCTCTATTTTAGATTTCTACTATTACCATTTTAACATTGCTTCGTCCACTGAAAGTTTATATGCGAAATACAAGTTTTCTGACTACTCGGAACACCAGTACATAAGTATGAAGGTTATTATTAAAGTCAAATCGCTGGATGTTTATTCATAATTTACATACTGATTTGTAATAGTTTTGTTGATCCTTAAATAGCTTTTTGTTATTTTTTATTTTTCTACAGGTTTATCAGTTGATGAATGCAGCATGCAGCAACATTTCGTGAGTTAAGACCATTGTTACTGTATCTTTTTGCTTTTTTTAAATAAAAAATTTACATTTATTTGCCAAAGCAATTAATGGTGCAGCCGTTGTGGTCATCGTCCTTGAAATCGAACCCATGACACTCTACCAGTTGAACTGCAGGATATACTATTATGATAAATACTATAATAATACCATAGTCCATTTTTAACACTCCTCTTTTACGTCTGCATTTTAGATCTGCATGTAACATGTTCAGAAATCACATTCAGGTAAGTTATCTTGATGTCAGTCATGAAAGTAAGAGATGTCTTTTGGTCATAGAATGGCACAGATCTCTTATTTGCAATTCTGACTCCTGCAGGACGTAGGTGTGAGTGATCACATAGAAAGGTATGTTGAGTCTCACTGCAGCATGATTTTATGCTACAGTTTGTTCTACAGTTGATGGGTGGTTAATGTACTGCTCTTTCCTCTCTGGGCCAAGCACTTGTCAAGTTATAGTGAAACTAGACAGAGCAATGGACCTGTGCGGTGTTCGCACAGCTGTAGAGGCCATCTTTGAATCTCAGGAAAACTTCATCTTCAAAGGAGTTGTGAGCAGAGTAGGTAAGTGTCTTTTGTAAACATAGCTATGTATCAAATTATTTTCTGAATATATCTGATGACATACTTGTGATTATTTTCAGCTATCTGCTCTTATTCTTCGGATCCTTTAAGAGAGTATTTCATGTGGAAGCCATCTTTGAGTACAAATTTCAGTTCTGAAGGCTTCTGCATGGAGTCAAACAGAGAAAACTTGTTGACAGATTACTGGTTAGTAAAGTTCAGTGTTTTCTGCTGTTTGTATTTATTAGCAATATTCATCTGCCACAAACACATACAGTATACAGTATATGTACTGTAGTATATGA
>NW_015505211.1:4286920-4312677 GCF_001515645.1 Sinocyclocheilus grahami
GCCACAAACACATACAGTATACAGTATATGTACTGTAGTATATGAGTGAAGGTGTACATTATATATAATCTAAAAACCTTAACACACAAATACACACATGTTGCTGTTTATGTTCTATGGATTCATTCCATAGACGTAAAGTTTTTTTTATGCTGTACAAACTGTATAATGGTTTTTATTTTGAACAAACTGTCATTTCTATCCTCTTACCCTAACCCTACCCCTCACACAAAACTTTCTGCATATAGGCGTAATGGTTTTTATACTGTACAAACCGTATATTTTATCGCCCTACACCTAAACTTGGCCCTCACGGGAAACTTTGTGCATTTTTAGATTTTCAGAAACAAATCATTTAGTATGTTTTTGAAGCCTTTTGAATTACGGGGACACAGGAAGTGTCCTCATAAAACACCTTCACATTGTAATACCTTTGTCATACGAATGTCATTATACAAATTTGTGTCCTCATAAACCACATAAACATGCACACATGTGAATATGCGTTTTCTTAACAACACTTTTTATTTCATATGTTTACAGCTTAACAGGATTGGAAGGTATGCCAAGTATAGTCATTCCCCTGAATGGCAGCTGTAATTCATCTACGCCCATGTTCCAAAACATTACCACAACCTCTCCATCTTTCACAAGTACCTCGCTCTCGAACACAACCACCGTCAACGCTACAGTCTCCACAACAGAGTCCAACTCTGTGAATGTAACCACTTCACCTGCTAATGTAACAGCCTCAGGTAATTAAATACGGTACAACCGGGATATTGTTAGGGCACATTTAACACCAAATCTTTTCAAAGAACAATAATAATTAAAAAATAATAATGTCAAAATGCAGTAAAATGTATTCATACAGTTTAGTTTGGGGACCAGTTCTCACTATTAACTTACTATTAAATACAACTTTTGCTTGAATAAACTACTAATTTACTGTTTATTAATAGTTAGTTGTTAAGTTTAGGTATAGGATTAAGGGATCTAAAATACAGTCATGCAGAATAAGGCATTAATAAGTGCTTTATAAGTACTAATAAACAGCCAATATTCTAGTAATATGCATGCTAATAAGCTAAATAAACTAGTTAACAGTAAGAATTGTTCCTTAAAATGTTACCTTATTTAATTTTATTTTATGTTTGAGAAATTGAAGCCTATTTTAGGACCATCAAGGTTTTTTTTTTAAATATTGTGACATTATTTTTTATGACAGTTAAGCTAATAAAAAAGCAGTACAATTTGTTTTAAATAAGCTTAAATGAAAGGCAATGCAATAAAAAGCAACATGATAAACAAATATACAATTTTTTTTCTTTCATTAAAATACTGACAGTGACTTTTTTTTTTTGCTTTACAGTAATGAAAATTGATAACGTCCTAGGTTTTATTTTATAATATTCTATTTCATTCCTTATTTTGGGGTAAAATGTGACTCAGACATGTTCTTGGCCGGTTTAATGAGATTCACCTTGTTACTGTCACAAATTCAATGTAATTGTTAATGCTGTTTATTGAATGAAAAGACAAAGAAGCATTTAAAAATTAATCGGGGATCAATCAATCATGCAGTCGACTGATTTTGTACCTCTTTTTCTTTGTATAGTGTCCACGACCATGTCAGGGGCATTAGATGCTGAAGGACTGTTGAAGTTGAGTGCAAATGCCTCGTCTTTAAACGCCACTCAGGTGGAGCAGATCTTATCACAGCTCGAGTCACTCCTCTCTGGGCCCAACATCAGCCTGGCTCTGGCAAACACCTCTGTCAATATTGTCAACAACCTCCTCGATGTTCCTGTAGCTGTAATGACTCCTTTCTCAAAGAGGTGAGACACACTCATCTGTGGCCAGGTTTATTATTATTTTGTCCCATTTAGTAGAAGAATTGAGTCAAGCTTTAAAAAGGCCAACGTAGAAAGTACATTTACCTGAATTAAGCTTTAACTGTACATAAGATTCAGAAAAAAAAATATTGTCTGATATACTGTATACAGTCAGGCTGTTTGTCTCTGGTTACTAGGGCCATTGGGATTGTGGACACAGTGGGTCTTAAACTGGTTGTGTCAGGGACTAGTCAGTCAATACTTTCACAATCACTGGCTCTGGCAGTGAAGAAAGTCGATGGGACCAACTTTCAGGAGACGTCATTCTCATTAATCGAAACATCTAGCATGCAGGTAACATTTCCATCATTAATTCTGATTCAACTTAATTCAATTTACAGACTATATATAATGGAAATGCTGCTGTTTGGTAGCTAATGTAGAATAAGAGAATAAAAATAGAGGTACAGTTTTGTAGGCTGGCCCTATACTGGTTTGATTTGAATGAAATAATAATTATTATTAAATTAAATTAAATTATTAAATCAATTAATTAAACTAATATTTTTGAGTATCTCAGAGTAGCCTTTGCCAGGTTAACTGCTTTCAATATAGGCATTTTTGACAATGATCAATTTTATATCACTTTATATAATTATCATGGCTGTTCACACTACACAAATGAAGTGATGAAACTGTACATGTTCATGAGTACAATGATTTGGGTTTTATGGGTCAAAGCACCTAGTTTGGTTGTGCTGTGTTTGGCATTACAGATTCGAGGTTACCCCAGCCTGGAGACTGAAGACATCATGGTTCAGGTTCAGTCCACTCCTCTGGGTTCAGTCATCCTCCCAGCATCCCTCACACAGAACCTCACGACAGAACAGCAGCAGCTCGCATCTAGAGTCCAGTTCAACTTCTTCCAGAAGAGCACCTTCTTCCAGGTCTGAGACAGAGCAATGCTTTTGATTCAAATGAATTGGCTTTGTATTAAGATGACTGCTGCATATTTGAAATAGCTGAATGGTGTAATGTGAGCTGATAGGATATATGACTTAGTCTAGATATTATCTGGCTAGCACATCTCAAAACAGTATATGCTTGTATTGCTGTAGTTATTGTGTTAAAAGCTTTAGTTTAATTCATGTGAATTTGATCAGAGCCACAAGTATCTCTGAACTCTTTTTTTTATATTTCTGTTTAGGACAAAAACCTGAATGGACGTAAACTAAACAGCGGGATTGTGGGTAGCAGCGTGGCTAACCTGAGCATCTCTGGCCTACAAAAGGAAGTGCTGATAACCCTGCGAAACACAAAGCCCATTCCGGTGAATATAAATAGCAATTATATCACAACAGACATAAAACAGATTTGTAGTTCAATACAATGCTGATTTCTTGTCTTATACTCTCTTTTTCCTTCACAGGCTAACTATGTAGCTTCCTGTGTATTCTGGGACTTTGGATTAAATGGTATAGGTTGTCTTTTAATGTTTCCTTCTTTACCAAATAGACTGTTTGTTTTGGGGTTTTTTTGTTGTTGAAATGTGCATTTTAACCATTGATTATTGGTTCACAGGTGGCTCAGGCGGCTGGAGTTCTTCTGGGTGCCGTGTGCTTAATTCTTCTGCTGAAGAAACTCAATGCGCCTGCAATCACCTTACCAGCTTTGGTATTCTGCTAGTAAGTTACAGCGCAAAGAATCTACATCACCTGACGTTTCTTTTTTTTTAAATAAGACAATTCGATTCTTTGGGATGTTACAATTGTTTGGTTAAATCTTGCCTGACAGGACATTTCTAAGACTGTCATCCCTGAAGATCATCTCAACATCCTGACATTCATTACATTCATTGGCTGTGGAATCTCAGCTATTTTCCTGTCTATCACTCTGCTCACTTATCTGGCCTTTGGGTAAGGATCCCTGTGAGATTCACCATATAACTTCTCTTTTATTTGAATGTATTGACTTTATTATTATGTACTATTAAAATATTATTAACTTGGATTTGATGATTTACAAAACCTCTGATTAAAATTCAAAACTGCAATGTACACTAATAATTTGGGGTCGGAAAGATGTTTTAATATTTTGGAAAGAAGTCTCACCAAGGCTGCATTTATTTGATCATAAAATATAGTTAAAACTGTAATCTTGTGAAATACTATCACAATTGGAAATCAAGTTAATTTAGCATAATTTCACACTTTTTCTCACACAGATATAAATATTGTTTTATGTTGTATTATTATTAATATATTATGTTTTTGAAAGCTTTTATTTGATCAAAAATACCGTAAAAGCCGCAATATTATGAAATATTATTAGAATCAGCTGTTTCAGCAGTTTTTCAGAAATTCTAATATTATAATATTTTTTGAAATATTATAATTCTAATATGCTTCTGATAAGTCTTCACTGTAAAAGTCTTTATTGTCACTTTTGATCAATTTTAATGCATTCAATTGCAATTTAAGTTGACCCCGAACTTTTGAATGGTAGTTTATGTATAAATTATAATATATATATATATTGTTTTTGAAATCTCTCTACAGTAAATTGCGCAAAGACATCCCGTCTAAGATCCTTATTCAGCTGTGTTTGGCCTTGCTGCTGCTAAACCTGGTGTTCCTATTGGACGCCTGGCTGGCTCTGTACCCAGATGCTGTAGGTCTTTGCATCTCCACTGCTTTTTTCCTGCATTATTTCCTCCTGGCGTCTTTTACCTGGATGGCACTGGAGGCCGTCCACATGTATCTGGCCATCGTCAAGGTGTTCAACACCTACATCCCCCGCTTTATGGTGAAGATAGGACTTGCTGGATGGGGTACATGACTGATTTGTTACTTACATTTTACCTGCACAAGGTCATGTTTGGTCTTTGAAGGCTGCTTTGTTGAAATAGTTTAGTCTGTCTGAGAGCAGATGAGCTCAAAATATTTTGTTTCTTTAAAGGCATTCCTCTCGTCGTAGTCATAATTGTCATAGCCGTTAACAAAGACAACTATGGCCTTGTGACATACGGGAGATATGGAAACGGAGCGACTGATGATTTGTGAGTAATCCCAATCCCAATTTTTCTCTCTTTAAGTCGCTGGGGTATATTTGTGGCAATAGCCAAAAGTACATTGTATGGGTCAAAATTATAGATTTTTCTTTTATGCCAAAAATCATTAGGATATTAAGTAAAGATCATGTTCCATGAAGATATTTTGTAAATTCCCTACTGTAAATATATCAACTTAATTTTTGATTAGTAATATGCATTGCTAAGAACTTAATTTGGACAACGTTAATGGCGATTTTCTCAATATTTAGATTTTTTTTGCACCCTCAGATTCCAGATTTTCATATAGTTGTATCTCGACCAAATTTTGTCCTATCATAACAAACCATACATCAATGGAAAGCTTATTTACATTTTGAAAAATTGACACTTAAGACTGGTTTTGTGGTCCAGGGTCACATATATTTTAAAAATGATATTCCATATAAATTATATAAAATCTAAAAATTATTTGTAACATTTTAATGTCAGATTAAACTCTGAATATGAATGAGGAAACATTACAGCTTTCTTTAATGCTCTTTTTGTACATTTTGTTTTCGCCCTACAGTTGCTGGATAAAAAATGACATTGTCTTCTATGTTGCTGTGGTGGCGTACTTCTGTCTTGTCTTCCTGCTGAACTTCACCATGTTTATCGTGGTGATGGTCCAGCTGTGTCGCATCAAGCAGCAGAACCCTCACAACGTGCAGAATCGCAGCGGCTGGCAGGAGATGCGCAGTGTAGCTGGACTCACCGTGCTTCTGGGCCTCACCTGGGGCTTCGCTTTCTTTGCCTGGGGTCCTGTTAACCTGGCCTTCATGTACCTGTTTGCTATTTTTAATGCTTTACAAGGTGGGTCCCAATTTGCACAGGTGCCCTACCACTCTTGAAAGGCTAAATGGACCCTTTTTACTTTCTTAAAAAATGTCTCTGGTATTACTGTGCACTATTTATCATTGCGAGTTATTATAAAGAAAAGTAAAAAGTGTATTTTAATAATCTTATCTCAAAATATAATAACTTTCTCCACTTCTGAACCAATTTTCAGCTAGGGGCTTTCAAACTGGTGTGTTTGAAGAGGTTTCCTTGGAAAAAAACAAAACGAATTTACAAATGATATTATTTAGGAAGGTCATAGATAGCTATATTTATTGTGAAACACCAATACAAATATATCTTAATTGCCTGAAATTTTTGTCTGTAGGTTTATACATCTAACATTACAAGTGGACATAAAAAAAATAACTTATTAGAAAAAAACACTTATTACAAATTCAATATTTTCCAGATAATATTTTAAGTTAATGTAATTAATTATTAATTTATTTAATTCATTATAATGAATTAATTTAATTAATTGAACATTAATTTGATCAATTTTTAATTAGCACATTTCACTTATTTAACTTTGGTATAGTAAAAATATGAAGGCAAGTTATTTATTTCCACATAATATCACATGATTTCTCACAAAGTATAAAAGTGTCTTTATATATAAAATATATCTGACTTTATGTTGGAAGGGGATCCCTTGCAAGGGTATTAACATGTTTGTGGGTCCTCGTTAAGCAAGTTATATATTTTTTTTACAACCGTTCAAAAGTTTGGGATCAGTAAGGTTTTTAAAAATGTTTTGCATTCTCTTATTATAACAATTTAAAATAAAATAAAGCAATAAGCCCCAAGAAGCCGTGGTTTACAGTGAATTTATAACAGCTAAGGAGCGTTGTTAAAACCCCCTTAGCTGTTATAAATTCACTGTAAACCACAGCTTCACGGGGCTTATTGCTTTTATAAAACGGTTATTCCATATACGTAGTAAGGTTTTACAAAATAAAACGGAGCAAATAAAATGTAATGATATGAATAAAAACAGTATTCTTCCACCAAACAATAGTTCCTCAGAATCAGTTGTGGTTGCCGAGCAACACACAGAAGTAAACAAAGGTGTATGTTTGTAGTGTAATTTACAACAGCTTCGAAAGTGGCTCAGCCAATCAGAATCAAGGACTCTCCGTTTTATAATATATTTTAAAATATAATTTATTCCTGTAATGGAAAAGCTGAATTTTCAGTGTCACTTGATCCTTTAGTAATCTCAATCCAGACATGTGAACAGTAATCATTTTCAACACGGTCCATTTTGCAGGATTGTTGTGTTGAGCTGCTACTTTAATTAGTTTCACATTTCGCAACCCACTGTGTCAGAGTTCCTTAGTGGAATCCATAACATTATCGGGTGACACATGTCAGGGATTATTTTTAGTGTTCTGATGGAATGTTGACAAGAACGTACCTGTCCCCTCGCAGGATTCTTCATCTTTGTGTTCTATTGTGCCATGAAAGAAAACGTCAGGCGACAGTGGAGGACATACCTGTGTTGTGGCAGCCTGAGACTGGCAGAAAACTCAGGTAAGAGGCCTTTGGAAGTTCATGCAAATGTCTGACTTGCTTTTATGCGGCGTGTTTATCTAATTACCACCCTTCTATCTTTTACACAACAGAATGGAGTCGCACAGCAACTCAAAAGATAAAGAAAGCCTCCAAGAAAAGAATGTTTTCATTCCGCTCGTCGAATTCTAACAATTCTAGCTCATCTTTCCTGAACCATGACAGCTTGGCATCTGATATGCCCATAGACATCAGTGAGTATTACCTGCTAGACAGGCTGTGTTAATCATCTTTCAGCGTGTTTATTACCTGAAATTCCTAGTTGAAACCGCAGGTGATGCTTACTGATCTTTAACTGGTAGCACAACCCTCTTCCACTTCCTCTTTTATTCTTTGTTTTAGTCACAGACATTCAACTTGAGTTAAATGAGACAGAACAAAATGTATTATTAAAGGAATAGTTCACCCACAAATGAAAAATTGCTGGCCGTCTATCATTTACTCACCAGTGGATCCTTTACAGTGAATGGGTGCCGTCAGAATGAGAGTCCAAACAGCTGATAAAAACATCACAATAATCCACAAGCAATTCACATGACATGCAAATTTTCATTTTTGGGTGAACTATTCCTTTATCTAATTAATGTAAATTAAAACATTTGTATACTTTTAAACATTTATGATTCAATATTAAATCTAAAAATGAAGCTATTTGAATAATCAATGTTTCTACATTGGCCAGATTAATTCTGTTGTGAAAGAAGTGCATAATTTGAGCTGTTTGTCTGTGATTGCAGGCAACCCGATTGACGACAGGATAATAACTGCAGCAGAAGTGCCCAGCTCAGGTTCTGACGTGGTATTGAACGAGATCAACGACCAGTACCGAGGTCAAAGGTCATAATGAATAAACTGATCACAGCCGGAATGAGTGTGTGTGCATGTACGCGTGTACTATGTTCTAATGAGTCACTGCATTTCACTGGTATTTTAAATTTACATAAAGTATTGCGTGTTGTATATTCAACAGAAATATTACTTAAAATGAAGCACTCTAATTAATGCAATTAAATAATGAAACTACTACAGCAATGCAAAACCTTTTAAACCAACAACAACAACATTATCTGATGGTTTAGGTTGCATAATTTTTCTTTGTAGTTGGATAATTGTGCACTTAGAATAAATTGGATAATTGTGTATGAAATGAATTTATATGCTTACACTGCTATGGTTCAATGACTTGATTATTTTATCTGTACGAGTCTGGAACATTCAAAATCGTGCATGTTGTCACATGTATTTTATTTTTGTATTTTCATAGTTTTTCGAAATCAAAATGTACAACATAAGAGTATAACAAAAGAAATACAAGTTGTAGAGTGCCTGGTTGATAGTTTTCAGTTTTTTTTTTCACAAACACACTTGTGCATTCAATCTGCAACATACTGTACATTTATGAATTAAGCAAGTTCTGAAGGTCCAAATGTTGCTGTACAAAAGCACAATCTCCAGTCTGATTGGTTGGCCTGCTACACAATATCCATGAATCAGATTGCACAGGTATTTAAAAGTCAACCAGGAAATAAAAGTTGTTTACAAGAAGCAAAGGCTCAAACGTTTTTTTGAGGTTCATGGCATCAAATGTCTACAAGTAAATTCTTAACAGTAATGTTGCATAGTTTGTCTAGTGTTATGCTCTCAGATTTCAGATCTACCCACAGTTTCCACAAAAATATTAAGCAGCACAGCCGGTTTTCATCATTACTAATAAGAAATGTTTATTGTGCATTAAATGTTTCATAAATTTCAAATATATTAAAATAGAAAACAAAATTTCACATTATTACAGTTTTATTGTATTTTGATCAAATAAATGCAGCCTTAGTGAACAAAAGAGACTTTTGAACGGTAGTGTAAATATCATGAGTGAAACTCTGGACTGTGATTGGTCCCTTTACAATGTCACTCAAGACAGCTACTTCCTGTTCAATTAGGCGGTTCTAACAGAAAAACATGGCCCAAAATTTCAAAAGTCAAAAGTCCTACTATGTGAGACTAGCATGAGGGTTATTTTATTTAATTTATTCACAAGTTTACATGTTCATATAATTCTTGAGCATATGAAGCAGGTTGGCTTGGTTTCAAGTTTCCGGCTCTCGGATCTAATGAATTCTAGGAGATAAAGCTGAGGTGATGGATGGATCCCATAACAACAGTCACAAGAGTGAGGTAAGCAGCTGTTTATACAGTATATCCTTGAATGAGGTGAATATGCTCCTTGCCTCTGAGAGTTTGACAAAAAGACATTCCTTCACATGCTATAAGAAATGCCAAACGATTAAAGAGATCTCCATATCTAACATCCATCTGGATCTTTCTCCAGTTACACTTAATCCAAACTGTCCACTTTGTCAGGTCACTTGTGCTTACTGTCAGAGCGTTCATTTTGACAGCCATCACAGGCCCAAAGTTCAACTGTCTTGTGCAATAAGACTGGCTTATCCTGGACTTATTACGGCGACTGGTCAGAAAAACACAAGCTACACGATCAAGAGTAGATACACCAGTAGATGATGTTGAAGAGAAGATATGCCACTGGAAAGATGATTCTGGAGTACGAGTCAATCATGTAGCTGTTGCTCATTATGAATCTGATGTTTTTGCCGACTGAGCGCTTCCTCCAGAGTCTCGTGCCTTCGGTGGGCGGAGGCTCAGTGGAGGAGGCTCTGGGTGGGATGGTCTGCGTCGTGCTGGGTGTTGTGGGGAGCTCGGGGAAAGGCGATACATCTATGTCATCGTGAAAACAGCCGTCGTAGGCCATAGCCTGGGTTGCGTCGTAGGAAACTGGAAGCTTTGGTAGGAAGATAAATGCGAGAAAGTAAATATCTGTTATGGACCACAAATAACAGTGATAAAAAATGTATATTAATTTATATTAAAATTATACATTGAAGTCAAAGTAAAATGCCATTTACAACCCATTTGATTCCAGTTGTTAACACTGTAAAGCCCAAATAAATTAATTTGGGTTTTCCTTCAACCATTGCAAGAATTTGCTTTACATTTTTAAAACAAAATTAAAATTAAATTGTTCTAGTTTGGTTATTGTTTTATTTTAATATTGTTATTATTTTGACAGAAACCATGGTTACCAAGGTAAAGTTTTGTTGGGCCAATTTAATTACGTTGTTTTAATTTATTTGACCTATTTATGAAATAATAATAATACGGTAATTTTTTTAATAAATGTTATAATGTTATTTATGAATTAATAATTTTATAGCTTTCAAAATCTCAGCTGTTTTAATTTTTTATAAATAAAAATAACTTATTTATGAATTAATTAATATTATTGTTGTTGTTATAGTATTTTGGCAGAAACTATGGTTAACAAGGTACATTTCTGTTAGGCCAATGAATGTATGTTGCCTTTAAATTTAATAATAAAATTATCTAAATATGTATGTATAATATATTATTTATGAGTTAATACTTTTATTGCTCTCAAAATCTGTTTATTTTTTTTATATAAAATAACATTAAAATTAAGTTATTTTAATTTTGTTAATAAAATAATTAAAATGTATGTAGTTATATTATTTTTATTATTGTTGTATTTTGACAGAAACTTTGGTTACTATGATAAACTTTTGTTTGAATTTGTGTTGCCTTAAAATTACCATAGGGGGCGATGTGTAGCTTAAAAGTGAATATTCAATCTTGGTCATATTACCAGAGCAAAAGCACCATATACAATCTCTGATCAGTCCGTGACTCTGACCTTTCCTTTCTGAAGTTTTTTCATCTCTTCCACTGTAGTGAAGTAGTTCACAGCAGCATATTCAATGACCGACAGGAAAACAAAGAGGAAACTGGCCCAAAGGTAAATGTCCACCGCCTTCACATAAGACACCTGAGGCATTGATGCTGAGACGCCTGTTATTATGGTAGACATGGTCAACACGGTTGTGATTCCTGTAGGAGATCAAAAGAAACAGAAAGAGAGGGCAGAGTAACAAATAAGAAGCGGTTTCACGGGAAACAGACATGACATGTTAAGAAGAGGCAGTTCAAAAGTTCAAGCAAATAATGTTTCCATCTATTGCATCTCACACAAGAGTCCCCAGCAGATTATGGACGGTCAAATTGGGCGAGAAAGCAAATGAAAGTGTGAGAAACGCATGACATTCAGTAGTAAAGTTCTTTAAATGAGTCACCGTTTATTCCAAATTTGCACACACACAGTGCAGGTTGCAACACTTCTCATTAGTCCCGACTCCTTAAGAAAACATTCAGGAAGACACACATTATGTGGACTACATCTTCTATTCTATTGTGACTCTCTCTGAGCTTGTGCTCTGATGTCATCGACGTGTGTGAAAAGAGCAACTTCCTGGCTGGGTGTCTAACGCCTGCTGGCCTGACTATCAAGGTATTTTTGAGGTAATTCAATTCTGTTCTCTCTAAACCGGTTTGCACTTGTTCCTGAGCGTAATAACCAGAGAGAACAAAGTAAATACACACAGCGCACGGTTACCAACCCACCTGAGGCGATATTACAGAAACGTCCTGTCACAGGTCTAACGTCTTAAGATCTGACATGTTAAATAGAACAAATAAATAGAATATCATTTCTAAATGTATTTATAGATTCTAAAATTAGGATGTTTCTTTGGGAGGTTTACCTAGAGAGACACGGGCCGGTACGGCTCTCCTGTCGATCCAGAAGGACACCCAGGAGAGCATGACCATTAGCATTGTGGGAAAGTATGTCTGCAGCATGAAGAAGAATATGTGTCTCCTGAGGATGAAGTTTATGTACAGCCTGTTATACCAGCCTGAGAGAAACAAAGAGGACGGGACATTTACAGCAGATAAAGACAAAATAAAGGAAATAACAATATTAAACCTTATCACTAGGGCTGCACGATAAATCGAAATGGAATCGAGATCACGATTCGAAAGAAGCTGCGATTGTCATGCGTATCTTTCAGTGAAGCACGGTTCTGTGATCAGCAGTAAATCTCCATCCAAAGGCCAGAGGGCGCTCTCGCGCTGAAACTCCAAATACTCCTCGCAGAAGAAACCCAGAAAATGCCTATCACTGCAGCTGAATAAACAAGATTCAACTGCTTTCATTGATTCAACATGACTAATAAACACACGACTACGGCAATATACAGTTTATCGGAGTTCTTATTGTTATAATTTTCATTAAAATAAAGTATATTTATAATGCAATGCCTTTATCACTGCTTAAATACTATGAAATATGATGTGTGCCTTATTCTGTGTAAGAAGCCACATCATCTCACAGAAGGATTTATTTCAAACACTCGACTGACGTTATGAAGTGAGTTTGGAGTTAAAATATGTTATTAAATGTGGTATTTTCACATGCTTTCAGATGGAGCAGCATTTACTTCACAGAGCCGTAGTTCACTGAGAAGCTATGCAAACAGCTGTCATTATCGCGAACGATTTCTTCGATTTCAGAATCGTGCAATAAAATTGTCTGAGATTTTTTTTTTTTTTGCGTAACTTGTCAGTGAACTACGGCTATGTGTAGTAAATTCTGCTGCATCTGAAAGCATGTGATGATGATTTCCTGTTGATTACAGAACCGGCTTTACTAACAAAATGCGCATGACAATCGCATTCGATTAATCGTGCAGCCCTACTTATCACAAATGAAAAAGAAAAAAAGGAATCATTCTCAGGATATGCGTTGCCCCATGACTTACTGTTGATATATTTAACAGCATAATGAACTTAGACATATCATTTCATACATGTTAGATGATTTAGTTAAAATAATTTAAAGGGATAGTTCACCCAAAATGAAAATTAATTGCTCACCCTAATGTTGTTCCAAACCAGTAAGACCTTCGTTAATCTTCAGAACACAAATTAAGATATTTTTGATGAAATCCAAGAGTTTTCTGACCCTGCATAGACAGCAAGGGATCTACCATGTTAAAGGCCCAGAAAGGTATAGTAAGGACATTGTTAAAATAGTCTGATATGACATCAGTGGTTCAAACATAATTTTATGAAGCTACCTTTGTGCGCCAAGAAAACAAAAATAGTGACTCTATTCAATAATAACAATGTCCTTAGACTACCTTTCTGGGCCTTGAATGTGGTAGTTGCATTGCTGTCTATGCAGAGTCTGAAAGCTCTGGGATTTCATCAAAAATATCTTAATTTGTGTTCTGAAGATGAACAAAGGTCTTATGGGTTTGGAACAACAATTTTCATTTTGGGTGAACTATCCCTTTAAATTCAGAAAGTAAATATTTATTTATTTTAAATGAGTGAAATTCAGTGACATTTCTTAAATGTTAACTTTATTTATACATTTTCTACGAAATATGTGACATTAGCCCCTTTCACACAGTAATACCAGTAAATTGCCGTAAAATTACTGGAAGGACTTTACCGGTAAATACAAAAATGCACTGTTCATACAGGCAACGACATTCCGTCTTTTTATCGGTAAAGCACCATTCCCACATCCGTTTTAAATACTGATAAATTCTGTGACATCATTAACCAGAAATGACCTCTTAACGGCTACACTTCCCGGTGTTGTGTTTGTAAATATGAAGGGGTATACACAGTCAGTGTTTTTGCTGATGTTTTTGTTGATGCCGATCTACACAGCGTGGGGTAAATGCATCATCTGCATCAGAATGTTATGATTGGCCCAGAGTAGACGTCTTACGTCAGCGCATTCTGAACTCAAATTTGCTCATACCGGTAATATTTATTCTGCATTTACACACAGCATCATACCGGTAATTTACAACTTCCCTTGAACGAATTTACTGGTATTTTTTAAAAGGTCCTGTTCACACATGATCTCTTAAAGGGGTCATATGATGCGATTTAAATTTTTCCTTTCTCTTTGGAGTGTTACAAGCTCTTGGTGCATAAAGAAGATTGCTGTGGATCGCCGGATCTGCTTTCACCGAATGCAACAAATGCCTCATTTATAATGGGTTTTAATGTTTTGTCTCGTCGCTCCGGCCGGACAGGGCATCACAGTATGGTAAGGGGCGTAACATTTCCGTCACATGTTTGAGGTATCCGGCCAATCACAACACACTGGATAGCTGGCCAATCAGAGCACACCTCGCTTTTCAGACGGATGAGCTTTGTAAAAATCGATGCATTTTAATTCATTTTTATTTCAGTTTTAGTAATTTTAGTACTTTAACTTCAACTTATTTATATTAGTTATGTGCCAAGACAACATTTCTAATTTTTGTTTACATATTTATTTACAAGTTTAGGGTTTTAATCTAATATATATATTTTTTCAGCTTTATTTCAGCTAGCAAAAACTATTTTTACTACTTTTATTTAACTGACTCATGACTTATATTCCAAGCCTTCTGAAAGAAACAATAGTTTCTATTTTGATTAGAAACTAATTTGTTTAAGAAACAGGTCATTGTTATAAAATTGGCATTTATTCATACATAAGTTTAGTCAGGTTTGACGCCAATTATACTAAATGCCAAGAAGAATGTGTTTTCACTGAAAATCTTAAATCGTAAATTTTGGTATGCACAATGCTATCATATGGCTTCAGAAGACTTGGAATTTAGCGCCCAAGTGATATTATGAACCACTTTTTAAAGTTGACTGGTCCTGGGTAACTGTATACCTTACCATTAAAAGTTTGAGGTTGGTCTTCGGTGTCACATGATCCTTCAGAAATCACTATACTAATCACTAATATGCTGATTTTGTGCTAAAGAAATTATTATTATTATTATAAATGTGGAAAACTATTGTGCTCTTTAGTATTTTTGTGGAAACCATAATACATTTTTCAGGACTCTTTGATGAATATAAAGTTCATTTAAAATAGAAATCTTTTGACAAGGCTTTACTGTCACATTTTCTCAAATTAATGTGTCCTTATTGAATAAAAGTATTTGTTTCTTTAAAAATAATAATAATTATATATATATAAAAAAAATCTTACTGTCCCCAAACTTTCAAACATTTGTGTATTTTCACTGTACAAGCTGTGAACATCCTGCTAAATTTCTTTTGTGCTCCACAGAAGAAATGAAAGTGAGTAAAAGAATTTGTCATTTTGGGGTGAACTATTCCTTAAACACAACATGCTACATTTAGGATATGTTTACAGGTATACTTAGAGCATTATTTCTAGAGACTAATTATTTCCTTGTACTCTGTTGATAGTGCTTAATGTTGAGTGTACATGCACACACAGACGGTCATACTCACAACTCTCCAGCTCTAGAGAGCAGTTCTGTGTGTCTAGAGGGAACCTGCTGAAGTCCATAGAGCAGAGAGCCGTCACTGTGATTCTGCAATTCACAATTCAGGACAGCCTTAACAAATCACTTACAATTAGACTGAAAAAGTCCCTTTAAAATTGAGACGTGATATTGTGCTTAGCAAAACATAAAATCAAGAAAACAATTCAGATGAATTGAAATGAAAACTGATCCTGCGCATGAACTGGCTCAGGCACACCTGATCATGCACACAAGCCTACACTTGCCATGCATGCTGCTAATTCTTTGAAAAAATTATTGTCCAACTATAGTTAAGAAGTACTTAAAAAAACACACATACACACACCTCATTTGTCAAAGTAAACAAAGGGGATTTGGTCACACATAATTAAACCTGTATGACTTTTTTCCCCATGAAAAAAAAAAATCTAATCAGTGTTGTTATCGTTAACTAAATTAAAACTTTTAAAAACCTTTTGTTAATTAAAATAAAGCTGAAATAAAATATAAATATTAAAGGGGTCATATGATGCAATTTCTTGTTTTCCCTTTCATTAGTGTGTTATGTAGCTGTTTGTGCATGTATATGATCTGCTGAGTTACAAAGCTCAAAGTCTCCCACCAAAGGATTTATTCTATCTAAAAGAGAAGGCTGATCCAGACCGGGCTAAAATGCCTCATTCAAACACGCCCCCCCCACATGTCTACATCACGATGTGGAAATATTTGCGTAATGCCACCCAAATGTGCACGCAAAGAAAGAAGGCGTGGCTTCAGGAACCGCAGTAGTGTTGATGCAGCCATGTCAGGGAGACGCTGTGTGTTTCTGTGCGAAAGCAAAAGCACATTATTTGGCCTTCTGGAAGTAGATGCAATTAGAAATCATTGTTAAGATTTGTTTACAACAAAACAGCACAACCCAGATGTTCGAATTTGTGCAACGCATTTTATGGACAACAGTTTTGTGAACCTAGGAGAGTACAAGGCTTGCTGTGCTTTGCTATGACAATCTTGTGCTTCTGAATCAGCGACTGTAAGTATGTTTTGTTATTAGTTTAAGTATTTGCTATTGACTGTTCAAATGTAGAGTTTTGCGCAGCGCAGAGTTAATGGTAAGGGGCGTTACATTGTGGCGTTCGCCCAATCACAATGCACTGGGTCAGCTGGCCAATCAGAGCAGACTGTGCTTGTCGGAAAGAGGAGCTTTGTTGAAAACGACGCGTTTGAGAGAGGCGGGGCATAGAGGACCTACAATAATGTACAGTATTTGAAAAATTATGTGTTTTTTGAACATTAAAGCATATCAACATATTCTGTTACACCAAATACACCAAATAATGATCTTTAAAATAGCATCATATGACCTCTTTAAATAAAAAACTTAAACTAAACTAAATGTTTGAAATGCTGCCTTGGCAACTAACTGAAAAAAGTTAATAAGTTACTAAAATTAGTAACCGAAATAATTAAAACCAAAACTGAAATAAAAAAACTTTAAAAATTCAAAAGCATAAAAAAGGACTAACAATTAAACTTAAAATTAAAATAAAAATGGAAAATATAAAAATAAAAGCCAATTAAAAATAATAATACAAATAGTGTATAAATAATAATAAAATAATACTAATTCTGTTGTAAAATTTACATAAAACTTTCACTCAGATTTTTCCATATAATGACAGTTTACAGTTATGATGACAATTAAAGAACAAAACATAAAAGTAGTCCATACAACTTGTAGGCCATATTTCAATCTTCTGAAGCCATGCAATATCTTAGGTTTATGAATAAACTAAAATTTAAGTCGCGATTCACTAATAATCCTCCACTTGTGTTGACCACTACAACACAATCCCAAAACAAAAGTTCAGTCCTATCCATGAACCAAGTTCACTTGAAAGAACTGGCAGAAAAAGTAAATGAATCAGACTGATCTGGTTCTCGAGTTCAACTCACTGAACAAATCATTCAGTCCAGAGTGTGAACAGATTCAACTGCTTCACTAAATAGAATCAGCTCAAAACAAAAAAAAAAGTTTGTTCAAGAATCAGATCCAGTTCTCCAGTTCTCACTGACTCGAGGATCCAGTCATAGTGGTTCTTGAGTTAAAAGCTCACTGAATTGGAAGATTATCACTGAACAATGACATTTGTGAATTACACAAAGTTGTATGACTTCAGAAGGCTGTTTCCTCCATTTGTGGTATGGAAAATTCTTCAAAACATCAAATTTCTTTCTTCAGAAGAAAGAAAGTCATACAGGTTTGGAACAACATGAGGCTTAGTAAATGATGACAGAATTTTTAGGTTTGGGTGAACTGTCCTTTCTTGACAAACTTTACTTCAAAGTAAAGAGCTGAAAATATCTTGTTTCCTTTCCTATGAAATCTTGAAACACAGCAAAATGCAGAAATTGCTAGTTTCACAGCTCTTGTAAAAACATCTGGTTCCGGGAAAGTGGCTTCATGCGGTACCTGACGCTGTAGAGAATGTTTCCATCTGGATAGACTCTGAGCATGATGTTTTCCATGGTGGTGTCGTGAATGAAAGAACGCTTGGAGTGAACAAAGAAGACGTCAGGCACCCAGATCTTTTTCACCAGCCGAGCGTCAAACGTTCGGCTTTTGTTATTGCTGGAGGGGAAGGCCAGTCTGTCGTCCTGCCAGTAATGCCTAAGGTACAAGGTCATGGTAAAGTCCTATGCCCACAAAAGACATGAAAACGATTTTGTCAGTTTGCTTAAGCCACTCCTTCATACTTTGAAAGTCACTGTGTATATATGATTATAACTGGTGCCAAACATTGTTTTCACTACATAATCCTCATACTTCAATTTATGTTATTAGCAACAGGATAAGGAAAAATAAAATAATATAAAAATGAATGACACTTGAGTATATAAAGACATGTATATCGAACACGTTTATGGATTTAACATGCTTTTCTGCACACATTCATAGTCTTTGTTGTTTTAACCTTTGCCCTCTGCCTCAGTCCTGAATCCAATCTGTTTAAATGATCGAGGATTTAAGCTTGATGTATGACTAGCACTGGGAGTTGAGGGTGTGCAGATCTCACTGACAGGTTAAAGGTTAAAAGTAATTTATAAAAGAGCAGACACTTACCATATTGACCTCTGAAATGCTGTCAATGCTCTCCACCTGCACATCGATGCCCACTGGAATAGCTGAACCTGGACTCAGTGTCACAGAAAAGAAACAGAATTGGGGGAAGATCACATAGAATAAAAAAAAAAACAGAAATAAATCTATTTAATATCTCAGTTGTTTCTCTTAGACAGTAATGTGTTTAAATGGTGACTTCTCAGTCTTCTGATTCTCATTTAGCTGAGAAAAACAGTCTCTGCTAGACATAGGCGGAGGGTGAACCAACTCCAGGGTAAGGCTAAAAGCAACCAAATGTATTAAACATTATAAACCCGTTTAGGCAAGAACCAGACATGGGTGTCATCATGTAGGCAAAAAAAATGTTTAATGGGACTGAATTTGTATTTAACGTGATTACAATTTAATAAAAACGTTAGAAATTGATAATTATATAACGTTTCCTTTCCATTGTTATTCAAACAGCGAATAAATTATATATAGAAAGTGACATTATCACTAACATTGATCTATCGTGAGTTTAAGCACTCTAAAAAATTTTTTACTATCGTTATAATCACTGAAGCTGTATACACTGTTAAATTAATCTCTTAATTACATTGTACGTATATCTGCGCTTTGTTGTTTATGATGAGAGAATTCGCAAGAGTCCGGAATTCAGTCAGCGAACGCGCGCGCACTCAAAACGGATGAGTTTAAACGATGACTCATCTGAACGCTTCTGATTGGCCATTGCATTCCTAAGCTCAAAACATATGTGTGTGATTGGTTAAAATGCGCAACACTGTAAAAAAACCTAAAATGAAATACGGTGCAACATAAGCAGATCTTAATTTAATGCCGCAATCGACACTGTCTATTCATATTCACTTTGTTAGCAACAGACGTAATAGATTTAATTTGTTTGTGCAGGGGCATTTTTGTCCAATTTAGTGGCATTTTTGCCCCAAGTCCCCGTGGCCAGGGGAAGGCTTACACGCTCCGCCTATATGCTGCTAGAGTTTCAGTCAGTTTCTTTCAAAACTGTGCACAGATGTACGAAAGTCACTCAAACATGTCTCTTTAAACTCATCTAGCATCAAATGATCTGAGCATTGTTAGTAAGATCAACCTTTTACCTCTGTAAGTTTGGGAACTGAAACTGGTTCGGATCCATAAAAAAATACCATAAGCGTGCATCCTTCTGCTTCTGATGTACAGGACACCTTACTAAAATACTCTGAAAGTGCTGCCTGCTATTTAGCACGAAGCATACAGCGTGAAGTCTGATTCATGTCACAAGCTCTTTTGTGCTAGTTTTTTTTGTGAATCAAAAACATACAGCGCAACCAGTGAAGTCTGATTTCCAATCAAAATGTCTTCTGATTCCTGTCCTTCCTAGTGAATCATTTATGATTCAGTTGGAATAGTTTCTCAATTGATCTGACTCATTTACCTAACTGTGAGTCATTAATTTGTCATGTCCAACTCCCGGAAAGCCTTATGTTAAGGCTGGAAAGACCTAAATCAGTGTAGCTACGGGCTTGTTCAAATGACAATAGTTAAAGATACACATTATGAGTTCTGTCAGTTGTATTTTTTTTTTAAATTAAGGATATCTTACCACATGTGTGTCCTTTGTTGTTTTTATCTATTATTGAAATGATCCCATGCACATGCCAACACAATTGCATTTCTGTTTTCCAAATATTTCTTCCTCTAATTCAAAATAATTATCAGTGTAACCTTGAAGAAACAATACAGTCTGATTCCCTAAATTGTAGCCTGTCTATGTATTGCTAAACTGTCAAACTCTCAAATCGCCAACTATTTACTTCTGAGATCCATCAGTGGAAGCAGGAATCAAATCAAATGAGTAAATATTTGTGAGAGAATGACTATGTAATTGGCATTGTCATAACAGAATGACTCGACAAACGTATGTTTAACAATCATAGTTGTGTCTATCTGCATTAAGCACTCTGCTGTGAATCTTCTCGTGGCAGCTGTTTTTCTTCAAGGGAATTGTACATAACATCAGTCTCTCAAGTCACAGCTGCATCACGTCAAACAAACACATGGAGACCAGTTGTAATCTCTCTAAGTAGAGCAGATGTATTTAAAGTGTCTGATTTTTATCCATTATTGAATCATCTCTGCATCTAAAAATCTGATTTGACCACAGAACCTAAAACTGCTATGAGAAATTCCAGAGTTCATAGCTTGAAAATGCGAATAATTTTTTCAGAATACAAACTAAACTCTCTATTTCTATAATATTTGTATTATTTTTTTATAAGACATTTAATTGACTATCACTGACTAACAAAGAAATTACATATAAAGTGTCAAATAGTTGTCTCATGACTGCGTCATCAACCACATAAAATCTGAAAAGCGATGTTAAGCTTCCTACAAACAGAAACTTAACTCAGTGCACATGACTCGGCGTGATTATCAGCCTCTCGCTGTTTTCAGAGAACCACCAGCACAAATGATGTTCCCCTAATCTGGACTGAAATACAACTCAATCTCAGTGTTCACATGTAGTTATTAGCAGAAAGAGAAAAAAAAACTACTATGGTTACTATTTTTCGGATATATACCATGTTATTCTTTAAAGCACCTTGGAATATCATTTAGTACAATGCTAAACAGTATATTGGTAGTTGACAAATAACGTGGACATGAACATATCAAACTACTGTATGATATATGAGATCATATGACCATATACCTTTCTTACAGGGTTGTTGCTTCACAAATACATTCACCTAAATGGACCTAAAATTGCAGTTAGAACAGAAAGTCTCATACAAGAAGATTATTTGATTGAAAAAACAGCATACCATTCTATGTTCTTATTTTAAAAACAGCAACCTTTGGCTAGCCTGTAAAATTTAGCTACACTCTCAGGCTTTCTCAGAGAGCCACTGGGATTATAATGCAGATTACTGTGCATAAAACACAGCTGTCATCTGTGTATTGTCTGCTTGGCACTACTACCAATGTGGGTCAGAGTGTTTTTTTTCTGATTTGGACACATCGCAAATGATTTTCTAACCTACATTTTTGACAGTCTCAGCGGCAGAGTCACATTCTGATCATTTGGCCCACGGTGACTTTTAAAGCTCTTGATCTTGAGTTCAGCCAGTGTAACAGAACACCCGTTCTGTGAGTTATCTCAATGGACATATACTAGGAAATAACAGCAGCAAGTATGGGTGATATCTCTATCGGCACAGCATGTTTCATACAAAGTAATCAGCTTAAAAAGCTTGTGGGAACGAGACTTTCAGAGAATAAAGTGGTATGTATAATATCATTTGAAAGAAAAGATCTACGTATATATTTATATAGATTTTCATCTAACATTTATGGTCATTACCTGCTGCTTACGTAATAGTGATCATTAAAATTGCTGTCATAGTGTGAAACTTAAAGTGTGTGATTTCCATCAGAAAAACGCATCACGATTCCCATCAGCACCTCATTGTATCTCCTTTTTTCCCCACTCTCTATCTCCTGAAATTATCCCAGCTGTCCTCGTAGTACCTCTCTGGGCTGTATTAGTGCTGTTGTTGTATGTCACATCATGTAGTCGTGAAACTGTGCGGAATGAGTTTGCATTCCCAGGCATTCAAATCAACCATCAAAAAACCAAGATAACACATGACGCTTGGTATATATGAATGCAACAAGCATGTATTTTGAGAATACAACTGTTTTTACTGACTTTGCAAAGCCAAAAGTAATTTGTAAGTTGCTTTTAAATGGAAAGATTCCCTCACCTCCAAAACCAGGCCTCATGGCGAAGTCGTGATCTTCAATTCGCAACAGCTGCTCTGACTTAATCAGCAGAGATTTGGTGCTGTCAGACTTCTTAGTCTTAAAGTCTATTCGTCTGTTTGAAAAGAGACAAAATGGGGACTTTAAAAAAGTAATCTAACAGATAAGCAACCGCATACACAAAGTTAAGTTTGGGTTAAAAACTGTACTGACCGAAGCTAGAAATTTGAAAGAAAGTGTTGTGTAGAGAAATTAATTCAACTTTAGTATGCAGCAATCCAGAAAGCAGTTTTCGGTAATACTTTACTTAAAGCTTTTATATATAATTTATTATAAAACTATTTTAATGCATTACTATGCCTTGTAATGCACATTATAATCTCATGAATAATTGTAACCACAGTTATAGTACATCATAATACTATTTAACTGTTCATTGCTACACTTTTAGAAAGTAGCATTTAAATGATTTACACTTTTAGACCGTATCAAGTATACATTAAAACATAACAAACAGCCAATATCTGATATAACAAGGAATCTGCAAATATTTTAATGCATTTTAACTTGGGTTACAATTATTTATAAAAAGTTATAATGCATTTGAACATACATTATAAATATCTATAAGTACTTTTTAATGCACAACAACAGATATTTCTGTTGTAATATGTATTTATTATTCTAATCAAAAGCAATACAATCAAACTCTGACTAAATTTGCCTCTTATTAAAATATTTTGCTTCCTGTTTTGATTTGACCTGAGTCATTTCCAGGTGCCATTTCTGCACTAAATGAGTCCCACTGACTTACTAATACAATTAATAGGATAAACATTCACATTATTTGATAGATTTAACTCTGTTTAGTGTGTTTAACCTTTTTGCATTATATTTCAGGGACTGTAAGTTTCTTTTAGTAAGTTTCTCTTAGACTGTAAGTCAGTATTTTAATGTTTTGTTATATTATGTTAACACTTATATTGGCCACAACAAACTCAATAGTTCAACCCCAATATATTGAAATAATGTAGCACTTTAAGACTAAGTTTAGGGTTAAGTTTTTTTTTTTATTTAATTAAATTAAATTTGATAGGATATACAGTATATATATATATATATATATATATATATACACACACTATAATAAACAAAAATAGAAATAGGGCACAATATACTGTATCAATATGAATACATTTTCTGGATTCATATTTTTATTTATTTATCCAATTAAAAAAAAAAAACTGAAACTCTCTGCCTCAAGTGACACTGTTACCCGAAAATGACCTCCCTCTGGATCAGTACTAAAAGACTGATTGCTGCCCAGTGCTGTTTTTGTTGTTTACCTCACTTATCCAGCTCAAACATGAGCTCAAATTACAGAGTTCCTTTATCCACAATTAATTATACCTTCAAACACACACAATCCAACAGCCCCAAATTGCAGGTCAAAACACAGCGCAGGGCTTCAAATAAACCCTAACACATCAATCCACAGGGACGAGACCACAATAACTAAGACCAAGAGTGTAAACAGGCTGACACGGGTATTTAAATTAAACAGAACGGAGCTGATTGATTATATACAAAGCCAAGTCCCAACTACCAGAGCATTCTGCAAATGCATTTAGGAGCAAGCAAAAGCATCCTCACCCTCCATGTTTGTGCCGTGTGTTTTCGCCCAGGTAGACGTCCTTGTGCCTGCGCTGGTTTTGCGTGTTGCTTCCTTTGAGCAGGGTGACGGGCCACAGCCAGGCCAGGCACATCAGCCTTAGTACAGAGAGAGCAAAGTTCATGACCGAGTCCTGAGCTCCAGAATCTGATGCGGGGAGAAATAGAGAGACGGTGTGGGATCAGTCTAACTCTCTGGAGTTCCTTACCCAGCATCCTTTCCTTCTCGTAGTGCCGCCCATTCCTACACAAGGGCCCTTAGATCCACACCGGGCAGTAAAAGTTACACGGTCCCATTTGAAATCCTTTGAGCTCTGCTTTTGTGCATGTGTGTTAGTGTGTATACGGCTGGCGGTCTGCGATTCCCACCCTGCCTAAAAGCCTGTCTGCTCTTCTGACCATGTTGCTCTCCTGCGATCCCCCTCCCTCTGATTAAAACCAAATATCAATTTATTTCTATAATGACAAAGGAATGACGTTAATTCCTCTCTAATCTTCTTACATGCAGCTGCTGAAATCTTTCAGTAACCTATAAACTCCATGGGGAAGGGGAAGGGGAGGTGCATCACAACTAGAACTAACTCTAACATCAGGATAGCTAAAAAAAAAAGCAACTAGTCCTCCATTTTTAGGATAGTACCCAATAATTTTTCCTTCAAAATCAAACACAATGCTTAGACACAGACAGCTTGATCAACTGACTTTGTATCTCTGACAGAAGAAATCTATGCTAATATGTTGATCATGCTTATATGCTGATTTATATGCTGAAATGAAACATTTCTAATAATTATTATCAGTGTTAAAAATTGTATTGTTCTGCTTAATATGGAAACAGTGACATTCTACCATTCAAATTTGATGTAGTTTATATTGAACTTTCTGTCTGTCAACCGGAACTTAACATTGTAGACTTATATTTGTTTACTGAGTATTTTACATTCTGAATAAGCTCTAGCTGTAAATGATGGAGAGATGAAAAGGGAGGGACAGAGGGAAACAAAACAGGGATGGGAGAGGAAAAGAGAGGCTTACTTTAAAAGACAACTAGGCAATATATTTATATTGTTGTGTAAATACATGTATGCCAACTTTGAGAAGCATTAAAACGTTTGTGTAAATAAACGTAAAGGCCATGTCATATGCAGCTTCTGTTCCACTTTTGTAGTGTAAAGATGGCTTTTGATGATGCTGATAAACAGTCTAGCGCTAGTCTATAGATTGGAATAGATTCTATTATATAGTATTCTGATTGACTGAATAAAAGACAACACAGACACATTTAATAAGGCAATTATAAAAATTTGCCCTTTAATGAAAAGGTTCATTTATATATACAGCGTGCACACACACACATAGCTTTCAATTGTGGAAATGACCGCTGAAAAATACATTTTAAAGGGGTCATATGATGCGATTTCAATTTTTCCTTTCTCTTTGGAGTGTTACAAGCTCTTGGTGCATAAAGAAGATTTGTAAAGTTGCAAAGACTAAAGTCTCAAATCCAAAGAGATATTCTTTATAAAAGTTAAGAGTCAGCCACACCTACCTAAAACGGCTCATTTTAACATGCCCCCACATATCTACGTCACTATGTGGGAAGATTTGCATAACGCTGCTCAAATGTTCAC